>NC_074694.1:27237618-27542618 GCF_029448725.1 Salvelinus fontinalis
AGGCATAATAGAAGGACAACGGGAGGGTTATAGTTGGGGCTGCATTTTACAAACCACATTACTTTCGACATGAATCATAGCATCTCATTTCAAAATTATACAAGACAATGAACAGAACCCATAGAAGAAACAGCATGTTTGTGAATGTCTGTTTTTAAATTAATATAGTGATAAATGTCATGTTGTGTCCTTAAAAATAACAACAACGAGTAGAGTCAGTAGACCAATGATGTCAATTGTAATACAAACAGCTGACAGGAACTTAAACAAGAAGACAATGCACTTTATATACAAAGAAATAGAAAAATTAAGTACATGTACAGTAAAATTACTCTGATCACTTGACACTTAATTACAAGAATGAAAATACCATTTTGTATTGGTAAATCAAAATCTAAAGAAATTACATGATGAGAAAAGCTTCTTTATTTAATTGTTTACAATACATACGGTAAGAGATCAATGGAGCGCCGATGGCCACGCACCCGTAGGGGATAGCACAAGGACACCGTCAATGGCGTCCATTCAGAAAAGCTAATACAAAAAAAGTAGATATGTCAAATCAATCACAATTTACAGCAGTCGCTAGTGAAAGTCTACGCAGTCTTCACATTTTGCCTTAATTAAATCTAAAAGGGATTAAATTGTTTTTTCATATCGATCTACGCAACCTACTCCACATTTTCAAAGTGAAAGAAAAATGCTAGTCATTTGGAAAATGTTCTAAGAAATACAAAATGCGGATGTATTGAATGCTTATGTCTTCACACCCCAGAGTTAATACTTGGTGGAAGCACCTTTGGCAGCCATTACAGCTGTGAATAATAATTTTGAATAAGACTCTACCAACCTTGCACAACTCTTAGGGCAATGTATATCTATTGTTTTTGTCAAAATTGCTCAAGCTCAATACATTTGGTTGGGAATCATTGATGGACAGCAATATTCAAACCTTGTCTCAGATTTTTAAAGCAGATTTAAGTCAGGAAGGAGACTGGACCATTCAGGAACACTCAACACCTCTTAGAACGCCATTCTGTTGTGTCTTTGGCATTAAAATGTGTGTAACTGTCTCGCAGAAAAATACAACTCTCGGGATTAGGTTTTCCTCACTTTCCTTCACTTAGATAATGTGGAGTAGTAGGTTGTGTAGATCTGTAGGAAACCCATTTTTATTTTTTTATTTAATGTTAAGGCAGAAAAATATGAAGACTGCAAGTGCTGTGTAACTTTCACTAGGCACTGTATGTGTTCTAACAGGCCTATAATGTGGTTACTAAATAGATTCTGGACCTATCCCCCATGGGGGGACGGGTGTGTGGTGTTTCCATGGTTTTGGTCGAACTCTTACCTAATCTATGCAATTATTGCATTACACTGATGCTGTCATAACACCCTGCAATGCTGACAGTTTTAGTGTGGTGAAACAGTCCATTGCCCTCTCACCGTCTCTCTTTTTCTCCCTCTTCTTCGTGCAGTTATTTTTTTTCTTTTTTTCTTTCAGTCCAAGAAGAAAATGTTGTTGAACTGTGTCGCACAGAGCCTCTTCACTTCCTCTGTTGGTAGAAAAAAAACAGGGTTGGGATTAGCAAGCATAACCAAGACAAAATGTGAGATGAGCTCAAAGAAACATTCATTAATCCATCCATGTTGGATCTACCATTAACTTCAATCAAATTGGCATTCTTCTGGTTCAAGATAACGTAGAGTTCTCTCTGGTCCGACTTCTTGCCGACCACCCAGTAGTCTGTCATAGCCTTCACAATGATCTCTTCATCTTCATCGACCCTGAGGCAACATACAAAAATAACATGAATTTACGGACACTGTAATATACTTTACATACAGATTTGCCAAAACTAGGCCTCAGAGTGCTAACCCTAACAGGGTTTCTGTGGTATTTCATTGGGCATACCTGGCGAAGTCACAGTTGATGTCTCCCAGAATCTTCATGAGGTCTGGGTGGACCGAAGTCAGAGAGACACTGGCTGTCTTCCTCATGTGGATGGTGCTCTTCTCTGCCAGGTTCATGTGGTTGAAGTAGATGAACTTGAACTGGGGCTCCTTGTCCGGCCTGTAACAACACAGAGGGAGAGGATGTCGATTAGAGGTCGACCGATTAAATCGGCCATAGGGCCGATTTCAAGTTTTCATAACAATCGGTAATCTGCATTTCTGGACGCCGATTTTGGCCGAGGAGACTGCGTGGCAGGCTGACCGCCTGTTACAAGAGTGCAGCAAGGAGCAAAGGTAAGTTGCTAGCTAGCATTAAACTTAACTTAGAAAAAAACAAATCTTAACATAATCACTAGTTAACTACACATGGTTGATGATATTACTAGGTTAACTAGCTTGTCCAGCATTGCAAATAGTCAATGCGGTACCTGTTAATTTATCATTGAATCACAGCCTACTTTTTTTTTTTTTTTTTTTTTTTTCACCTTTATTTAACCAGGTAGGCAAATTGAAAACACGTTCTCATTTACAATTGCGACCTGGCCAAGATAAAGCAAAGCAGTTCGACACACAACAACACATAGTTACACATGGAGTAAAACAAACATACAGTCAATAATACAGTGAAAAATAAGTCTATATACAATATGAGCAAGTGAGGTGAGGGAGGTGAAGGCAAACAAAATATATATATAAATAAATAAAAATATAAAAAGGCCATGGTGGCGAAGTAAATACAATATAGCAAGTAAAAAATAGTAGAGATAGTAGAGATAGAAAAAAGTAGAGAGAAATAATGGGGTGCAAAGGAGCAAAATAAATAAATACAGTAGGTAGAGAGGTAGTTGTTTGGGCTAAATTATAGATGGGCTATGTACAGGTGCAGTAATCTATGAGCTGCTCTGACAGCTGGTGCTTAAAGCTAGTGAGGGAGATAAGTGTTTCCAGTTTCAGAGATTTTTGTAGTTCGTTCCAGTCATTGGCAGCAGAGAACTGGAAGGAGAGGCGGCCAAAGGAAGAATTGGTTTTGGGGGTGACCAGAGAGATATACCTGCTGGAGCGCGTGCTACAGGTAGGTGCTGCTATGGTGACCAGCGAGCTGAGATAAGGGGGGACTTTACCTAGCAGGGTCTTGTAGATGACCTGGAGCCAGTGGGTTTGACGACGAGTATGAAGCGAGGGCCAGCCAACGAGAGTGTACAGGTCGCAGTGGTGGGTAGTATATGGGGCTTTGGTGACAAAACGGATGGCACTGTGATAGACTGCATCCAATTTATTGAGTAGGGTTTTGGAGGCTATTTTGTAAATGACATCACCGAAGTCGAGGATTGGTAGGATGGTCAGTTTTACAAGGGTATGTTTGGCAGCATGAGTGAAGGATGCTTTGTTGCGGAATAGGAAGCCAATTCTAGATTTAACTTTGGATTGGAGATTTTTGATGCGAGTCTGGAAGGAGAGTTTACAGTCTAACCAGACACCTAGGTATTTGTAGTTGTCCACATATTCTAAGTCAGAGCCGTCCAGAGTAGTGATGTTGGACAGGCGGGCAGGTGCAGGCAGCGATCGGTTGAAGAGCATGCATTTAGTTTTACTTGTATTTAAGAGCAAATGGAGGCCACGGAAGGAGAGTTGTATGGCATTGAAGCTCGCCTGGAGGGTTGTTAACACAGTGTCAAAAGAAGGGCCAGAAGTATACAGAATAGTGTCGTCTGCGTAGAGATGGATCAGAGAATCACCAGCAGCAAGAGCGACATCATTGATGTATACAGAGAAGAGAGTCGGTCCAAGAATTGAACCCTGTGGCACCCCCATAGAGACTGCCAGAGGCCCGGACAACAGACCCTCCGATTTGACACACTGAACTCGATCAGAGAAGTAGTTGGTGAACCAGGCGAGGCAATCATTAGAGAAACCAAGGCTGTCGAGTCTGCCGATGAGGATGTGGTGATTGACAGAGTCAAAAGCCTTGGCCAGGTCAATGAATACGGCTGCACAGTATTGTTTCCTATCGATGGCGGTTAAGATATCGTTTATGACCTTGAGCGTGGCTGAGGTGCACCCATGGCCAGCTCTGAAACCAGATTGCATAGTGGAGAAGGTATGGTGGGATTCGAAATGGTCGGTAATCTGTTTGTTGACTTGGCTTTCGAAGACCTTAGAAAGGCAGGGTAGGATAGATATAGGTCTGTAGCTGTTAGGGTCAAGAGTGTCCCCCCCTTTGAAGAGGGGGATAACCGCAGCTGCTTTCCAATCTTTGGGAATCTCAGATGACACGAAAGAGAGGTTGAAAAGGCTAGTAATAGGGGTGGCAACAATTTCAGCAGATAGTTTTAGAAAGAAAGGGTCCAGATTATCTAGCCCGGCTGATTTGTAAGGGTCCAGATTTTGCAGCTCTTTCAGAACATCAGCTGACTGTATTTGGGAGAAAGAGAAATGGGGAAGGCTTGGGCGAGTAGCGGAGGGCAGTGCTGTTGACCGGGGTAGGGGCAGCCAGGTGGAAAGCATGGCCAGCCGTAGAAAAATGCTTATTGAAATTCTCAATTATAGTGGATTTGTCGGTGGTGACAGTGTTTCCTATCTTCAGTGCAGTTGGAAGCTGGGAGGAGGTGTTCTTATTCTCCATGGACTTTACAGTGTCCCAGAACTTTTTTGAATTTGTGTTGCAGGAAGCAAATTTCTGCTTGAAAAAGCTAGCCTTGGCTTTTCTAACTGCCTGTGTATATTGGTTTCTAGCTTCCCTGAAAAGTTGCATATCACGGGGGCTGTTCGATGCTAATGCAGAACGCCATAGGATGTTTTTCTGTTGGTTAAGGGCAGTCAGGTCAGGAGAGAACCAAGGGCTATATCTGTTCCTGGTTCTAAATTTCTTGAATGGGGCATGCTTATTCAAGATGGTGAGGAAGGCATTTAAAAAAAATATCAGTACAGCAAGGATAACATTCATTTTTTGGACCTCGACATTAGTAAAAATGACAACGGTTGTTTGCACATCAATCTTTAGGAAGCCTACAGATGGGAATACCATTCTGTGGGCAGACAGCATTCACCCCAAAAGACTAAAAGAGAATATTCAATATGGCCAATTCCAAAGAGTCCGCAGAATTTGCGATCAGGAAACAGACTACGGTGTCAAATCTGCTGAATTGGGGAATCGCTTCTTGAATCGGGGCTACAGCGTTCAGGTCCTGAAAGATTAAGGGCTGGATTACTTGATAGAGAACTTGTTGCGAAGGGGAGTGCCTCGTGATACATCAGAGGGAGTGTATTTTGTTACAGAATACAGCACTGAAGCAGAGAACATTAAAATAATCATTAAAAATAATTGGGGAATCATCCAAAGTGATACGCTACTACGCCAAGTCTTTCCTGAGCCACCAGTCATAAGCTTTAAGAGATGTCCTACCCTAAATGACAAATTAGTCCACAGTTATCTTTCGGGTGACTCTCAAAAAACTTGGCTTGACCACAAACCCAAGAGATCTTTTAAATTAACTATTGCAACCATTGCAGTAATATTGCACAGAATAAGTATTTTGTTGACACAGCTTCCAAAATGGAGTATTACGTCAAGCATTTCATTAACTGTAAAACCACTTATGTCATCTATAGATTGGAATGTCCACAGTGCAAGGTGTTCTACATTGGACGGACAAAGAGACGCCTTCAAGACCGCTTAGCGGAACACAAGTACGCCATACGGGTAGGCAATGAAGACTACCCCATGGCAAGGCACTACGAGTCCGTCCACCATGGCAACCCTGCCTCCCTACAAGCTATGGGTATTGATCATATTCCGGCCTCTATTAGAAAAGGGGACCGTCTTAAACAGTTAAACCAAAGGGAAGGTTTTTGGATTTACAAACTACAGGCCGCTAAGTACCCTGGTTTAAATGAAGATATGGATTTCTCACCCTTCCTGTAGGGTCGTGATGGGTCCATTTGCTGTCATCTAGTGGACATTTTGCTCAATTGCCCTCAGCTATGTTTAGACTGTTGTTCATGTTTTGCTGTGTTCTAGTGCAATATGGAATATATTGCTTTCTTATTCTTGACACTTCTCCCAGTCATATTTAAGGTTAGAACTACCTTTTAGTGTTCTGATACTTCTAGCTTGGAGTTGTATTTTTATGATAACATAGCTACAGAATTTCCCCTTTTAATGTGTATAGTATTGCTTACTAGGTGTGTCCAATCAATTTTGTAACCTCTTCCAATTAGGGCTAATTGGAAAAGCTGTTCAAGAGGACATTGTATTTCTTTTTTTTGTACTCCCAGACGAAGGCCATGCAGCCGAAAAGCATTGGTTTAAAAAAAACTTTTTCTATTGAACATGCCATACTAAAAGGCATTTTAATTAATTATATGAAGAGTGCCTTGGTCCTCTTTTTTGATGACCAATTTACCCCTTTTACCAAAGAGCACCTTCTGTCTACCAAAATCTACTATTGTGTACCTTAGTAGCGCTTCCCTTCCTCCTCTTTCTACTAGGTTTCATTATTTATTTGAGACTAAATTGATTTTATATATGTATTATATTAAATTAAAGTGTTCATTGTTCATTCAGTATTATTGTAATTGTCGACTTCTAAAAATAAATAAAATCGTCCGATTAATCAGGATCTGCTGTTTTTGGTCCTCCAATAATCGGTATACCTCTAATGACGATCATTACAAGGATGAGAGGAGAGTCTAATGCCAATTTCACACTACTGAGTCGAGATGAGCAGAGCCAAGTAGGACTGTACTGCGCTAGCCTGCTTACTCATTACAAATAGTTGCTGGAACCATACTGGAAAGGCCAATATGAAAATAAAATATCAGAGCCAGCACAGTGTTATGACGTTGCCATGAGGAGCACTGCAGATATTGAGATGAGCGCGATACAAGACTTTTCTCTCACACATTCACGGAGTATGTGCGCAGGATCACGGGTGCGCGTCACGCTGCTACACTAGGTAGCTCTGGAACAAAAACAGTGGAAAAAGGTTAGCTTCGTGCTTCAACGCTTAGTTGTTGCGGAAAAATCGGCCCGATATTTCTGTGTACTTTGTGCATCACTGAGTCTACCTTTAAGCAGTACTACACCTCAGGACCATCATTAGTTTATCCAGGTCATTGAGTTCATTGGTCCAATCGTCAAGAGGATGCCGTGGCATAAACACGTACCTTTTAAAAACACATGATGTATTTTGGACCGTGATTTCTATCATGGCGTGTTGGAACAACACAGGCCCAGGAACTGGAGGCTAGAGGATTAAAGCAACAGTACTGACCCCGATATCCTGCGGTTGACATTATATTGTTCACAGATGTCGGAGGCCAGCAGGGTGAGCTGAGGTCCCACCAGACCATCCAGCTGCTCACAGAACTCCCTCGTCAGCTCCACAGATGCTGGGGGAGAGAGCATATGACCATACGTTAGTTCGAATTAGTAGAATGGACTTTGGAACTTCTAAGAATTGATACGTTTTTTTCTTTCACAGTCCACATAATATGGCAATGCCTTAGAATTTGCCATTGCATTATTCACAGAACATTTGGAACGGGCAGACTCAGAGAATGCTGAGAAATTATGTAATAAGCATCAGCCCAGCTGTTTGGGGGGGGAGGGAACTGACCAAATGATATGAGAGGATACTCACCACTGATCATAAAACAAACCGCTGCACTCATCGCCTGAAATTAAGAGCAGACAATGTACAGTTTGAATATAATGGGTCTAGAGAAAATAATACTATAATTTAGAACTTATTACCAAATACATTGAATTTATAAATCATTTAAGGAAGCCATTTGAGATGCCAACGAACAAAGCCAATTCCCCCAACATCAGAGGTCATACCGGGTTAAACCTTCTCTTTGTTCTTCAGTAATGAAATAATAACAGATTACCATATTTTCTGCCAAACAAATAATGGGTTGGAAGTACTACCTGTCTCTATCTTAAAAACACAAAAGAATAAAGCCTCTACTGAATTCCCACAAAACCCAGCAGGGCTCCAGACCACAGTTCCCTGCTCATCAGTTCTGTCCCAAATGACGCCATATTCCCTATGTAGTGCACTACTTTGGACCAGAACCCTGCACTACATTTTACTAGATCCCTATGGGCCCTGGTCAAAAGTAGTGCACTATATAGGGAATAGAGTACCATTTAGAATGATACCCTCTCCTCACCTTATAAACTATCAGATGCAGCTCCTCATAACTGTCCTCTGTGTTGACAAATATTCTAGGGAACCGGAATTTGGCCTCTGGGTCTTTGAGATTAGCAGGTCCTGTCAAAAACCTGAGGGTGGAAAGAGGACCGGATATGAGGACGAATGCATCACAGCTCATCACGATTACTTTGATTGACAAGGGTGTTTCACAATTACAAAACAAATTTAGTTTGATACAAATCAAAAACGGTTTTACCTCACACAAAAAATTACAAATAAACAAATTAATCCCCAAGTCTATCTAGCAATTTGTAAATGTATATGTGGACGTACAGTTTGCATACTGTGTGTATCCCTTCCATAATTTGCACTGTCACAGTTTTCCCCTGCCCTTGGGTGGGTCTCTCCCTCCCACTCGGAGTCACACTGGCTTGGCAGCGGCACACTCTCAGGGATCACTCTTCCTCCAACAACGGCTCTATTTCAATACATTCATATTAAGTGCTTGTATTCTGTCTTCTCTGTGCTTTTCTGTATTCAGATCTAAATAAAAGGTTGTCTGTGTGTTTGACTACTTTCTGCTAAGCGACTTGCCCAAAGAGGATAACCTCTTAATTCTACCCATTCTTTGAGATAATAGAAGGGAAGGGAATAAATTAAGTAATCGCTGATCTGACCAGACAGGATATATGAAAACCATGTAGTGGAACCCCTTCTTTCCTCTTTACAGCTGTGTTGAATCAAATCAAACTTTATTTGTCACATGCGCCGAATACAACAGGTGTAGACCTTACCGTGAAATGCTTACAAATCAGTGTTTGGAAGGGATGCAGGAAGGATTGTGTTTTAGAGTATTCATACAGAGACTACAGAGCACCTCTGCTAATAATCTCATCCTTCTCTCTTGCGCTCTCCTCCTCCTCTCTCTCTCCTACTTTGTCCACCTCAGGCACAGAGGCCTCTAGGGTGGACTAGGCTACACAGAGACTCCGTTAACTAGCTTGGCTCTCCTTCCTCCTCTCTGTTAAGTGTAATCCCCCCTCCTTTGTGTCTGTGTGTGGGACGGTAGAGATACAAATCTCATTATTGTCAGTGGGGTAAGACCACATCACGTTGGAACACTGATCAGTAATCATCCATGTTGTTATAACAATCAGACTGGATATTGCACATGCCGGACCACCAACGCACTTTAATTACAACCTAATGTTAGCATAATAACACTTTCCTATCATACCAGAACTATCAAACATAACACCTCCTATTGTGATATCATGATTTTTATTGCTTTCACTTGATAATCTAAAACATAATCCTCCATCGCTTTGTTGAAATAACAATATATCCAATAAAAACCATCATGGATGAACACGATAAAGTCGTAATTCCATCCATCCCCTCAGGTTAAATGTATCAGTCTGCTATAGTCAGATTAGCAGCAGATGTGGCATGGCTAGAAGGCTCCACCCTGACATGATGATCTGGTGTCCCTGTCCTTCTGCCCCGAGATCGCAGGGGACCAGAGCCCCAGGGAGGGAGCCTGGCCCAGCCTAGCCAGGAGACCTGGAGGGAGGGAGGGAGGGGAGGGAGGCAGCGGACCAGAGAGGACGTTTAAGGACTTACCTCCCATAGTGAAGCAGATTCCCTGCCACCTCTGGCCTTAAGGGAGAGTCCCTACCAGCCAGCTGGAGAGAGAAAGGGAGGATGAGGAAGAGAGACGGGGAGGGAGAGAGTTAGAAGAGAGATGGTGGAGAGAGAGAACCTGCTTTAGTATAACTTAAATTCATTAACAACATTGTCTGAGCCTGTGGGGTATCAATGTGTGGTCAACTTTAAATGTGCTTGTTACACAACAATACATTCTTCGTGTGGCATGATGCCATTGTGGAGCAGGTGTTGGAAGAGTTCTGGCAACGTTGAGGGAAGGTTTAGGCAGAGGATCAGTTTTAATAGAACAGAGGCAAGGAAGTGGCAGTTGCTTACGCTCTAGCTCCCCCTCTGATCCCTCCCCTCTCCCTCCGTGATCCCTCGCTCCTCTCTCCCTGATCCCTCCCCCGCTCTCTGATCCCTCCCCTCTCCCTCCGTGGGCCCTCTCCCTCCGTGATCCCTCGCTCCGCTCTCTGATCTCTCCCCCGCTCTCTGATCCCTCCCCCGCTCTCTGATCCCTCCCTCGCTCTCTGATCCCTCCTCTCTCCCTCGCTCTCTGATCCCTCCTTCTCACCCTCTCTCACCTCGGGTTCAGAGTGTCTGGGGAACAGTGACGTTGTCAGGTACTTATACAGGATCCGCATGTCATCCTGCTCCAGACCACTCCTGCATGGGGACAACAAAAAAGGGGGACACACCTTTGTTAGCATCAAACACTTCCTGTTCATGTTCAGTCTGTTCAGGAGTATTGATGAACTAAACCCATCATCTCCATGGCTCACCATGGGCCCAATGCTATCATAACTGCTCAAATAATTTCATTAGCAATCAAATCATTAGGAACAATCAATTATCACGTAATCCCCAGATTACATACAGTAACGGGTCAGACTAACAGTTAAAAGTGAGAGACATGTCAGGGTATGAATTACTGTAATCAGATTGTGTGTATTTAAGGCATCTTCTGTGTCTCCCAGCCATGCCCAAGACAACCCCATACCTAGCCCAGCCTAACGGGATAAGGAGCATTGGAGGGATGCCTGCCACTGCTGTCAGGCTCCCCCACACCTTACAGTGGTAAAGGGCTGCAAGGGGGCGCCAAGGGCCTGCAGGCTGTTTATAAGATCAGGGCCCTGGCACACACAACACAGGAAGAGGGAAGCCCAATAACCTCCCCCCTCTCCTCCTGGCATCCTGAAAAACAGCCTACTAGGCCTGGCCAGTTGAATGATGAAGCAGCCTGTGCCTCAAGATCACAGAAGAATGCAATTCATAGCTTATGTTGTTCAACGATTTATGTTAGCATTTGCAAATTGTAGGCGAAATTTGGTTTCTACATGTGGGCAGGTGTTTTAAACCAGAGTACAACCCCCACACATGGCCTGCTTCCCCCAGCCGTACCATATCAGCTGGTCGTTGTAGAGGAAGGCTGTGTATTTGATCAGGCTGAGGCTCTCCTCCACTCTGTTGACAAATGACTGGATCTTCAGGTAGGTCATCTTGTCCAGGGGGAAAAAGGCAATCCCACCGAACACGTCCAGCAGGTCACAGGACTGCAGGTGCAGTGTCTGCAGGTACTGGAGGAGACCAGGGATAGAGGACAGTTATACATGCAGTCATGTCTCCGTTTGGTTAATAGACATCAGGGATACGTGGGGAAGGTGAGGTGTTAGCTTAGAAAGCAAAGTTATACGCACATCCCATTGTGATCAGGAGCCCAATGCTGAGAAACCTCATTAAGAAACACAAAAGGGCTGCACACTGTATGCCTAGACAACACAATGCTCCTATTTCCAGCTTCAATGGCAGCAATATTTCTGTCCAAGGTGGATCTCAGTTAGGTCAAAGCTGGAGATATTAGTTTACCTGCGTTTTGCTTACATTGCTGTTCCCAAAGACATGAGAGGACACTAGAATTGCCAGAACATTTCAACCTGGGATACGATACAGACACCATAGGCCTTCTCTGTGTCTGAGTTACATACTGGAAGGGGAAGCCTTTGATAGGATTAGGGAGAGCTGGGGGTTTCCTCTGATTGGCTAGGTATGAATAATGAACACAGGTCATTGCGGCCAATGGGCTGGGCCTGTAGTATGGTGGATGCTTTGACCAGCTTTCCTTGAGATAGGCGCCATTTCTGAGTAGTGATAATTAGTGGGGGGAAGTCATATTTGAAGGTCACTTATGACTGACATCTGACCCTGCATTTAGTCACTAGAAACTCAATACAGAGTCCACCACTCTAGAAGAACCAGTAGCATTCCTGTCTGTCAAGCAGGCAGCCAGGCCTGGAAACCACCCTCACACCATTAGTAACGTGGATAGCACACAACACCAGATGTGAATGTTTTCACTGTAAAAAAAAAAAAAAAAAAAGGACAGCTAAGAGGTAGGAACTACTAAGAATAAGAGTCGGTGTGTAATATATATATTTACAAAGATATGCTAATGAACTTCACAAGTAGTAAATCATCTGGCATTGAAATAGCAGTGCCCTGCCCCTAGGGAAACTTTGCTGAGAAAAGACTGAAAATATGCATAGATGATTTCTGTCAAACTGTCCATACAAGCTTCATTACTCAAAGTATATAAAGCACAATTGTAAAACAAATCCTCTGCATCCAATAAGACATGACAAAATCACCTAGTACCACCCATCATCATGCATATAGTTGCAGAGACTTGAGATATGTAATATGTAGCCCAGTGTTTGTTCTGTTTTACCCTGTAAAAGAACTTGTCAAGCTTCTGCATGAGCAGCTCCACCCCGCCTGCTTCCATTGCTCTGCCAAATGTGCCGTTGAAGAGCTGGAGAACAGAGCAACGAAAAGATCCATCAGCAAACCACATCCTTACTAAATGTCAGTCTCACACAGTCTTTACTAGAGAATGTGAGTTGGTTGAGGTTTACTCCCGAGTCCCAACCGGATGCTCACCTTGTACATACTGTAGCATTCCCGTAATACTGCACCATAAACTGTGTCCTACACAAGAGAATAAACAACCGAGAAAGTTATAAAAGAGTTGAATTCCCTCAAATGGACCAGACAAACACAAAATATACACAAATAAAAGACGCAACAAATTAAGCCGTACAAGTATTTCCTCTTCCTGATATTCTATCGTGGGAGGTCTCCCATCTTTATTCGGTTTTTCTACCATCGGGTTCCGCACCACCTGGAGAAGCAAACGAGGACAGGTAGAGGAGAGGTATTATCTTTTCAAAAGTATCCTAGGAGACCTAATGACTTGTCAAAAAGATATGAGTGTGCTGAGAGCGCAGCCGCTCTATACAGCACACTCAGAAAGTATTCACACCCTTTCTTCCGCATGTTGTGTTACAGCCTGAATTTATTCAATTGAGACTTTGTGTCACTGACCTACACACGGTACCGCATTATGTTGAAGTGGAATTATGTTATAAGAAATGTTAAATGTATTACAAATGAAATGTCTTGTCAATAAGTATTCAACCCCTTTGTTTTGGCAATCCTAAATAAGTTCAGGAGTAAAAATGTGCTTAAAAAGTCACATAATAAGTTGTACGGACTGACTCAGTGTGCAATAATAGTGGTTAACGTGTTTTTTTATGACTATTCTCTGTACCCCACACCTACAATTATCTGTAAGGTCCCTCAGTTGAGCAGTGAATTTCAAACAGATTCAACAACGAAGACTAAGGAGGTTTTCCAATGCTTCACAAAGAGGGGCACTTATTGTAGATGGGTAAAAATAAAGCAGACATTGAATATCCCACTGAGCATGGTGAAGCTATTAATTACACTTTGGATGGTGTATCAATACACCCAGTCACTACAAAGATACAGGTGTCCTTCCTAACTCAGTTGTCAGAGAGGAAGGAAAGCGCTCAGGGATTTCACCATGAGGCCAATGGTGACTTTAAACAGTTAGTGTTTAATGGCTGTGATAGGAGAAAACTGACGATGGATCTACAACATTGTAGCTACTCAACAATACTAACCTAATGAGTAAAAAGAAGGAAACCTGTACAGAATTTAAAAAATCTCTAAAACATGCATCCTGTTTGCAATTAGGCACTAAAGTTAAAAAAAATAAAAAATGTGGTAAAGAAATTACTTTTATGTCCTGGTTACAAAGTGTTATGTTTGGGGCAAATCAGACACTGGGAGACAACTTCACCTTTCTGCAGGACAATAACCTAAAACACAAGGCCACATATGCACTGCTTACCAAGATGACATTGACTGTTCCTGAGTGGCCTAGTTACAGTTGATTTAAATCAACTTGAAAATCTTTGACAAGACTTCGAAATGGCTGTCTAGCAATGATCAACAACCAACTTGACAGAGCTTGAAGAGTTTTTAAAAGAATAAACCGGCAAATATTGTAACATCCTTGTGTGCAACGCTTTTAGAGACTTACCCAGAAAGACTAACAGCTGTAATCACTGCCAAAGGTGATTCTAACATTTATTGACTCAGGGTGTGGATACTTACAGAAGTATCTCATTTCTGTATTTCATTTTCAATACATTTGAAAAAATTACAAAAAACATGTTTTCACTTTGTCATTATGGGGTATTGTGTGTGGCTTGGTGAGATTTTTTTTTGCAACAAAACGTGAAATAAGTCAAGGGGTATGAATACTTTCTGAAGGCACTGTATATAGTAAGTGTAAATGAGTTGGAAAACCAATGTACCATAACGATCCAGAAACTGTCCTCTGCTTCAAAGAAGAACTGCCTGTTCTTCTGTGTGTGTAGGGATTTAGCAGGCTTTGTTGGACAGAAGGTTCTGGAATATAGCAAAGATGGTGGTTGGGATTGGGGATATGAATCCAATACACATAACTAACAGATGTGAGATGTTTTACTTTAAGATAACTGATTAGTTAGTAGTTCCCGTGTACCTGGTAAACTGTACAATGGCCTCACAAAGACCGACATTACGGATCTTCTCATTCTTCTCGACCTCACTGGGATGGTAGAATAAAATCTTCTTCTCCTCCTACAATGCACACAAGGAGGCAGTTTCCACGAGGCACAGTATTTGAATGGAGACCACAAAGTTGACAGATAATCACATTGGATCATTTACAGTAGTAAACATTGAGCTGATGAACAGTGTGTTTGAAGTTCATAGTGAGAACATGTGAAACACACAAGACATAAAAACAACCAAATGGAGCTCACCTCTCCCTCCCGTGACCCAAATGAAGGATTATAGACGAAAAAACTGAGAAGAGATGGGGTGTACTGTTTCTCTTGCATTCCCGAAGCCATTCTCGGACTGCAACAGAGGAAGATGCTGATCAACTATCTGTGACTGAAAAAACTGAAAGACGTATCACAATGAGACCCGGGTTTTACCTGATCATCAGCATTAGTGTGGTTTGTGTCTGGACGTCCTCTGTTCCAGAGTGAATTTAGCATGCTTTGTGGCTGCAGACAAAAAGAATATCAGCTCAGCTTAAAAAACGCTACAAATACACTTGAGAATTTCAAGATCCTTGGTGTCCACAACACCAACGAACTATCATGGTCTAAACACACCAAGACAGTCGTGAAGCGGGCACGACAACACCTTTTCCCCCTCAGAAGAATGAAAAGATTTGGAATGGGTCCCCAGATCCTCAAGAAGTTCAACAGCTGCACCACCAAGAGCATTCTGACCAGTACCCTGGTATGGCAACTGCTCGGCATCTGAACGTAAAGCGCTACAGAGGGTAGTGCATACGGCCCAGTACATCACTGGGGCCAGGCTTCCTGCCATCCAGGACCTATATACTAGGCGGTGTCAGAGGAAAGCCCTACAAAATTGTCAAAGACTCCAGTCACCCAAGTTATAGACTGTTCTCTCTGCTACCACACAGCAAGCAGTACCGGAGCACCAAATCTAGGATCAAAAAGCTTGTGAACAGCTTCTACCCCCCCAAGCCATAAGACTGCCGAACAATTAATCAAATGGCCACCCCCTCCATTTGTTTACACGGCTGCTACTCACTGTTTTTTTATCTATGCATTGTCACTTCACTCCTACCTACATGTACAAATTAACTCTACTAACCTGTACCCCCCGCACATTGACTCGGCACCGGTACCCCCTGTTCATAGACTCGTTACTGTTATTGTATTGTGTTACTTTTTACTTTAGTTTACTTGGTAAATATTTTCTTAACTCTACTTGAACTACACTGTTGGTTAAGGGCTTAAGGGCTTGTAAGTAAGCATTTCACGGTAAGGTCTACTACACCTGTTGTATTTGGCGCATGTGACAAATAAAGTTTGATTTGATCATTTCAGATGAAGAGAATCAGTGGGTCATGGAATTTGGTCTGTTTATTTTTGGCAGTAAATTGCATCAAAAGCTCAATATCTCAAATCAGGCTGAAAGATAAGCATGCATTTTCTGATTTGAACAGAGCATTATTACCTTCCACTGACACTAGCTATACTAGTTAGCTGTATAAATGTATCCTAACTTCCACAACTCAGGCGCATGGCTAATTGATTCACTTTATGTGGCTTGCTAGGTGGCATTGCTATAACCTATTATTTTAATAAGGCCCAGTGGTTAACCAACTCGCTCAAACAAGTCCACAACACAGCTAGCTAACAAGCTAGCACATCGGCCTTAGTAGCCAGGTGGGGACAACGGGGATTTTTTTGCCATCTGAAAAGACAAATTTGATACAAAACAAACGAACTAACTAAATGTATACTGTTAAAAAGTTAATTTGTTAGATACAGCAAGCTAGCAATTAGCCGACGTTAGGTGGTTAATTTGTATGGTTGCACTGCAGCGGTGTCAACAATCCGCTAACGTTGTGTTCGCATCGATCTGGGGAAACTATTTCTTTATCACAAATTAATTTGACAATAAACACAACGACGCGACTTACCTTTTACTGTATAAAGTCAGCATATGCAGATCATCTCGTTTGTTGTTAATATTAATAACAGATACAGTAGAAAGCCGCGGCAATGACAAAATCCGCGCACACTTCCTGCTTTGACAGAATCTCATGTGTTACAGTAGAAACTGCTCGGTGGGATTTCTTGTACTAAAACTATGGTTCCACAATAAAAGTTCCTGTGATGTCCGTGCTTTTCCAGATTGGACAGACTGCATAAATCAGGCCTATATACCAATACAACGTTGAAGGAAAACATTGATTGGCCTTGATGATCATGGATTGGTCTTTGTTTAATAAAAATGTAGCCTGGGCAGCCACTGGTGGGCTTTATGGATCTCCACTATCATCTGGGCTTGATGTGCACAGCTGGTAATACATTCGCGTCCCCCGGTACTTAAAACATAAAGGCTTCATTTACCAACACCATGCTAGAGTGACTAATGCCTAGGCATTCTCATTCCTGATGTTGCACCCCTTGTTCAGCGAGGGGTATACAACAGAATGCTGTAACTGAACGTGGTGGGCAATATCAGGAAGCCTTTGCAGCCTGAATATGGTCATGTAATTATAAATACAATTTATACGGGTTTTATGCACATTTTTTTGTATAAATAACCTCTAAAATATATGTAAATCAGTTCACCGAAAACAAGTTCAGGGAACAGAACCGAAAACCGGAAAATAATGACTTTTTTCAAGGAATATAAACGGAACCTGGAACGAAAGTGATCCATACTGTAATGGAACAGAACCGTTATTTTAAAAGCATGGAAACTGGTTAATTATGTTATTTTTCGTTCTAGACATTTTTTTCTAGTCCCACAACAAAGCGCCTATACAAAGCCCTCACTCTGTTACTCAGAAAGGTATTTCAGTGCTTGCCTGCAAGATGCACATCCTTGCCTGTGATTGATTAGGCTACCTGTGTCACATCCTGATCTGTTTCACCTGTCTTGGTGAATGTCTCCACCCCCTCCAGGTGTTGCCCATCTTCCCCATTATCCCCTGTGTATTTTTACCTATGTTCTCTGTTTGTCTGTTGACAGTTCATTTTGTTCATTCATACCTACCTACCAGTGGTTTTCCCCTGGCTCTGGTGCATTACTTTCCGGTTTTGACCTTTCTGCCTGCCCTGACCCTGCCTACTGTACCTTTGCCCCACTACACCTTTGCCCCACTACACCTTTGCCCCACTACACCTTTGCCCCACTACACCTTTGCCCCACTACTCTGGATTACCGACCTCTGCCTGCTCTGAGCCTGTCTGCTGTCCTGTACCTTTGCCACGCTATTCTGAAATACCGACCTCTGCCTGCCCTGACTCTGAGCCTGCCTGCTGTCCTGTACCTTTGACTGCCCGTGTTTGAATTAATGAACTTCTTACTTTGACATTGTCTGCACCTGGGTCTTACCTTCAAATGTGTTTTACCTGCCCCTGACGTTACTAGCTTGATCCATAAGATAGGGAGAGAGATTTTTAAT
This sequence comes from Salvelinus fontinalis, assembly GCF_029448725.1. NCBI lineage: Eukaryota > Metazoa > Chordata > Actinopteri > Salmoniformes > Salmonidae > Salvelinus > Salvelinus fontinalis. The sequence goes on from NC_074694.1 coordinate 27,255,763, forward strand.
TAGCTAGAGAAGAAAGGATACACTTGTTCAATGCTAGTTAAAGAAACTATAGGCCTGGTTATCACATTTCATGTTTTATTTATTAACTACAAAAAGGTAAGATGTGTTTTTAATTCTGGTGCCGCTCTGCACACACAAGCTTGTTAGCTAGTTAACTCAAAGGACATTCAAAATTCCTTCATAGAAGCCTCTCCTCCTAGGTATAATTATGTGGACCTAATTCATATAATGCATGTCATAAGAGACAAAGCCCTTCAAGCATCCTCAAGCCTCGGATGCTCTCTCCCCACCCACAAAATTTCAGTTGTGTCTTGCGCCATTGTCTACACTGTTATGTCCATCACGCATGTAAACCACTAGCTTGCCTGTTCGTTCTGCACTGATTGGTAAAGTCATTGAGCTAAATGTAAAAAAAACTAAATAAATAAAACGTTCACCGGTTGAAAAAGGAGCAATATAAAATGTTTTTTTTATATTCAAACAGGTTCAGAACTTTATTTTCCTGTTCGGAACAGTACAACGAAACTGAAAAAAATTAGTGTTCTGTTCAGAATGAAACAATTGGGAAATAATTTAGGTTCCAACCCCTGACGTAAACGGACCATAAATATCTACATTTGTTTTCTTGAAAAGCTGTGAGTGCTATTATACAATTTCTACTTGTTCCATTTACAACTTGTCTAAGTCCTAAAATCAACAGATTTCAGCCAGTATATGGTTGTGGATTGACTGAATTGTTTGGATGGAATACTGGCATATTGGCAGTTAATTTGAAAAAGTAATGGAATCATTCCTCTAAAACAGTGCAGATAAATTGTTCAAATTCTTTATTTTACACAATATGTTATCACAGCACTGGCAAACCATGGTTGACCAACTCCCTGAACAAATTGGCTGACCTTTAGACCATCATAAGAAGGTTCATGTCCATTCTAGTATTCTAATTCCTAATTCTATGGAACTAGCTCTGTCTGTCCATTCTAGTATTCTAATTCCTAATTCTTTGGAACTAGCTCTGTCTGTCCATTCTAGTATTCTAAATCCTAATTCTTTGGAACTGGCTCGGTCTGTCCATTCTAGTATTCTAATTCCTAATTCTATGGAACTAGCTCGGTCTGTCCATTCTAGTATTCTAATTCTATGGAACTAGCTCTGTCTGTCCTTTCTAGTATTCTAGTATCCTAATTCTATGGAACTAGCTCTGTCTGTTCATTGTAGTATTCTAATTCCTAATTCTTTGGAACTAGCTCTGTCTGTCCATTCTAGTATTCTAATTCCTAATTCTATGGAACTAACTCTGTCTGTCCATTCTAGTATTCTAATTCCTAATTCTATGGAACTAGCTCTGTCTGTCCATTCTAGTATTCTAATACCTAATTCTATGGAACTAGCTCTGTCTGTCCAGTCTAGTATTCTAATACCTAATTATATGGAACTAGCTCTGTCTGTCCATTCTAGTATTCAAATTCCTAATTCTTTGGAACTAGCTCTGTCTGTCCATTCTAGTATTCTAATTCCTAATTCTTTGGAACTAGCTCTGTCTGTCCATTCTAGTATTCTAATTCCTAATTCTTTGGAACTAGCTCTGTCTATCCATTCTAGTATTCCAATTCCTAATTCTATCGAACTAGCTCTGTCTGTCCATTCCAGTATTCTAATTCCTAATTCTATGGAACTAGCTCTGTCTGTCCATTCTAGTATTCTAATTCCTAATTCTATGGAACTAGCTCTGTCTGTCCATTCTAGTATAGTCTTTCCAACGAGAAATTGAGAGGCCCTGGATACTGTAACCTTAACCTGCACCCTCTGTCACCTCCCTTTGTGTCACCTCAATTTGCTTTAAGTCTTTAAAGCGTCAATCAGGAGTTGAAACAATAACGTGTCCTCCCCACCTCTGTTTGGGTAAAAGCTGAGGAATAGGGCTGGAGAAGTGTTACCACACTCAAATTCATGAACAGAGGTATGGATTCAAGGAATGATCAGCCATGATGTATAGTCGAATGTATAGGTTTGTTTGCTATTTTGTTTATGTTTACTTTGTTTACAAACATTTCAGTGAAACACGCTTATATTTTCGATTCTGATGGGGTATGACAGTTGAACTAAGCTCATGGGGCATTTATTGTATAAATTATATACTTCGAGAATCAATGGGTACATTTAATTAATTCAGAAGTCCAAAAATGGATGAAGCAACTGCAGATTGCCCCTTTAACACTGTTATTCCAGATCTACTCCTGGACAAATGTCACGCCCTGGCCTTAGTTATCTTTGTTCTCTTTATTATTTTGGTTAAGTCAGGGTGTGACGAGGGTGGTTTGTGTGTTTTTGTCTCGTCTAGGGTGTTTGTACTGTCTAGGGCTTTTTTGTAGATTTATGGGGTTGTGTTCCTTCTAGGTGTTTATGTAAGTCTATGGTTGCCTAGATTGGTTCTCAATTAGAGGCAGGTGTTTATCGTTGTCTCTGATTGGGAACCATATTTAGGCAGCCATGTCCTTTGGGTATTTTGTGGGTGATTGTTTCCTGCGTCAGTGCCACACGGGACTCTTTCGGTTTGTTCACGTTTATTGTTTTTGTGTTCATGTTCAGTTTTCCCTATTAAAACATGGACACCTACCACGCTGCGTATTGGTCCGATCCTTGCTACACCTCTTCAGAGGAAGAAGAGGACGACAGCCGCTACAACAAACAATGAGCAAGATCCCTTTATGAATTATTGACTTTTCTATCAATCACAAAATAAGGTTTCTATTGTTCTGATGAAACTGAAGAATAAACAAGGTTATTTTCAGTAAACTATTAATACATGAATCACCTATTATCAAATATTCAAATAAATATATAAAAACAAATCTTCTAAATTCAATGGAATAATTTTATGCTCAGTGTTGATCATTAGCCCTTTATGACAGCTGTCCCAAAAACATACACACACACACACACCTAATGTGGTGTAGCCGAAACAAGGTGTTACCCAATATAGCTAGAGATAGACTGGTATGGTCACCGTCTCACTTTTACTAGATACTTACTCTAAACACTGAGGGAAATACAACAGAACAGCTCCCTTTACACTTGATTGCCAGAAACAGCAGGCAAGGTTTTCACTTACTCCTTTGACCCAGTTGTCTGAATGGGCACCTCAATGGTATCTTGTTTTTCGTTTAATGTGCAGTAGCTCTATGCATAGGTGGGATGTTGCTGGGAAACCAACCTGAGCTGGCGATGATCCTAACCATTGTAAACATGATGTGAGCTTTACACAGCTAAGACAGACCACTGGGTCATACAAGCTGTAGTGTATTCATAATGTGATTCGGATGGACAGAACCGTGTTACACAATGTTACAACTAACATAGCAGCTCTCCATGTATGTTAACATTTTAGGTAACACTAAGTAACAAAGTAATAGTGCATTAAATTGATTTCCAGTCAGGATTAGCAGAAATTCTACATTTAATTATGCACTCTCTCACGGGTTATGTGCACATTCAGTTCATTGTAACATATAGCACTTCCTTACATGGCATCTGTTGTATGGTTACAATACAGGAATTTAACAGATGCAAATGTTCAACAGTTGTGTTTGAAAGAAAAATGCAATTCGCCACAATAAGTTACAATGTGTTTATTCATCTTTTTGATTGACAATGTAGTGTGCATTGGAAGGAAATATGGGGTGACGCAGCTATACAACCCCCTAGAACGTAATCAAAAGGCAAGTAAAAATGGTTTCATGGATGAATAAGAGAGGGGCTCTGAAAAAATAAAACAATTTATTTGCCTTTTCTTTCAACAAAGAAAAACAATTTCCTGGGAATGGAGGTTACTGTAGGCTTGAGGAAGTTGACTGGAGTCTGGAAGTTGGAGGCTGAGGCTGGAGGAAGGAGAGGAGAATGAACACCTGCTGCTCTCCCGGCTCCCATGGAACTCTCAGGACTGGACCATGATCAGGAATTCTGTGGCAGGAGAGAAAGATTCTGAGATGAGTTCCAATTATGGATTAGAATATGAACATTCAGAGATGAGCGACATCAAAACAGCCTTTTGGAAATGTTGCTTATTATCTAAATCACTTGAACAGAAAGCCTATAACTAAACCCTCTTTGGCCTACATATGTAACAGTATGGGTTCTTTAATGAGAATTCACCATTAGTGTTTTGGTTGCTGTGTTTTGTCTGGTTTGAAAGCATAATCTACGCAATTTACATGATTGGATTACAATATGCAATATGACCAAAAATGTTAATGTAAATCAGTTTGTAGCTTATTCGCAATCCAACCTTGTAATCATCTTATGCATACCATCATGTGCATACATTAGTGTTTTTCACAGAATGAATTTGCTCCCTTGTCAAAAATATGTGGGATTAAGCAGAACAACATCGAATTCAAACCTTACATAATACAAACACTTGTAAAAGGTATTTTTTGTTTGTTATTCCTTCAACAGAGGGAAGTGCCAAAACGCTGACAAAATGACCCTGAACCAAATAGTTGGTTTGGAACCAGAGATTGAAATAATGTTTAGACGCTGTCTAATTCCTTCATCCGGTTATGCAATCCCAGCCCAGCCAGTCTATGCAGCCCTAGATATTGCTAAAATCTGGCTGGTAGCCATTAATATAGCATCTGGAGGACCAGACCAGGGTTCAAATAGTATTTGAAATCTTTTGATTGCTTTAGCTGTGTTTGATTGAGCTTGTCTGGGGTATTGGGATCAATGGAATAGACCCAAAAGTGCAAACCTCGCCCATCTGGCACTCCATGTAGGCTCAATCAAACGCTAAAAGTATATGAAAGGTTTCTAATACTATTTGAACCCTGGTCTACTGGAGGCTGTGACTTCTGGATCTCTGCTTGCCAATGAGGCCAACTAGCATTGCCATTAAGAGCATCTGTATAAGCTCCACAATTTGTTTTTGTCACCCTCACAACCTAGCACAAAACATACAGGAATATAGACACACGAGCGCACAAACACTACTCCAAATACAGTATACTCTACAAGGGCTGTCCCAATGCCTTCGTCTTGACCTGAAACATATAGTGTCTCTACCGCTCATCCTCTATCCATACTCTCTTCTGCCAACTCAGGGCCCATACTAAAAGCCATACATCTGAGTTGACAGTGGTCAGGGCGGATTACAACTCTAAAGAGCATAACGTTAATCTCATATTACAAAATACACATTGCCATACATATGAAGAAAGACCTAGTCATGGCCAACGCCAAGTTTGTGAATGTTGGCTTAGATTCAATAGTAGTCTTCCACACAAGAACAGGATTTGCAATAGTCAGGAAAGAACTTTAAACTATTTGATTGAAATTTTAGCCTTCTTTATCTTTTCTCTTGGAAAACTGTCAAAACCAAGAGACTCCCAAAATGTATAGTGGATCTCAGAGAGTCTTGGACTTCTGCTCATCAAAATCCCGACAAGGAAATACGAACAGCCTTACCAATTGGCTCATGATAATACCCCAGCCTGCAGGTTATTGCAGAAAGCCACTCACCTTCTACTCCGATCTTGCCATCGTTGTCATCATCAGCTGCAGACAGGAAGCCTTTACACTCAGCATCCGTCAGCGTCCGCGCCCCGGGGACAAACCGTTGCAGGAAGAACCTAGGGAAGTACACACACACAAACAGAGTACACGCAATCATAATACACACACATATACAAGCATTATGTGAGCCTTACACATACTGTACCATGTGTCTGTCTCACACACACACACACACACACACACACACACACACACACACACACACACACACACACACACACACACACACACACACACACACACACACACACACACACACACACACACACACACACACACACACACACAACTTGTGTTCCAGCACAGCCCTTTTAGGCATAAAGGTTATTTGGTTCCAGTTTAACAAGGATTGAAAATAATACAGCTAGGTTTTATAGCCGAAACATCAAATGTTCTACTCTCTGGCACAATGCTCAGCCTGGTCTCTTGCCAGCTTTGTAACAATATAGTCTTTTTTTGCTGCACAGTCTCTATATGCATTCTCATAGGAGGTGAGGGAAAGTGAATTGAGTGAAAACTCTGCTATACTGCATCCATCCATGAACTCAATTGCACTTGGGTCATACAGTTGGTATCCTAAGTTCAGCTGGCTGGCACATTTATATAATGTAGACAGCGCATTATATAATGCAAATATATAATAATTATAGTTTTTTACCCATGGATTATAGTAAGGCTTAATGGTAGCCTTCCATTAAAATGACAGGGGAGTGAAATTGTAGAATTTGATCTCATTGACATTTGTTGCGCTTGCAACAGAAAATAGGTCATTGTATTAAATATTATTAAGTCTCCTGTCACTCAGCATACATTTCGAAATGCTCTCTGTGGTTCTGATGGCTCACCAGGTTGCCGCCGGCACAGTTGGTGGTCCTGTGTGGATTATCTGGTAAGAGTGTGCCGCTGACAAAGCCAAGGTCATGGGTTCCATTCCCACAGGGATAAAGTAATCTTCATAAAAATGTATGGTATGTGCTCACTGTACTGTGAGTTGCTATGGGTAAAAGCATCTGCTAATTGGAACAGTTGTAGCTTTGAATCCCACCGGGGCCACATATAGCCAAATGAATTTATGTGTTAACGGTAAGTCACTTTGAATAAAGGTGTCAGTAAAACGCCCATGTATTATCATTACAGGAAGCACAGGAAGGTGTTCCTCCGTCTAAAGGATTACTCCAAATGTCATACTTGAGCTCTGACTCCTCGATGAAGCCACTGTTGTCATCGTCAAGGATCTGGAAGACATCTTTGACTTCTTTGGGAGACTTGGAGGTCAGGCCACACAGCTGGGAAAACTTCTTAAAGCTGAAGGAGTCTGGGGCTGAAGGGAGTGAGGGAGAACACATGCACCCATAAATGAACCAATGCATGCACACACAGCGTGCATACACACCCGGGTTAGAGTTCAGGCAAGGTTGACTCCCTGATGAGCTTAAAAGATAGCGTGGTGCAGTCCAGACTGGAGATTTATCCCTATGTGTCTCTCTCTTTACAGGCTGGCACACAGACACTCTTCTTAAAGAGTCCTTTTCACCCCAGCATATGGAATAAACCCATCCTCAGGATGCTAAATTCTAGTGCAATAGTCTGTGGGCGACTGCCAGCCTACTACTGAGTAGGAAGCACTCTCTTCTGACTAACAATAACTCTCTACAGTACATGATCATAGTCTGTTACAACCCTACCATCTCTCTCCTCTCTTTGTTTTTCTATCATTCTCTCTCTCATTCTCTGTCATTCTCTCTCTCTCTTTCTCAATAACTCTATCAGGCAGTCCTGAGGTAAGACCTACCTTGGAACTCCTTGACGGCATTCTCAATAGCCTCCGCGGAAAGGATAGAAGTGAGTGACATATTAATCCTATTGGACAGAGGAACAACGGAGTAAATTATTCGCACGCACGCACGCACACACACACACACACACACACACACACACACACACACACACACACACACACACACACACACACACACACACACACACACACACACACAGGCTGTTCAAAGAGTCAGGTCCAGTCTATTCATTTAGAGAATATCAATCAGTAATCCCAGACTGCATTCATTGAAAAAAGCAGCTGGATTACGTAAGGATGTACAGTAGGCTATGCCAATAATAATGCCTTGATACGAAATGTATCTCTATAAAATCAATAAATACAATGCTACACATCAATTTCTTAAGAATATTCGTCTGAATATTTCTCAAATCAATTCATTTCAAGTAACCACAACAAACAACACTGCACTGTATTGAACAACACATAATACGTTCAAACCTACCTATATTTCCCTCTCTCTCCCTACGAGACTTTGATTTCTAAAACCGACTGCTTTAATTTGTTTTTCTCTGTCAACCTCTTCCCCCTCCTTGCTCTGATAATCTGTTGATGTCAATTTGACTGATGTTGATGTCCCTGTTCTGTCTGCTTTAGCGTAATCTGGCTGCTCGATGCGATTCGTCTGATGTAAACGATTTGAAATTACCTGGCAAAAATGTTACTATCGATAAACACGCAACAACATTTATGGAAGCAGATGCGTAATTGTGACTACAAAGTGGATTAAGAAAAGTATTGGCTACTTCTGGAAAACCATAAAACAAAAATCCTGTTAAAAACACAAATTCCGAGAAAAATTACCTAAGAGTTTCAGTCAGGTAAATGGACCTGCAACTTCCTCTGCGGTGTATCATCTGAGCCGCACCTGAGCATCACTCACTCGGTCGGCAAAGTAACCACACGCACACATCACACCAAAAACTCGATCAGTCCTTTATCCTACTCACCGCTTTGATGATCTTGCCTCGCCGGTGCCCAAACCAGAATATATATGTAAGGCTTTGTGGTGACTGATGACTGCCGATTAGAATTTATATATGGACTGGAAACACCGAAAATCTGCGATGCTTGAGTTACCTGTCCGTGTATCAAATTCTCACAGCCAGGCCACTTTCGAATTGCTTACCTAACTAATTAACCGTTAACCTACTATTTAAATATTTGCCTTGACTGGTTGATGCGTGTAAATACTGAAACCTGTACCGCCCTTTTGCTAAAGCAGGCAGACAAGTGTTTTACGCATCTCTCTCTGTCTCTCTCACACTCTCTCTCTCCCCCCACCACGTGTAAATAGACATATTTGACCTATAGTCTTATTGGTAACAAATTATGTAGGTATTTAACATTGATAAATACTATTAACAAATCATCAATAGAAACACTTATTGACAGATCCATTAGAAGATAAAAATTGGCATTGCCCAAGTAGTCCCAAAATATTAATTCCCCTTGTCACGTTCCTGACCTGTTTTCTGTTGTTTTGTATGTGTTTAGTTGGTCAGGACGTGAGCTGGGTGGGAATTCTATGTTGTGTGTCTAGTTTGTCTGTTTCTATGTCAGCCTAGTGTGGGTTCTCAATCAGAGGCAGATGGTAGTCGTTGTCTCTGATTGAGACTCATATATAGGAGGCTTGTTTTGTGTTGGGATTTTGTGAGTGTTTGTTACCTGTCTCTGTGTTTGTGTTCTGCACCAGATAGGTCTGTATCGGTTTTGTACATTTGTTATTTTGTATGTTTGTAGTGTTTCACTTGTTCTTAATTAAACATGTTTAACACTAGCCGAGCTGCACTTTGGTCCTCTCCTTCACCCCTGGAAGAAAGCCTTTACAGAAACACCCACCAACAAGGGACCAAGCAGTGTGGCTACGGGCAGCGACAGCAGGAGCAGAGAAAGGAGGAATGGACATGGGAAGACGTTTTGGACGGCAAGGGTTGCTACACATGGGAGGAGATCCTGGCTGGAAGGGATCGCCTCCCATGGGAGCAGCTGGAGGCAGTTAGGAGAGCAGAGGCATCCGGAGAGAGGAACCGGAGTTATGAAGGTACGCGGCTAGCACGGAAACCCGAGAGGCTCACCCAAAAATTTATTGGGGGGGGGGGCTAAAGGGGAGTGTGGTAAAGCCGGTTTGGATACCTGAGCCAACTCCCCGGGCTTACCGTGGAGTGAGAGGGCGTCGTACTGGTCAGACACCGTGTTATGCGGTAAAGCGCACGGTGTCCCCAGTACGCGTGCTTAGCCCAGTGCGGGCTATTCCACCTTGCCGCACTGGGAGGGCTAGGTTGGGCATCGAGCTGGATGTCATGAAGCCGGCCCAACGTATCTGGCCTCCAGTACGTCTCCTCGGGCCGGCGTACATGGCACCAGCCTTACAGGTGGTGTCCCCGGTTCGCCTGCATAGCCCAGTGCGGGTTGTTCCTCCTCGCCGCACTGGCAGGGCTACGGGGACCATTCAACCTGGTAAGGTTGGAGAGGCTCGGTGCTCAAGAGCGCGTGTCCTCCTTCACGGTCCGGTATATCCGGCGCCACCTTCCCGCCCCAGCCCAGTACCACCAGTGCCTACACCACGCACCAGGCTTCCAGTGCATCTCCAGAGCCCTGTTCCTCCTCCCTGCACTCGCCCTGAGGTGCGTGCCCTCAGCCCGGTACCTCCAGTTCCGGCACCACGCATCAGGCCTATAGTGCGTCTCAACCGGCCAGAGTATGCCGTCTGCCCAGCGCCGTCTGAGCCGTCCGTCTGCCCAGCGCCGTCTGAGCCGTCCGTCTGCCCAGCGCCGTCTGAGCCGTCCGTCTGCCCAGCGCCGTCTGAGCCGTCCGTCTGCCCAGCGCCGTCTGAGCCGTCCGTCTGCCCAGCGCCGTCTGAGCCGTCCGTCTGCCCAGCGCCGTCTGAGCCGTCCGTCTGCCCAGCGCCGTCTGAGCCGCCCGTCTGCCCAGCGCCGTCTGAGCCGCCCGTCTGTCCCGAGCCGTTAGAGCCGTCCGTCAGTCAGGAGCCGCCAGAGCCGCCAGCCAGTCAGGAGCCGCCAGAGCCGCCAGCCAGTCAGGAGCCGCCAGAGCCGCCAGCCAGGAGCCGCCAGAGCCGCCAGCCAGTCAGGAGCCGCCAGAGCCGCCAGCCAGTCAGGAGCCGCCAGAGCCGCCAGCCAGTCAGGAGCCGCCAGAGCCGCCAGCCAGTCAGGAGCCGCCAGAGCCGCCAGTCAGGAGCCGCCAGAGCCGCCAGCCAGTCAGGAGCCGCCAGAGCCGCCAGCCAGTCAGGAGCCGCCAGAGCCGCCAGCCAGTCAGGAGCCGCCAGAGCCGCCAGCCAGTCAGGAGCCGCCAGAGCCGCCAGCCAGTCAGGAGCCGCCAGAGCCGCCAGCCAGTCAGGAGCCGCCAGAGCCGCCAGCCAGTCAGGAGCCGCCAGAGCCGCCAGCCAGTCAGGAGCCGCCAGAGACGCCAGCCAGTCAGGAGCCGCCAGAGACGCCAGCCAGTCAGGAGCCGCCAGAGACGCCAGCCAGTCAGGAGCCGCCAGAGACGCCAGCCAGTCAGGAGCCGCCAGAGACGCAAGCCAGTCAGGAGCCGCCAGAGCCGCCAGCCAGTCAGGAGCCGCCAGAGCCGCCAGTCAGGAGCCGCCAGAGCCGCCAGCCAGTCAGGAGCCGCCAGAGCCGCCAGCCAGTCAGGAGCCGCCAGAGCCGCCAGCCAGTCAGGAGCCGCCAGAGCCGCCAGCCAGTCAGGAGCCGCCAGAGCCGCCAGCCAGTCAGGAGCCGCCAGAGCCGCCAGCCAGTCAGGAGCCGCCAGAGACGCCAGCCAGTCAGGAGCCGCCAGAGCCGCCAGCCAGTCAGGAGCCGCCAGAGACGCCAGCCAGTCAGGAGCCGCCAGAGACGCCAGCCAGTCAGGAGCCGCCAGAGACGCCAGCCAGTCAGGAGCCGCCAGAGACGCCAGCCAGTCAGGAGCCGCCAGAGACGCAAGCCAGTCAGGAGCCGCCAGAGACGCCAGCCAGTCAGGAGCCGCCAGAGACGCCAGCCAGTCAGGAGCCGCCAGAGACGCCTGCCAGTCATGAGCCGCCCTTCAGTCATGAGCCGCCCTTCAGTCATGAGCCGCCCTCCAGTCATGAGCCGCCCTCCAGTCATGAGCCGCCCTCCAGTCATGAGCCGCCCTCCAGTCATGAGCCGCCCTCCAGTCATGAGCCGCCCTCCAGTCATGAGCCGCCCTCCAGTCATGAGCCGCCCTCCAGTCATGAGCCGCCCTCCAGTCATGAGCCGCCCTCCAGTCATGAGCCGCCCTCCAGTCATGAGCCGCCCTCCAGTCATGAGCCGCCCTCCAGTCATGAGCCGCCCTCCAGTCATGAGCCGCCTTCCAGTCATGAGCCGCCTTCCAGTCATGAGCCGCCTTCCAGTCATGAGCCGCCTTCCAGTCATGAGCCGCCTTCCAGTCATGAGCCGCCTTCCAGTCATGAGTTGCCACTCAGTCCGGAGCTGCCACTCAGTCCGGAGCTGCCACTCAGTCCGGAGCTGCCACTCAGTCCGGAGCTACCTCTCTGTCCTGAACTACCTCTTTGTCCTGAACTACCTCTCTGTCCTGAGTTGTCTCTTCTATTGTAGAGGGGAGTTGGTGAAGGTTCCTGGACCATGGTCGGGGGCGAGGGTCGCCACTCAAGGGACGCTAAGGAGGTGGACAAAGACAATGGTGGAGTGGTGCCCTCGTCCACCGCCGGAGCCGCCACCGCGGACAGATGCCCACCCAGACCCTCCCCTTGAGTTTTAGGGGTGCGCCCGGAGTTCGCACCTTGAGGGGGGGGGGGTTCTGTCACGTTCCTGACCTGTTTTCTGTTGTTTTGTATGTGTTTAGTTGGTCAGGACGTGAGCTGGGTGGGAATTCTATGTTGTGTGTCTAGTTTGTCTGTTTCTATGTCAGCCTAGTGTGGGTTCTCAATCAGAGGCAGATGGTAGTCGTTGTCTCTGATTGAGACTCATATATAGGAGGCTTGTTTTGTGTTGGGATTTTGTGGGTGTTTGTTACCTGTCTCTGTGTTTGTGTTCTGCACCAGATAGGTCTGTATCGGTTTTGCACATTTGTTATTTTGTATGTTGTTTGTAGTGTTTCACTTGTTCTTAATTAAACATGTTTAACACTAGCCGCGCTGCACTTTGGTCCTCTCCTTCACCCCTGGAAGAAAGCCTTTACACCCCTACTATTCTATCAAAAACCAAGTGGGAGCAGATGGGGCCAGATTATCTGATACACTACATACAAAAGTATGTGGACACGCCTTAAAAATTTGTGGATTCAGCTATTTCAGCCACACCCATGCCGACAGGTGTATAAAATCGAGCACACAGTCATGCAATCTCCATAGACAAACTTTGACATTAGAATGGCCTGGTCATAGGATGCCACCTTTCCAGCAAGTCAGTTCATCAAATTTCTGCCCTGCTAGAGCTGCCCCGGTTAAGTGCTGTTATTGTGTAGTGAAAATGTCTAGGAGTAGCGCATAAAAATTGTCTGGCCTCGGTTGCAACACTCACTACCGAGTTCCAAACTGCCTCTGTAGGGAACTTCAGCACAATAACTATTCGTCGGGAGCTTAATGAAATTGGTTTCCATGGCCGAGCTGCCGCACACAAGCCTAAAATCACCATACGCAATGCCAAGCATTGGCTGGAATGGTGTAAAGCCAGCCGCCATTGGACTCTGGAGCAGTGGAAACGCGTTCTCTGGAGTGATGAATCCCGCTTCACCATCTGGCAGTCCGACGGACAAATCTGGGTTTGGCAGATGCCAGGAGAACGCTAGCTGCCCAAATGCACAGTGCCAACTAAAGTTTGGTGGAGGAGGAATAATGGTCTGGGGCGGTTTTTCATGGTTCGGGCTAGTCCCCTTAGTTCCAGTGAAGGGAAATCTTAACACTGAAGCATACAATGACATTCTAGATGATTCTGTGCTGCCAACTTAGTTGAAAAAGAGTTTGGGGAAGGCCATTTCCTGTTTCAGCATGACAATGCCCCCATGCACAAAGCAAGGTCCATACAAAAATTGTTTGTTGAGATTGTACAGAGCCCTAGTGTATATGGCCATGTAGTGTATATCTTAAACTCAGTACTTAGTGCAAGTGATTTAAGGCTACTGTACACATTATTTTACTGTTTTAGACTTGCTCATTTCAAAAGGTGATTTTAGTTTATGAACATGCAGGAAATGGTTAGAATAAAACAGTATGAAATGTTTGCGCTATGTACTGAATCTCTTTACTGTATGGCCTTGTTAAACTCTCAGGGTACCAAACAGTGTTCAATTTCCCTGTAAAGGTGAATAGCCCACACACAGTATTCTTCATTGTGAAGATAAATTCACTCAACCTGCACTGTGCTGGTGATTCCACCTGGTCGCTATAACAACCAGCTTGGCTGCGGTGAGGGATGTGTAACATAGCAGTGGAGGCTCTCAAAACATCAGACGCAGCAGCAGTATCTCTCATGACTTGATTTAGTCAGGACAAAATGAAGGTGGAGGGATAATGAGGACCTATATAATGAAGACCAAGGGAATTATTATTCTCCATTATACTCTACCCCAAACCCGGTCCAACCTTTTACCAACCATTAATCTCTTGATTGACAGATCTTGTTACATGATGGGAATCCTGATGATAAGTGAAAATACGTATGTAAAGGCCAAAAACCAATTGCACAGCTATGTCATGGAAACTGGACTGCATAACAGGTTTGTGAAACTTACATCACAAAAAGACAGCTTTATTCAATGCCAGACAGTGCCTCTGGCTTCAGATCGTTTGACTTGGACACTACCTAGTGTTTTTTTTCTGCTAATGCAGAGCCCTCAACATGGCGCCTGAATCAAACTGGAATCAATGTGGGGTTTAGAAATTAAATAGAAATCAGACTCATCCCTTATTGATATTTAATAAGCATATATAACAGTGAATAATTGGCCATGACTCCTTTGAATATTTCGGGGCAATTTTGGCCTACTAATGTGGTTGTTGTGTTGTGTATAGTTTTTCTGTCTTTAGCCTTGTAGGCCTACACTAGAGGCACGGGTTATTGTTCACTGGTCATGTGTACCCTATAGGCACACAGGTGACCAATAAGTAGGGATGCACAGGCCATAGAGATAGATAGAGGACTCAAGTGCCCAAAAGCCCATTTTAGCAAGGGCAGCACCATTGAGGACTTTCACCATTTTGAAGTACTCAACTGGGTGGGACTTCTTATGGGTTAAAGAAAGATCATATAATGCCATTCAGTTCACCAGGAGAAATCAGCCAATGAATTACACTCGTGAGCAAACATTCCATAACTGCAACTTTGGCTTTATAACGGTTCCAAAAACATCCTCCAGGTGGCAGTATGTACCCTTTCAGTTTGTTTACCAACATAGAAGTAGTAGAAAAAGATAATTGACTGTTTCAAAATGGAGATGGCCCTAATAGCGCTGCCCATGCTCTCACAGACGCCATAACGGGACAGATATAGAACATGTTTCACTGCCCTGAGGTTGCTGACGAATGCCAGATCTTGCAACGCCTGGATAGGTATTTTACATATCAGCTAACCACATCATATGTTATAGCAATCCGGACGGCACAGCCGATGACGTTGCACACAACCATTGGTTGATGCATGCAACATTTGAGCTGGGGAACACGATCACAATGTTGCATCCTCTAACTATCTCTATGGCACAGGCATAGATGACAGAAAAAGTGTTACATTCCATAGGCCCTTTTTCTGGTTGGTGCATGGTAGAAATAGACCAGAACTGTGGCCATTTTTTTCAATGGTAAAAGGCCTTTTTGCATCATCTTTATAATCCACCATCTTTGGCACATGTTTGGAGAGCCTAGTAATTACATCTGCCTGTATGAAATTGTTGCAGTCTGTTTTTTTAATCTTTGCTGATAATAAATGGGCAAAGATAGCGTCTGGAAAGTTATGTTTTGCATGCGTTTATGGACATTTCATTTGCAATCCCACCTGTAGAGTTGCTTTCAGGAACTATTGACTAGGTTAGAATTTACCTCTCGAGGAGATTGGCTTAGTTTATGGACATTGGATTGAATCTTTCTCCTGCAACTGATTAGTCTGGCTGACACCTAACTCAAAGTCCTCCTGACTTCAGAGTCTGGAAAGACTATTTTTATGTTGTCAGTACGATACATTGATAATTAAGGGGGCTGTGCTTTTACAGGTTGGTTCTCCTCTGGAATTTCCCACTCAAACAGCCACAGGCACAGCCCCACACAACCCCAGAGTGGTGCCCCCTTCCATCACTACTGTTGGATTTTCAAATCCAAACAACAAGAGGTCTCACACACCAAAAGAGAAATACATTTGAGAGAACTAATCAATGCTTTTGCTCAATTTCTGAGTGAATATTGCATTAATAAACAGCCTGCTGTCCAGACGAGTAAATCACAGCTCTTCCTGTGTGGTCACTTGGGTCACGTCAGCCAGGCTGGCAACTGATTACAACTGCCATGGAATTATTACTGATGAACAAATCTCTCTTGCCAAAACTAATGAATGGCAGCGGTGGATTGAAGGACGGTAGGGTATGTGCACAGGTGTCGCTGTAAAATTTGAATTTGCAATCCCACCTATGCTAGAGTGACGCTCTCTATCGGCTATCAGGAACTTTTGACCAGGTTAACCACTAGGTTACAGCAAGATCTATTCTGTCTTAGTGACTCAGAAATATACTTGACTGGAGGTGTAGCCACTTAATGTTAGTTACTATATGACACACGACTGTTCCAGTTCTCAAAAGAAAATCAATGGACAACCATTGATCTCTCATCTCCTCATCTTAGTTACTATGTGTTGATATGTTTGCTGATAAATAGCTGCTGTTTATCATGTAAGAGGATGCTTAACAATATACTCTCTTCGCACCATCCTACTGACCCGAACTGTGCTGGTTTATTCAAGTGGGTCAGGTGATGACAAAATTCCCCTCTAGTCTAAATAGATACTCTCATGTGGAGTGGTACTGAACATTAAAGCAAACTGTAAAGAAAAGAAGAGACACCATATTGAAAAAGAACGTTTATTCTTTTCTATATATCGTCTGACGTCCATTTCCCAAAAAGTGCATCATTGATTGGACACTAAAGCAAAACTCAAATGAATGAGGACAGGGGAGAGACACAGCCACGCTACATTTACATTCATAGTGGACAGAAAGATGCACTATGGGTAGACAGTCACAGGCTGTGTCTGATATGACCCCCTGTTCCCAATATAGTGCACTACTTTTGCCCATCAGCTCTGGGAAAAGGTATTGCATTATGCCTGGGAAAGGGTGTCATTTCAGACACAGTAACAGTCACGTGTATAAAAGTGTTAAGATGAAAAGGGGGATGTCTTGGGTCAAGTTGTTCCTTCAGATCAAGAGGTGTTGGTCAGGTCTTCATTTATCCCTTGATCATGGCAGCGAACTCTGCAAAAGTGAACGCACCATTTTTTGTATTAATAATATGAATGGTTCAATAATTTATTGCTCAACAGTTCCTTTTCAATTTCAACTGAGATTGCGAAGACTTGCAATAACGTTCCCAAATTCCAAAAAGGAATAATCCTCACCATCAACTCCAATCATGCCATCACCATCTTTGTCCCCGTCAGCCAGGAAAGCCTTGGTCTCAGCGTCAGTCAGGGCTCTGGCAGAGGCAGAGAAGTTCTGCAGGAACAGCCTGGATGGATACAGAACAAACAGGCAATAAGCAAAGACTGTAACCACAGACTATGCTGATGCTTTCCTGCTCTACTTATATTTTGGGGGAGGGGACTCTATTGCTGAGACAGAAATAGGCACCCCGTTCTCTACAGAGGGGTAGGTTTAAAGTGACGTCCTTTTTTTGCCCCCACACTTAACAATCAGTCAAACCCTATAAAGGGAACATTCACTCTAAGAAACATGATCAAAGGTGTTATATGATGAGTGTAATATCAGAGGGGTCCTTACTTGAGCTCATCCTCCTCAATGAAGCCACTCTTGTCCTGGTCAATGACGTAGAAGGCCTTCTTCACATCATCGTTGGACTTGCCAGCCAGGCCAACCTTGGCAAAGAAAGCCTTGTGGTTGAAGGAGTCAGCAGCTGTGGGGAGATCAGTTATCCATTAAAATGAGGATTTAGCAGTTACAAATATACCTAACAATACTGCTGTGCCAGGGCTGTGCCCGCTTGCCCATGGCTAGTCTAGTGGTAGAGCTGCTGCCCCCAGACTGGACCACACTCCCCTGGAGGCAACGGTTCAATATTGCGGTCTAGCCACTCTTTTCTGTGCTATATCCCTCTCATCTCTCTCCTCATCAACCACAAAAATTAAAGAAGCCTGCTATATACAATCTTGCCCACAAACACAGAGATCCTAAAATAGAGAGAGAGAGTAGAAAGTGAACTGAGGCATCTATAAGAGGTTTACCTGTGCAAGCAGCGAGGGCTGCAGCAACATCAGCATCGTTAAGACCGGCGAAGGACATGTTTAGCTGGGGAGACAGCAGAGAAGATCAGTTACAGCAAAGCAAATGTTTTTCTGTTCATCACCTGCTTCTGCACAGCAACCACAATGACTGATTTCAGTATGCTGAATCTCTGTCCTTTATCAGAGTTGGATATTTGGAAGATTGAACCACCCTATATTAAACCATTGCATTTCCTAATAATATAAATGGTAATAACATAGTTGTTGTAGTTAACATAGTTATTGTGCTGTTATTAACATCTGAAAATCAAGTTCTATTGTTTTGCTTAGTTTTAGTTATTTGAGTTATTTTTGGTTATTGGGTTGTTTTGGATCTTTTAGTTACAGTTGGTTATTTTGGTCAGTGTTGGTTATTTTGGTTAGTTTTAGTTAGTTTTGGTTCTTTTGGTTAGTTTTGGTTCTTTTTGTTTTTTTAGTTGGTTTTGGTTATTTTGGTTAGTTTTGGATCTTTTGGTTCGTTTTGGTTATTTTGGCTCATGTTAGTTCTTTTGCTTAGTTTTTTATCTTTTGGTTAGGATAGGTTCACACAACAGAGAGCATCAGGATGGACAGTCCTCTATTCCAAAACCTGGATTTGCAGGCAGTGAATGATATATCATCCCAATGATGTAGCCTAGTCATTCCATTTGGTTCCTTGATTATTCCAAAGGCAAAAAACGTGTCCTGCGTTTCTTTAATTGAGATGGCCTTTATAGTAGATGCTTCCATCATGTTCCGTTCCATAGTAAGGTGTAGTAAAGCCGAAGGGTTGAAGATACATGCAAGATGTTGTCGACCTGACAAGACGAAGATTCATCCCTCTGCAACAGACTCACCTCAGGTTTGGCTTTAAGGCTTGAGTGGATTCGCAAAGATGATTCTGCCGACTGGTGTAAGCCCCCCTGCTCAAGCCCTCGACCTTATATACCCTACTCACCCGAAATATGAGGCAAAATGTAATAGACACCGCATGTAGAGCAGTTGGTTGAAAATGTGTCCAGTAGTCAGTGTCCTTTCTATTTATATCTACATACATGAAGATGCTTAAATGGTACTTGTTTGCAAAAGTGCTTAATATTAAATCGGGCTAATAATATACGCTGGTATAGATTACATAGATTTGCCGCTGATGCAGATTTATATTGTGTGAAAATCCATACTGATGACAATATTAGATCAATTAGATTTGTAGTTATTGAAAGCTTCACTTTATACGCAGATGTTTCTGCATCTTTTGTTGGCTTCGACTTTCATATATATACATATATATATAAAAATATTTTGATTTCAAATCAAATTGTATTTGTCACATGCGTCGTAAAAAACAGTTGTAGACTAACATTGAAATACTTATTTGGGCTTTTATTTATGTTTTACGGTCTGTTTTACAAAATCCATCAACAGCTATCAAGTTTAACAGTTCATAGGCCTAATTTACGACTGAGTTGCTCCGTCTCAATGCGTAATTGGCACGCGCAAAATGTCTGGAATGAGTTGTTGTGCATGTATCTGTCTAACAAAAGTAGAGCCCATGATTTATGGCCATAGGTGTAAGGTGCTGTATTACGCTTCGGGAGAAAACAGACACTTTAATTACTTGGCTAATTATAATAGGGCTGATGTGTCTTCATGTTAAATCATTTAAAAACATTGAAAGCGTTTTTGTTTTGTTATTGAAAAAGCTTAACACAATTGAATTATGGCCCCTGTTTTTAAATTTAGCCTAAAATGAAATGACAATGACACCCAAATCTAACTGCCTGTAGCTCAGGCCCTGAAGCAAAGATATGCATTTTCTTGGTACCATTTGAAAGGAAACACTTTTAAGTTTGTGGAAATGTGAAAGGAATGTAGGAGATAATAACAAATTAGATCTGGTAAAAGATAATACAAAGAAAAAACCAACCCTTTTTTGCATTTTTTTTGTACCATCATCTTTGAAATACAAGAGAAATGTATTATTCCAGCCCAGGTGAAATTTCGATTTTGGCCACTAGATGGCAGCAGTGTATGTGCAAAGTTTTAGATTGAATCAATGAACCATTGCATTTCTGTTCAAAATGTTGTATCAAGACTGCTCAAATGTGCCTAATTTGTTTATTAATAACTTTCCATGTTCAAAACTGTGCACTCTCCTCAAACAATAGCATGGTATTCTTTCAACCGTCCCACAGGGAATCCACCGATCCTGAAGAAGTTTTTAAGAGCCTGTGCTGTCAGAAATGTGAGTTCTCTGTGTTTTAAATATTTTGCCACACTATAAGGTTGGAATAATACTATGAAATTGTGAAAATTATGATAATGCCCTTTAAGCGTTTTGAAAATAATTCTTTTTGAAAAGAACGCCTGAAATTTCAGCCTGTTTTAGTGGGATGGAGTTTTGGCCTGCCTGGTGACATCACCAGGTGACAAATTAGTTAATAGACCAATAAGAAAGAGTTCCAAACCTCTCTACCAATAACAACTCGTTTTCAGTTTTCCCCTCCCCACTCAGACCACTCCCAGACAGTCCAAGCACTCCTGCTTGAGAAATTGCTCTTTGCTAAGAAGCAATTTTTGTTTCTTTTTTGTTTCTTTTTGTCAATTTTAATTGAAAACAATCACAGTAAGGTACTTCATTGCTACCCATAAATGATTTGATATTGAGACGGAAATGACAGCATTGAAACTTTAACAAGTGCATTCAATATTCAACTCTTTAGAGCTGAGTAAATCAGCAAGTGCATGCTTGAAATGATATATGGTGAAAAGAAAAAGAAAAGCTCAAGAAACATAATAACAAAATAATTCAAAATCTAGCCCAAAATGTCATATACAATTGTATAGGTTCTTTTATCTGTCATATAAGATTTGCACATTTGGCAAAAAATGTATTCATAGAACTCTAATTAGGGCCTAATAATTTATGGATCCATTAATCTATATTTCACATCTTTCCCTACAATTGGATGTACTGGTGCCCTTTGGGAGGTTAAAAATGTTAATTGGGGACCTCTTTGCTGAGGAATGTGAATCTTTTTCCTGAGCAAGTTTGTCATTTTGTATATTTGTATTATATTATATTTTGTAAATTGTGTGTATGCAGGGCTTCCTTGCGAAAAAGACATTGGTCTCAATGGGACTCCCTGTTAAAGTAAAGGTAAAATAATAATAAAATAAACATATTTTTTAAATCAGTGGCTCAGGGGAGAGAAGAGGGGACACCCATAGGAATGTATTTGGCACAAAGGATAAATTGAGTCAGTCATCACCTCTGTCTAATTGAAGGGTGCCTGGTGTTATTTTGGTCCCTTTCAGCTCCCCTACTCCCCTCCAGGCTGTTTCTCAGTATGGCTATGCTACTATTTACGAGAACAGTGAAAGGTGATAGGTCTACTTCCATCATCATTCAAACATTCAGATCTGGGGAGAGCCATTACGCAATACCTAGGCTACTGTACTGTACATCACTCAATTTTAACAATGCTCTCGATGGTGCCATTTTGGATGCAGGAGTCCACAGACGAGTATCCATACAGTAACGTGTGTGACACGGTTAATGTGTCTACATCCCAAATGGCACTACTTAGTAGTGCACTATTTTTGACCAGAGTTCTATGGGCCCTGATAAAAAGTAGTACGCTATAGAAAGAATAGGATGCCATTTGGTACGTATGCTATGTGTTTCATACTGTAGCAGGTGGCACTGTTGAGGTGGCACTTGTTACTTTTGTTTGAAAAGGCCAGCTGGATAAACTATGGAATGCAGTTTGTTGCCGTTCTTTTTCTATGGTTGTGTAGAGACTATCCAAACCTTTGTGTGTGTACTGGCCATAGTAGTAGTGGCCCTTTAAATAGATTTAGAGCTGGCAACCTCATCAGTTTATATTTTATGGTACATAATTCAACAGGTCTAGAATTACATGGGAAAATGGTAATTACATAGAAATAGCATATTCAATACTTTTTATCAGTCAGTCACTCCTCTCCCCATCCTAATCCTCAGGTGCGTTTGGCTTGACCCCTAACCCCTGACCTTTACCTACAGATAGGTAGAGGAATCCATCTTGACACAAATGAGATTAAAGCGTTTCCCCCTTAAATCTTCTCCCTTAGATGATGTGCTTTTTATCTATTCCTGACATTATTTAATATGAGTGTTGTTGTTAGATGGATGTGTCAGAACAATGGACAACCCGTTATCAGCTGAAATCAGGAAGGAATCCAAGCTGACGTGGGACATTCTAATATTCTGACATTCTGACATTCCAAACTCCACTCAGAGGTGGTCCTTGGACTAAATCCCACCTTGTCATTAATAGCATATACAAATAATTAAATACATTTACGGTACATTCTACATATAAACAAATATCTGCAAGTAAAAGTTCAGAGTGCAATTTGTTCACTTTTCCCTCCCTCGCGCCATAAATAGAAATGGCCTTATTCTATGTCACCGAGTATGACATTTTCTCAGTCTGATAGCTGAAGGAGAGAAACTTGTTCATAAATGTGCCTCATTAACAAAAACGTTGTAACATGGGAGTTCTGAAACCCTAGCCAAGAGCTGGCTGGGGGCCTTTGCAATGTGCTGGCTCTAACTGAACATATGCAAGAGATCCTCCAGCTGGCCAGCCCTCTAAAGAGATGTCTCCGAGAGGCCCTGGCAGTATCTGTGTCTTTCTGAACCAGCTATAAGTGTCCCAGAGCTGAACATATATATGTCTACGAGATGCAGTGCCAGTAGGTGGATCCTGTTTTAACTTTATGTGAACCTAAATGTTCACATGATGTATAGCAGAGGTCACTATATACAGTTACTTCTCAGTACCCTGTGGAGTAATGCTGATGGGAATCCCGGTGTAGCTAGTGTGTGCTGCATCAGTCCTGTATACTCCAATATTCTAAAGAAACATAACATTTTATTCCTTCTTTAGTTCTTCGAAGTACTTGCTCAACTGTGACACTCAATGTACAGATGAAAAACCATTAAAAACAAAAGTCGTTGTTAATCCAAATGAAAATTTATTGAAATTTTCTAAAAGTGCAAAGGTCTGGTGGTAAACTTTTGCACACCGGCTGACGTAGTTAGAAAACACAACAGTCAACACGCTTTGGGAGTGTGGGGTGACATTCATAAATAAAATGAATATAAAAAAGATGCAGTATTTGACAGGCAGCAAGCCAGGACAACCTCAACAGCAGACTTGTGGTTCTATGAAAACCGAGCCAATGATAGATGACTTATACTTTCACCAAGGTGGTGAACTCTGTGGAAACAAGGAAGAAACAACAACAGTTATTGCAAGACAAGTCATGATGAGAACTTGAAGAAAAAAAGATCCTCATGAAATCCTCATTTCCTACATGTCATGCCATTTAAAAGTAGTTACGCGTTACTAGAAATGGTTTGTTGTTACAGTTACTTGGCCAACTGGATAGGGTCAAGTACATAGTTGCTTGTTTGATAGAAATGTATAAAAGTGATTTGATTACCATCCACTCCAATCATGCCATCACCATCAGCATCTCCTGCCGCAAGGAAGGCCTTGGTCTCTTTATCTGTCAGAGCTCTGGCACCAGCAGAGAAGGTCTGGAGGAACAGCCTGGAAAGAGAGAGCACCTTAGAGACTGCTGCCCTATGTACATAGTCATTGAACACTGGTCACTTTATTAATGTTTACATACTGTTTTACCCACTTTATATGTATATACTGTATTGTAGTCATGAATCATACTATATAAATACTGCCGAACACACCTTTTATATTCATATATTGTCCATACTGTTTATACACCATCATATATATATATATGATGGTACATAGACAGTATATATATATATATATATATATATATATATATATATATATATATATATATATATATATATATATATATATATATATATATATATATATATATATATATACATATATATATGTATATCTATATTCCAGTCTCTGACATTGCTCATTCTCATATTTCGTAATTTCGTAATTTCTATATTTTTATAGTTTTTTGTGTGTATTGTTTGGTATTGTTAGGTATATCGCACTGTTGGAGCTAGAAACATAAGCATTTCACTGCAGCTGCGGTAACATCTGCAAAATATGTGCACGCAACCAGTGAAATGGGATTTGATTTGAAGGGTGTGTTTAAGTATCCCTATGCGATCAAATTAAAATGAGACTTGGTGAGTGGAGATCAAGGAATAGTCAAGATATGCACTCGTATTAATTTCAGTTTCATGGGTGGTGTTGCGTTGTACTGTACAGTAAGTTAGCTTTTGGCAAATTAATGAATGAGTTGCCTTCTACTGTATAGTAAGTTAGCTTTTGACAACTGAATCAACTGGGCTGCCTTAATCGACATCCACGTCTTCGGCGCCCGGGGAACAGTGGGTTAACTGCCTTCCTCAGGAATAAGTTGCCTTGTACTGTACAGTAAATTAGCTTTTGACAACTGAATCAACTGGATCAATGTGAGACTTACTTGAGCTCATCCTCCTCAATGAAGCCACTCTTGTCCTGGTCAACAAAGTAGAAGGCTTTCTTCAAATCCTCAGTAGACTTGCCAGCCAGGCCAACCTTGGCGAAGAACTCCTTGTGGTTGAAGGACTCAGCAGCTGTGAGGGATAAACACAGTGGTCATTTCAACATCACAACCTGCTCATGGATGATTATACATGGTCAATATGGGCCCTTTCACTTTAACTGACATTGATTGTCATAAATGAATTAAGTATAGCACACCTGCGCAATGCTGGAGGGCAGCAGCAATATCCTCGTCCTTAAGCATTCCCTTGAAAGCCATTTTTTCGATTCTGAGAAGTAGAGAGAGAGAGAAAACAAGAGAGAGACATTTTTAAAGTCATGAACATGAATATTCAACAGAAAATACTTGGGCCCACTAACCTTTTGACTCTGATAACAACATCAGAAAAACTGAAAACATGAAAACTGTCTCAGGCATATATATGTAGATAGATAGACCTTTTCCCAAATGTTATTTCATTAATTTACTAATTGTTTAATGAATTAATGGATTTATATGGATAATAAATAGCATTAGTACTGTGTTATCTGTAGCCTACAGGTTTATGTTCCAAACATAGCTCATCTGTGCTCAAAGGCGGAGTGCCTCAATGCAAGAAACTACAGCAGGCCAAAGCCCATACAGTAGTATGCTGTGACCCATGACCTTTAGGTCTGCTAGACCTGTTTATCAGATCATCTCTTTCATCTATTTCTACCAGCTCTGCAGCCTGTTTCTATTCTGTCTCTCAACCATTCACACAGAAAGATTTACATAGGACTTTCACTGTCATGAAGGTCCATGGCAATGTAGATGGAGAAGAAGCATTGGTAAAGAAAGAAACATTGAGTAAGACATGTCTGCCAGTGACAGTAAGTATCATTCAGAGTGGTCCTCGAACTGAGATTCCTCGTGCGCCAAAACCATGGCATAAGTCCTCCATCTCCATCTCTCAGGTAAGTGCTTGAAGTCCAATTTTCGCTTTATTTAAACTCCAATTCCAAACGCATTCCAGATAGAAACGTTTCCCTCTTCATTTTTATTGAATGTATTCCGTGGAGGCAGTAAAGAAAAATCTTTGCATGTTGCTGATGCTGAAAACCATTGGTGGTCTGTAGCCTAAATTAGAGCATCAGTCCGGTTGAGGGAACTCACCTTTGGAGGATTAGTGGATTAGTGGCGAGGAGGCTGCTGTATCTCAGTGTAGGGCTGGATGAAGCAATACTCCCCTAGCTCCCACATTATATACCCTCGCCCTTCAAGGTGTAACACACACCGTATGCTCAGGCTTCGTTTTGGAAAAATGTGTCTAGTAGTCAAATTGTACTATTTTTATCCTTTCAACTAGGGATATGCATGCAGTCCTTGGGTGAAATGCAAGAGGGGCATTTTGGGCTTCAAGCTGATCTTCTCATTCGGCTGTATGTTGGAGATAAAATGCCTGCAATGCGTTTTTTTTATATGACCCATTATCTGCAATCAGGGCAATGTGGCACTTGGTGACATCAGTGTGTTTCTGAAAATGTATAGAGCAAGTGTGAGATGATAAACAGACATGAACAATTTAGTATCCATCAAATCAGATCATTTTGTTTTGTATGATTTCTATAAAAATCCAACTGTTTAACTATCTGTACAATATAGTTTTAACCATAATTTATTTTATAAGCTTAATGCAAATGTATATATTCATATGATGTAGGTCTAGATTTTCTACTTCATAATTATTTTACATAGATTCATCATTCTTATGCTGGACGATATTGTGCTTGTCATATTTGTAAACGATAAAATCACCTCCATACTAGCAGAGTCTCATTTAAACATGTTAAAAGTTGTTGTTGTTGATAGAAATATAGACATGATCTTCCTGACAGTTAAAAGGTTCCCAAGTTATCAGTTTATAGCAAGAAACCTGATCCCTCGTCTGCCTTCCATATATACTGTACATGAATAATCATGAGAAGAAAATGACTTGGTTTGGATGATCTACTGCAGTTGGTTACACAGGAGAGGAATATAGACTTGGTTTGGATGATCTACTGCAGTTGGATACACAGGAGAGGAATATAGACTTGGTTTGGATGATCTACTGCAGTTGGATACACAGGAGAGGAATATAGACTTGGTTTGGATGATCTACTGCAGTTGGATACACAGGAGAGGAATATAGACTTGGTTTGGATGATCTACTGCAGTTGGATACACAGGAGAGGAATATAGACTTGGTTTGGATGAACTACTGCAGTTGGATACACAGGAGAGGAATATAGACTTGTGTTGACTTGACTCCTTACCCTGGGACACATGCTCATATTCATGCAAGGAGCAGCCTGTCAAGGACACGACTAGGTTACATCACATACTGTCATGTGAAACAGGTGCTACAATATTTATGGTCAAAGCCATATATACTGTATTTATAAACTTTACATCAGAGAAAGACAGCTGCAGGCGAGGCAAGTGTTAAGCCAAAGACTGTTTATTTGTATTGGTTTACAATATCATATTTTCCTTAGTCAAAACTAGCATACAGCATATTGCACTACGTGTACTGACAGACAGAGGCTGGACCAACCCAGAAGGCACTGAGTAGATTCACACAGACCATGTACTGCTTGTCTTCAAACTACAAGATTGTCAAAAATAAACATCTTCTTTATCTTCCTCTCTTTATGAAGACATGACAAGGTTGGAGAACTCTGAAAGAGAGACACAAACTGTTTTCAATGCGTTAATTCTTAATGTTCAATATGCAGAATGTACAGATTTAATTACTGTCTAACTACATTTCCAAACTGGGTTTCTCATCCAGTGATCCTTAAACTGCCATTAGAATCATAAATGTTAACAGCCGACCCTGGCCACCGCAGGTTAGTGTTTTTCGTCATAAATCTTGTTCTGGAGAGTGGTCACTAGCTGGCACAGTTATAAAATCAGATTTTTAACCTAACCCTTAACCATAACCTTAACCACACTGATAACCCTAATACAATATAGCCAATTTGGAGTTTACTGGTGGCCTATCTAAGGCAAAATTGCTCAGTTCTGCCTCCAGGACAAGGCTCATGACAATAAATGTCATCCTGCCTGATGGCCTAGTAAACCTACCGTCCCAGCCTATCTTTCCGTCCCCGTCTTTGTCCCCAGCTAGGAGAAAGGCTCTGGTCTCAGCCGCTGTCAGGGGACGAGCCCCCTTGGAGAAGTTCTGGAGGAAAAGCCTAACACACACGCACACACACACAAAACACAAAAAGTAGCATTACATACAGTACACTGTAAAGTAGAACTTTTGTGTGTTTGGTTGTATCCATATAACTCTAAAGGATCTTAAGTCCTTGTATTAGGCTACTTTTTTTGAGAAACAAAATAAAATAATAATATTTGTATCAGCCTAGTATCTGCTGCTATTTTGATCATGGGATCAAGTTCCCTAGAAGACGTGTATGTTATATTGAGACTCAACTGTAGCTCGTCCTGTTCGATGTAGCCACTCTTGTCCTGGTCCAGGATCATGAAGATCTTCTCAATCTCAGGGGGAGACTTCTTGGACAAGCCCACCATCGCAAAAAACTTCTTTGGGCTGAAGGAGTCGTTTGCTAAAAGCAGAATGGACAGTGCATAACGACAAAGGACCAAATAAACCGTTGATGATTGAAATTAGTAGCCCATAACTTGCATTTCCAGTTTCTTTACGTAAACACATTTGTGAAGCCACAATCATATAGAGAAAAATAAACAGCATTTATGAGTCCCTATGGGCAACCCAACACAACTACTATAACATTCCCCATAACATCAAGTTACAGTAGAGGTCTAAAGTGCAAACACACATTCATACCTTTGCAAGCATTGATAGCTGAAGTAATATCTGCCGCAGCAAGGAAGTCTGTGAGAGCCATACTGAAACTGTAGCGAGATCGTGATGAAACGTAGCAGCTTGTGGTTCTATCCTAACTGATGGTGAGGTAGAAAGCTACTGATAAGAGCGATCTTATGATGCCATGGTGTCAGAAACCACCAGCGTGTCCCTGCCAAACACAGCTGTCTTTTGGGCCCACTTGACGTTCAACTGACGTGGATGTCACGGCGTCACTATGACAAAGCTTTTGTTTGGCACTTAATTAAGAGACAAACTGAAAGTGGCCCTTCTGGTGAACAGAAAGCCATTCTTACTAGCTTTTCACCCATATAGTGGAAAAAGTACAGATTGAACCCTTTAAGCCTGAATATGAGATTTGTTTGAAACAGCCAGTGACAGTGATACATGATCAGAAGTGTTGATCTGTCTTTGTATTCATGTGATTTAGTGTTTTTCCTTTCAGACATGCTGGGGAAAAGGCTTAAGGAACAGATAAGAGGACAAGAAAATAGAAGACATGCTATATTTGTTTGGCCAGATATCGCCTGGCTTGCCTGCTCTTCTCTCTCCCTTTCTTCCTGTCATCCTCCACTCCCTTTTGCTCATGTCCCTCCTCTCTGCCCTCTCCCTTCTCTAAGTTTCTGGTTGCTTCCTCCCTGTGTTACAGAGCTGTCTCCCTGGCACAGGATCCCCCAGGCTTAGCTATAAACATCCTGTTATTGGGAGGCTCAGTCACGTTTGGGCTTCCCCTGCGATGGGGGTAGGCTCACTATCGTCACGGGTAGCGGTAAATCACTTACCAGGGACTTTGTTTTATGAGAATATTAGGTTTTGATTCTTCAAATCTCCAGTGTCAGTACTACTCTACATGTTATGTCTTTGCAGTGGGGCAGACACAGCTGTTGGTGCCTGATAGAGGTTGAGGAAGTGTTAACGACTGATGAATGTTGAAGAGCCACCTCCCTGTGAGGCTGTTTTACTGAACAGCCACCTGCTGGAGTTTTCACACATTCCCAGGTGGCCATGCTCTACTGTAGCCTATTATGTACAGTAACTGGATAATGGCCGTTGGCCTGGAAACAGTACAGCGTAATGTTTCCTGCTGGTTCAACACCTACTAGCTCTGGAGAGAAACATATCGATAAAGAGCTTGAACTGACCTTGACACATTTACCCTTACATGAAACTTTGGGGAATGATGATTTACAGTATCGCCACTATCCCTAATAATACATCTACTTCATTGCTCACATGTGGGGCTCATTGTTGATATCTGCCTCAGGCCCTATCTGAAGCGATCTGTGTCACTGTGGGCCTGCTACTGAGCACGTGCAAGCCTATGGCTGGAGTTGTAGAGCTCCTCTGAGCACCAATGACGTGAGCCGGTTTCCTCAGGATAGACGACAGCAGGCCTCTCAGCCAGGGGAGTTGAATAACGACAAAAACATCCTCTCCCTCCATACCTGCCCCCGGCCGCGGCCTTGTCCCCTTCCATGCTCCGATGCTTGTTTGCAGGAAGGCCAGGTTTCCTGTGTGATGGAGGAAAGGGGGATGGGGGGGATGAGGGAGAGGGGAAGAGGGATGGGTGGTAGGGCTAGCACACGTAGAGACTGAACAGATGGACTTTATGTTTTAGCTGTGTGTGGATGTTGGCGTTCTATGTAGTTTCCTGTGCAGGTGAAGCTTGTTGATATCCATGAAGACAATACAC
This sequence comes from Salvelinus fontinalis, assembly GCF_029448725.1. NCBI lineage: Eukaryota > Metazoa > Chordata > Actinopteri > Salmoniformes > Salmonidae > Salvelinus > Salvelinus fontinalis. The sequence continues at coordinate 27,285,717 of NC_074694.1, forward strand.
AGTAGTAGTGGAGGTAGAGGAGGAAAGACAATGGGACTAAGGAGCAGAGCAGCCTCCTTCTACATGGAGAACCATAGTGGTGAGTAGGAGGAAAATTATATATTTTTGTGATTGGGATTTTGTGTTTGTCATTGCTGTCCTGTTTTGCATTGTGCTGGTTGATAGAGCTTACTGTATCCACTTTGCCAGATATGATGTCATGTTGAGACCTGACAAGACTGAATTGTTTGGGTTTGTAAAATGTCTTGTTGATCTATCAAAAGGGAATTATAAACTGGGTAGTTCGAGCCCTGAACGCTGGTTGGCTGACAGCCGTGGTATATCAGACCGTATACCACGGGTACGACAAAACGTTTCTTTTAACTGTTCTAATTATGTTGGCAACCAGTTCATAATAGCAATAAGGCACCTCTGGGGGTTTGTGATATATTGTCAATATACCACGTCTAAGAGCTGTGTCCTGGCACTCTGTGTTGCGTCATACCGAAGAACATCCCTTAGCTGTGGTATATTGTCTATATACCACACCCCCCCGGGCCTTATTGATTAATTATATTATGGGGTAAAAATGTCTATACAATTATTTTGTGTAAAAACTTGTCCATGTATCCTCCTGGGGGATCTGCACTCCATCATTAGAGCTGAGTCTAACTGCTAACTATGGAAACACTAAAACACACACTGACACACTGGTGAGTTCAGTGGAAAGTAAAGCACACGCACAGGTGTACTATCTTAATTTGACCAGTTTCTCAAAGCAGAAAAAGAATCCAGCAGCAACAGGAAATGTTAGTTATTATTTGAAAATGTTTGTAGGGGTTGATACATTTTTTATTAGCGTAAATCAAGTCTGACATTTTAAAGTGAAAATTACGAACTTCAGAAGCCTTTTTAAACCTTGAATACACAATATTTTGCACTTCCTGCTCAGCAGGAAAATTTGCTGTGACAACAGATTAATCAAACAGAGTGATTGCAAAACACATTAGCCTCCTGAGGGATCTCCCCCAGATCCCTGGACCATGATTACCACATAGTTTATTTATATATTTTTTGCCCTTTTTCTCCCCACGACCCTGCCAAGCTGCGCTGCTTCTTGACACACTGCTCGCTTAACCCGGAAGCCAGCCGCACCAATGTGTCGGAGGAAACACCGTACAACTGGCAACCGTGTCAGCGTGCATGAACCCGGCTCGCCACAGGAGTCGCTATATGGGATGGGACAAGGATGTCTCGGCCAGCCAAACCCTCCCCTAACCCGGACGATGCTGGGCCAATTTTACGCCGCCTCATGGTCTCCCGGTCACAGCCGGCTACAACACAGCCTGGGATCGAACCTGGATCTGTAGGGCCTTAGACCGCCCCACCACATTGTTGCCTGGCTGGGATTGTTTGGTGCTATTTTGGTGTGGTGAGAGCTGAGTCATTTTGGCATAGCTGACAGACATGGGGACGGTCTCTCAGCTGCCAAGCCAACCAGGTGGTGGCAGCGTTCTCTTCTCACTCCCAGAGTAAGAGGAGAGAGAGAGAGCCTGCTGACCTGCTGGGTTTGGGCTTTTTGCTGGCTTTCTTTATCTGGCTTTTTATCCATTGGTCCCACTGCATCGAGCAGGCTAAATGAAGTGCATCTTAAGTATCTGAAAGAAAACAAATCCTGTTTTGACTTGAGTTTTTGCACATTTCAGGGTGAGGTCTGCTCAGGTCTGATTCTGTATGCTGTTTATGGACAACGTTTCTACCACTGATAAGGTCTTTGGGAAGTCACAGGGAGTATATCTGGGGCTCTGCTGCTGAGCTATTCAGCCTACTGTACTCCTCTCACACTCAGACACAGAGATCTGCAGCCTGCCCGGGCTCGCTCGCTCAGCCCACTAACTGGCTGCTATGGGTATGGGCTTTGGATCTACCTGCCATTGTCATCGGGTAATTACTGTGGACTGCATGTGGAGGTTTTTAATGTTTTAAACATTTGCCCCCTCGAGAGAATAGTGATACAGAGAGAGAGAGAGAGAGAGAGAGAGAGAGAGAGAGAGAGAGAGAGAGAGAGAGAGAGAGAGAGAGAGAGAGAGAGAGAGAGAGAGAGAGAGAGAGAGAGAGAGAGAGAGACTGCTTGAACATCCATCCTGGGGAAAGCGATTGCTCCTCTTCTTCCCTGGGCTCAGTTACATCTCTGTCTATTTCCATCGGACCAGCTGTGGTGGGGGACATACCGATACCGTTCTCAGATTCATCTCGACCCCCCCAATCCCATCACCCCACTTCTCCTCGCAAGGCCTCTCCCTCCTCAAGCAGTTTTATTTCGCTCTCCTGACGCTTTGACATCAATCACTCAAGATTTAAGTGTGTGTGTGTGTGCGTGCGTGTGTGCATGCGTACATGCCTGTCTGCGTGTGCGTGCGTGCATGTGTGTGTGCGTGAGTGAGTGCGTGTTGAAGGGAGCCCTGTAGTAACCCTGTGCCACTTCTCGCAGCTATAAATCCTCAGCAACCAAAGGAACACAAGACAGAGTGTTCTATCTGATTGCTGCTCACGTTCTGATCACTGCTCACGTTACTCCTTACTCCAGCCTAACTTACTGCCAGGCTGGCTGAGTACCCTGTCCCCTCCACAACAACAACCTAAGAACCTTCCCTCACACTCATTCTGCAGTCTGCATGTGAGCCAAGGGTAGGCTACCCACTGGGTTTGGGAGGATAAACACAGCAGAACATAGTTTTGCCCAGGGATGAAAATTACCAGACATTTATAGGAGTAATATTATGTGGAGGATGTTATCAGGTGGGTTGAGTAAATAAGCAAATAAAATGAACGTGCACACTGTTACGTATCCCCAATGACCTTTATTAAATGGACAATGTTTCAACCAACTCTCCGTCCCAGTTAAAGACCCCCCTTGGCTGCGACCCAGGCTTAGTTGAGTCAGGTGTGGTTGATTTGGCACAAAAGCATGTACCATGTGTGGCTCCCAAGTCCCGAGGACCGGGATTGAACAGCCCTGGGTTAGAGGGGACATTTGGCCAGTTGTATCTCAAGGGGCCGGAGAGAGACTTCCCCACACACATCACCCTCTGCTGGTGTGATTTCACCAGGCCATTAAATAGGCCTCTGTTAGCTAGTCTACTGTAACTGCCTGAGATGGTTGTTAAGCCATTGTATATCAGGTTTCCCTTCTACACCCACATCAGCAGGTGCAGCGCTCTTTATCTCCCAGTTTCTCTTCATTTCTCTTTCTCTCACTTGCTCTCTCCCCCCTCTCCCACCTCTCACTTTTTTATCCTTTCTCTCCCTCTTTCCTTCTCTCCTGACTCTCTCGCTTCCCCTCCACCCTTCTGTTCTAAGGAGTGTTAGAAAATGGTTGGTCTTTCTCTTGTGTTACTTTCTGGATAGGAAAGGGGCCGTGGGGTGGAATGTAATGTGCACTTCTCAAGCTCCAGGACCCCTTAAAGAGTTAAGAGATTTGGGTTAGACAGGTTTGTTCAAATCAACAGGGATCTTTGCTTCCACCATCTTGCACTGTGCTGTAGCTTATTTCATGTACGGGTTTAAATTCAAACTTGTCTTTTAATCTCTGTGCTTTAGCCATTGATAGAAGCAGCAAACCATATGGTAAAAAATTGTTGACATGAATTAAACTGCAATTATTTTAATCATAAGTAAGTTAGCCTGCAACAAGTGTCATGTTAGCTATTTATTAAATGTGAAAATCTATTTTGGCATATGTAGCCTCTACCCTTCACCGTCCGTCTCTCTCTGTCCCTCCATCTTCTGTTTCCTGTCTATTTAATTCGTAACCAGGGATAACCCTGACTCATTACATTTTGGACTGAAATATAGTTGCACCATGCAACTGGAGTAGTACCCCCCCCGAGCTGTAATAGGGCCATTCTGATGCCAGTTGGCTTAGAGCATGAGTGACAGTCTCTCTCTGTCCGGTGGTGGGTGAGTGAAGGGTGGGGTTCCCCAGCACCCCTTGGAGGAGGTTGGGATGGGGCGAGGGTGTGAGGGATAGGAGAAGCACAGAGCAGAGCTGAGGGTTTAAATTAGAACATCGCTGGCCAGTCCTCGGAAACCACGAAAACAATTTCATTTGATATAGCTCTCCAGTTAGGGAATGTGTTTGCCAATTTGTCAATCATTAGATTCTCAGGCTACTGTATGTACGCTGTGTCCTCTCCCTCCAGACCAGCTGTCCCAGTGGGACTGTTTTAGTATCTGATAGTGGTTGGGGTTGAGTGTGGCTGGCTGAATGATCACTGTGCACCATCCAAGAGTTCTACAGCTGTCCGTCTTGGATTATGATTGCGTGTGTGTGTGTGTGCAGGTCAGAGGTGACAATCTAGCTTTTCAACACTTTCCCAACAGTCCTTTGCCTCTCAGCGTCGCCAGCAAATTTCTCAGTGATTGTGTGTTCTGCGGCTCAGTGCTAGCTTCATGTTATTGCTGAAATATCAGTTTGCTCTAAGCGGGTCTCCTGCTTCTGTTACAGTACTGTATGAGTTGCATTCACGTGTTCGTATGTGTACCTTTATATGGGACCGTCACAGGCTTCAATGGGTTTCTTGTTATCACATTAGGATAGTTTCAGTTTACTTTCTACAGTCAGTATGCTCACTTTTATAGACTCAAACAATGTTTTGAGTATCACCGTAGTAATATATACTGTAACCATTTTAATGATTCATTTTTTACAAGTATTAGTGAAATTCCAAAAACGAGGTTGTACAGATTGATGATGTAATGACAGGCCTAGGTGTGCCAGTGCTTGTCTTGACTAACCCCTCACCCCCTTACACTCCCCACCCACCGCTCTACCCACCTCCCAGCCCCCTACACACCTCACGACCCCCAACACTCTACGAACCCGAACCCTCCAATCCCCCTCTTTCTCCCCAGAGACCAAACTAACAGTTCACAGTCCAGCCTAGCGTTGTGTTAACAGTCAATTAACTACCTAATAAATCCCTAATAAACCCCTTCACCAACATTCTACAGAGTAGGACAAATCAAGTCTGACATTTTAAAGTGGAAATTACAAACATTAGAAGCCTTTTTAAACCTTGTATACAAGATTGCATTTTACTACTGTGCAGGAGAATTAAGATCCCACACCTATATATACCAAAAGTCCAGGGCAAATTAACCTTACAGTATAGATATAGACAGTATAGGTATAGACAGCTATATCTATAATTTGTGTTCCTGTTCAAGCTGGGTCATTTGAGCTCCTAATCTCTTCTCCTCGCCATGGTAACAACCCAGAACCCAGGCAGAGAGAGGCAGGTGGGAGAGCTGCCAGACTGACATGGCACTTTTATTTTTAAATCGCCGTGACACAGCAGCAGAGCCACATCATCTATTAGACATGCATGACCCTATAAGGTCTACTTCCATCCACTACACACACTGGCTGAGTGAAACGAGCTCTTCTGGAGGGAGGGGTTCTCTTCTCTGCCTCCTAGTGGTAGGATACTGTCACGACATGGGTTTATCTGCCTTCTAATGGTAGGATACTGTCATGACATGGGTTTATCTGCCTTCTAGTGGAAGGATACTGTCATGACATGGGTTTATCTGCCTTCTAGTGGAAGGATACTGTCACAACATGGGTTTATCTGCCTTCTAGTGGTAGAATTCTGTCACAACATGAGTTTTGAAGTTCACTGATTTACATTTACATTTTAGTCATCTTATCCAGAGCGACTCACAGGAGCTGTTAGGGTTAAGTGCCTTGCTCAAGGGCACGTCAACAGGCGAATATATTGATAAAAGTCACCTTGTCCGAGAGAGATTTGCGTGGTTATGAAAACGTCACACCAGGGTAAGTCTACACAAAACACAGCCCTTATTTTAAGTGTTTCTAAAATCCCCTATGGGAAAAATGAATGGTGGAAAAATGATTGGAACCATTTCCCTGTTTGAACGCTAGGTTTTATGGGTATTATGACGCATACTGTGGTACTCTATTGTGTGTAGGTTAGTGAGACAAAATCTCCATTTAATCCATTTTAAATTCATGCTGTAACACAACAAAATGTGTAATAGTGTGTGAATACTTTCTGAAGGCACTGTACTCACTGTATATGTGTTCAATTCTACTTAGTGTTTACTCCTATTTAGGGATGTGTTCAGGGTATCTACATTTAGACTTTATGTTGAGGGGTGGAGGTACCATTACAGGTTACTGGACTGTATACTGCAGTATAGAGTTCCTTACCCCAGTAAACCGTGTTCTGCCCGTACAGGGAAATGAACATGGATGAATAAATTAGGCTAAGTTGGCTCCACTCAATACTTGTTTAAGCACGCATGCAAGCGCACACAACGCACACACACACTTGAGGCACATACACACTTGATGCGCACATACTTGCCCAAAATGGTAATGCATTATTGGCATCAGTCTTGCTAGTTCAGCCATGTCCAGGTCTCAACTGGGGAAGAGCAGGAGTACTGGTGTCAACAGAGGCTCATAAATACATTATCAGCTCTCTGAAATGTATCTTAGATTTATGTCATCATATTATAGGAACGCTTGTCAGCAAACGCTCTAAAGACCCAATAATCTGCTACTAAGATACTAAGATACTAAGATACTAAGATACTAAGATACTACTGGCATGACACAATAAGCTGACATGTTTACCACTTTGACTGTTGTTGTTTCAGTGTCTAGTTTCACCCTAACCCCCAAAACGCCAGAATGAGAAGTGAGACGCTATCCTCCGGGCGTGTCCAAATAAAGGCTGTAGACAGGGCTGCTAGGGCCCTGGGTGGTGGAGAGATCATTTCACAGGTTTACCCAGAGTGCAATGTTGCATGGTCTGGACGGTTAGAGAGCAGAGCGTCATGTGTCGCCCGCCTTGCTTGGGCGTCACTGCCACTGCTCAGAATAAGCCCAGTGCGCTCCAATTACCCTCCTCTCACGGATTGTTTGGTGTCACTTGTCGTCTGTTGGCTGGATATGATGATTCTGTGCCTCTGGTGTAAAATGATAGTTACGCAGCCCCCCCCCCCCCCCCCCCCCCCCCCGGCCTACGAATGCGGGTGTGATACAACTAAATTGGTGTGGCAAACTCACAGCCAACCCAATCAGAAAAGAAAGGCGACCCCCCTCCCTCCCCTTTTTCGGGTAGTGCTAGGCACGGGTAGATCTACTATTGGTACTCTCTGTCCCTGACTCCGCCCACTAGGGTCTGCACATGGACAAGTGTCCCAGGCCGTTGCATTGCATTGTGGAACTGGTGCATTGCATTTCTTTGGACTGTCATCAAGTGGCCGTTAATGTTGAAGACCTGGGAAGAGGAGAGGTAGATATAGACTTGTTATTACCCTGGCTAGGGGTATTAATAGCAGGTGGGGCAGTGGAGAAGGGATATTCTATGCTTTGCCCCAGTTAGAAAAACAACAATAAATTAGGGAATGGAACTGCCCCACCATATCCCTACAGTTGAAATCTGAGCAAAGGTGGATGCCGCTTTCAATGTGGCCCATCAGAGTCAAAGATACTGTAATTAATGAATGAAGCGGATGACGTTGTAGATCTATGTCAAGAGGTAGCAGAACTATCTGATGCTGAGTAAATAGATTGACTACAGCACAAATAGTTTAGACCACATTTGAACTTGTTTTTCAACCCTGGCCTAAATCATATGCACAATGCTGCTAAGTTCAGTGGACCTAACAGAAGGACCAGGGTTTGCAGGCTAGGTGACATGATGCCTGGACTATACAGAAAGTGGGAGGGAGGAAGGGAGCAAGGGAGCAAGGGAGGATGGGATAAAAGAAAAGAGGGGGGTGCCCCTTAAACACACAGGGGCCAGGGTGAAATGCAAGCACCTTCCTCCATTTGAGTTAATCACCATCTGTCTATCTCTCTCCATCTTTCCTCCACTCCTCTCTTCACTCCATCCCTTCCTTCTTTTTCAGACTCGGGACAGGGAGGACCTGAAAGACAAGTGTGCGTGTGTCTCCCTGGGAACAATATCCTGATGCTGCATGAGTGTGTCAAGTGGAACTCCAGCATCAGTGATTTTGTTGCCAGGGGGAGGACAGTAGCAACCGGACCTTACAACTTCAGAAACAGTGTGGGAAATATACTGTGAAAATTGCTGAATAATATTTTCAGTCAATTAACCCCGTATTTCTTCTTTCAGGAGATTGTAGTAATTGAATGGAATCTGTACATAGACCTGTGGTTGGACATTTATTATGTCACATCAAATAAACTTGAAACTTGTAAGATGTGTCAATGAGATATTTAAACAGTTATCACTAGCTGACCTCCGCCCAGTACCTTTGAATGAACATTAGACAATGTCACTAGCCGGCGACCGCCCAGTATTTTACCCTGCACCTTAGAGACCGCTGCCCTATGTACATAGTCATTGAACACTTGTCATTTTAATCATGTTTACATACTGTTTTACCCACTTTATATGTATATACTGTATTGTAGTCATGGATCATTCTATATAAATACTGCCGAACACACCTTTTATATTCATATATTGTCCATACTGTTTAGACAAACCATTCACATACATACAGTACCGGTCAAAAGTTTTAGAACACTTACTAATCTAATTAACAGCATTCCAAGTGTAATATGTACATATTTACACCAGATGCATTTACACAATATATACTAAGAATGATATGTATATCAGTAGATATATTACAATGAGCTATGTTGAGAATACAGTATTGAAGTACACAGTACAAAACCCCATGGCATAATGGATAGAATTGCATGAAATTAGCTTCCTGACCAGAGACCTGAATATAAATACATACACTACCGGTCAAAGGTTTTAGAACACCTACTCATTCAAGGGTTTTTCTTAATTTTGACTATTTTCTACATTGCAGAATAATAGTGAAGACATCAGAACTATGAAATAACACATAAGAGAATGCCAAGAGTGTGCAAAGCTGTCATCAAGGCAAAGGGTGGTTATTTGAATAATCTCAAATATAAAATATATTGTGATTTCTTTCACACTTTTTTGGTTACTACATGATTCCATATGTGTTATTTCATAGTTTTGATGTCTTCACTATTATTCTGCAATGTAGAAAATAGTAAAAATAAAGAAAAAGCCTTGAATGAGTAGGTGTTCTAAAACCTTTGACCGGTAGTGTATGTGTTTATATTCAGGTCTCTGGTCAGGAAGCTAATTTCATGCAATTCTATCCATTATGCCATGGGGTTTTGTACTGTGTACTTAAATACTGTATTCTCAACATAGCTCATTGTAATATATCTACTGATATACAAATCATTCTTAGTATATATTGTGTAAATGCATCTGGTGTAAATATGTACAGATTACACTTGGAATGCTGTTAATTAGATTCGATCTGACATTTCTTGATTTCGTGTAGGATTTATTTATTTATTATTATTTGGTGTTTGACATTTTACTGCACTGTTAGTAGCTAGTAACATAAGCACTTCGCTCTGCTCAACTGTGTATGCGACCAATAACCTTTGATTTGTGTGTGACATGTCTTTGACATCGACTGTCTGCTATTATCAACGTAACCACTAGAGGGCATTCATGCCCGCATAGGCTTGTGATAATATGCCGTGGTGAAAGTCCTAAAGATAGCAAGGTTGCACAGCCTGTACATCCTTCTTTCTTCCAAACCCTCTTGCAAACTTTCAGTTTCTGATTTTGAGCCAAAATTGTCAAAGCATTTTGTCTGTAAAGCTTCAGGGTAAGTGTGTGTGAGTATTGTCCTCTTACGGTCTCTCACTGAGGAGAATCTGTTACATTATTTATTTATTTTATTAACCTTTATTTAAGTAGGCAACATTAGCCAGGCTTTTAATCGATTTGCCTGTTCCGCTCTGCTCCTGGTCAAGCCCATGGGACTGACTACTGTACACGTGAGCTCTTTGTCCTCTCCTCAATGTTCACCTCTATCTGACTTTGGTATTTTCATTTCTCTCTCTCTCTCTCTCTCTCTCTCTCTCTCTCTCTCTCTCTCTCTCTCTCTCTCTCTCTCTCTCTCTCTCTCTCTCTCTCTCTCTCTCTCTATCTCTATCTCTCTCTCCTCTTTCTCTCTCTCTCTCTCACTCTCTCTCTCTCTCTCTTTCTCTCTCACTCTCTCTCTCTCTCTCTCCCTCTCTCTCGCTCTGTCGCTTTTCCTTTTTCTTATCTCTCTCTCTCTCCTCTTTCTCTCTCTCTCTCTCTCTCTCCTTCTCTCTCTCTGTCGCTTTTCCTTTTTCTTATCTCTCTCGTCCTCATTTCTCTTACACTGTCTCTCTTGCTTTTCTTCTTATTTCTCCTAATTTCCTATTTTATCTATTTTCTCCAGGGACTCGGTTCTGGATTACTTCTCTTGTCGTACTGATCCGCTGATCTGACCATTTGCTGTAGAATGGGACCCTCAAACCACAAGGTACAGTAGTATTCTGACCTTCTCTCTCTTAAGTCAATTTTCTCTTGAAATTTGCATTGATAGTGTAAGATAGGACTGTGTGTCAGGAAGTTGCATCAGAAATTTGTACTGTTCTGTAGTTGAGGGCATCATGATGTAGCAACATGTAAAATGACATTTGTTTATCTTCACTTGACAGACTTCACTGAAGAGACTGAGTTAGCTGTCCAGTCTTTGGATGGACCCTCATCTTATTGGCTACCCCTTATTGGCTACCCGAATGGGTGTGGTCGTAGTGGAGCAAACTGATGAGAGCGACCAATGGTATGTTCCTGTAACTTCTACTACAGTGTCAATGGTTTTTGACCATTGCTTTACAGTTTGCATTGTCTTGTTAAATCTTCAGCTCATAATCCTCTTTATTTTATAGTACTCTCTCTTTGTGTGTGTTTGTGTGCAGTGGTGTAAAGTACTTAAGTAAAAATACTTTAAAGTACTACTTAAATCGTTTTTTGGAGGTATCTGTAGTTTACTTTACTATTAAAAAAAATACTACTTTCACTTTTACTTCACTACATTCCTAAAGGAAATAATGTACTTTTACTTCATACATTTTCCTAGAAATGTCCTCGTTACATTTTGAATGAGGATTTCTGAGTGTTTGAGTGAGCCCCTGTCTATTCGTAAAGAAAAAAAAAGTCTGGTTTTCTATTTATACTTTTAGTTTTGATACTGAAGTATATTTCTCAAGTAGTATTTTACTGGCTGACTTTGTAACGGTAGTCCTCCTCCTCTTCAACCGAAAAGGAGGAGTAGTGATGGAACCAAGGCGCAGCGGGTTGTGAACACATCATTTATTTAAAGACAAGACGAAAAAACACGAACTTCACTATAACTAACAAAACAACAAACGGAGTAGACAGACCTGGACAACGAACTTACATTAAACACGAAGAACGCACGAACAGGGAAAATAGACTACACAAAATGACAATGTACAAAAACAAACCGAACAGTCCCGTATGGCGCGACAAACACTGACACAGGAGACAACCACCCACAACGAACACTGTGAAACAACCTACCTAAATATGACTCTCAATTAGAGGAACGCCAAACACTTGCCTCTAATTAAGAGCCATACCAGGCAACCCTAAACCAACATAGAAACAGACAACATAGAATGCCCACCCAAACTCACGTCCTGACCAACTAACACATACAACAAACTAACAGAAATAGGTCAGGAACGTGACAGACTTTCACTTTTACTTGAATAACTTTCTATTAAGGAATCTATACTTTTACTCAAGTATGACAACTGGGTACTTTGTCCACTACTGTTCGTGCAAGTGAGTGCTTGTGTATTTGTGTCTGTGTGCGCATGTATGTGTTTAAACTGTGTCTTTTTGTATGTAGGACATTGGTAGCGGTTACGCAGTGAGGTGCTAATCCAGGTGATAAAGGAGACACAGATTAGAGCCCTGTGTGTGTGTGTGTGTGTGTGTGTGTGTGTGTGTGTGTGTGTGTGTGTGTGTGTGTGTGTGTGTGTGCGCGCGCACATGCGTGTGAATGTGAGAGAGAGAGAGAGAGAGAGAGAGAGAGGGGAGGGGGCAAGAGCGTGTGTATGCATCTCCTGGGCTGTGTGTCTGCCTCTTGCGTTCGTTCGTCATAGCGCTCAGTGAGTCAGCATCTCTTTTCCCTTGCCTGAGTCACTCATTTAACGGTTGCCCGGTGACCGCAGAACGGAAAAAGGTTCCTATTGCGTGCTCACCTGCGAAGACAGCCACCAATATTTATTCAGGCCCTGCAGTGAGTGGCCAGGAGAAAATAATAGACATACATTCTCCAATGATTGCCTTGGTGCCATGTCATTGTATGGAGAGGAGCCGCTTAGTAATGAGTTTTTGCACTTCCTGTTTTGGAAGGAGATATACTGTCGCTAGCACTCTGGGGCACACAATGTGAAAGGAGACGATGGACGTCTCAGTAGATGTTTATTTATTTGTATAAAATACCAAGTTGTATGTTGAAGAATAACATAAAATTAACTGCATTTTATGTGAAAGAATCATATTTTTCTCCATGCAGGTATGAAGACTTCCAGTGCTGGCTCTCATCAGGTGAACGGGCCCCCCAGGCCAGCCCCGTCACCCCCCACCGCAACCCTGTGACTCCCCAGCCCGGCCCTGTGTCATCAGAAGGGGACGAACCTGGACACGGGAGGAAGGTGTCTTTCTTTGATGATGTCACTGTCTATGTGTTTGATCAGGTAACTGCATCTATCATACAGATAATTGGTATTTTACATCAGAGTCATGTTTTTATGCCTACAGTATCAACATCATTTCATTTTGAACACGCTCCATAGGAGAGTCCCACCAGGGAGCTACAAAGTCACTGGCCAGAGACCAACAGCAAAGAGACCAAGGGTCAATCTCCAATACCAATTTACAGACACACACCTGAGACCAATGATCAATCCCCAATCCTGCCCTGCAGCTGTGTCAACCATCTACCTCACATGGCAACCTCAGGGGTCTGCTTAGAGGACAATGGTATGTCTTTATCTCTCTTTCCTGATGGTGATCTCTCTATCTGTCTGATGACATATCTATCTGATGGTGGTTGTGTTTACGCTGCCCTACAGGTCTTGGTTTAGAATGGGAGGATGACTTCTCCTTCTTGGACAGCTCCCACAAAACCAAGATGGCCGATCACCATCTTATAATATCAGAATCCAGTATATCTTCCGCATCCCCCCACCAGACCTCCACATCCTCACACCAGAGGTGGAGTTGTCCATCCACCCATGCCTGCTCACAGTTGAGACCTTCTAGTCTGGTCCTCACCCACGTCACTGATGCTGACCTGGAGCAGTGAGGCAAGTGATTGGCTGCACACTTGTTTTTCTGTCACCCAGAGAGCCTTGGGCTCATGGAAAAAATTACTTACCCCCCCCCCCCCTCATTTCTCTCCACTCCACTCCTCTCCCCTTCCCTTATATGATTCATTATTTAATGGATTTCTAGCTGGAGAGTTTTTTCTTCTTCTCTCCAACAGTTCCAAACCACCTGTCGGTTGGTTACACTGATATCACAAAGCTCTGTGACAGTACATTGTCTGACTCAATAAGCCTGGGCTGTGTAGTAGCTAACAGCACAGCTGGCCACAGTGAAAGCAATAGATATCAGATCTGTGGCTCTGGCTGGAGTTGAAAGCATGTTATCTTCTTCTCAGTCAACATAAAGGCCTATTGTTCAGCCCAGTCAACAGACGTCTAGTTTTACTACTGTCTTATCAATGCCGCCGGTCATGCTCTCGTGCCACATTCAGCCTCAGGCCAAACGAAAGTGAAAAGGCTATTCCATAGGTTTCTAAGACACAGTGACTTCATCATTACACAATGTAGTAAGTGATGTAGTAAATAGATAATATTGATCTGTTTTTATTCTTTTATAATAAGAAAAAGCAAGGTTTGTGTAGACTCTAAACAGAGAGGTGTGATGAAAAGGGAAAGATGAAGGGAAGGAGAGAAGGAAAGGAAATGGAAGAGAGAGGGGGAAAGAAAAGGAGAGGGCCCTTTATTTGTCTAGCTATTTCAGGGGGTGTCCTTGAGTCGATCTGTGGGCTGCGGACGGCTCTATGGCCAGTGTAGGTGGAGGACAAGACAGGATGGCACTCACCTCTGATCCGCATGTTCATGCTTGGATGTCGGCATCCGTGTGCCTGTGTGTGCGTGTGTTACAGTATTTGGTCCAGCTTGTAAGACCTGAGTTTGCTTGACTTATTTGAATGTATACCCAGTAGTTATTAGTTATCAGAGCCCGTGGGTAAACTAAATACATATGGTTGTCCTGAGGAGAAACTGAACAAACGGAAAGAAATGTTCCACAGAACCTGAAGGGTGGTTTGGTTGATTAGAAGAAACCTGGCAGGACCAGTACTAGTGTTCACACACATATACGCATACACACACACACACACACACACACACACACACACACACACACACACACACACACACACACACACACACACACACACACACACACACACACACACACACACACACACACACACACACACACACACACACACACACATACTCAAGGACTTCACCGCTGCACATTTTGCTGCTGGGAGCTGCTCACCTGTGTCTGACATTCTCTTTAGATACCGGTAGAAATGTTTTTGGAACCATAACACTATATCATACAGAAGTCTGTCTTTCTTGTGTTTTAGCCCAGTATCCGCCACTGGGGATGAGGTCTAACAGCGTGTTTGCTGAAGGAAGACAATGTGATGGAAGACAAATCTCCAAATAAACAGAAGAACAGAAGAGCTCAACAGTGGGACCTTGCTGTTTCACCACTAGTAAACGTGGTTACAATGGTTACTCCCTTTACATTCTATGGGCCCGACTAGGGGTCCAACTGCAGGGGTGATAAACCATCCCTTTTCAGGCTACTGTACTACCAAGAGTCAGTTGTTTACCTTTCAGGGCTGTGCCTGTCTCCCAATAAGGATTAGCCTATGACACATTAACAATAACAGATGGGTCTGATGATCAGAACATAGCAATGGTGACCTGATAATCCCACATTGAATAAATGTGTCCCAACAATGGAAATCTCTTGATACACTCATAAAGTATTTGACAGCCTGCATATTTAAAATGTAAGAACATTTATTAGGTTTTTCATCAGCTAACTACTGTACTGATCAGAGCTTGATGTTGAAAATAAAATAAAATATTTCTACAGTTGTCATTTTATTTGTTTCCCCTTGCCTATTGTGAAGCGTATCTCAGTGATAAGTAATACCACACACACACACACACACACACACACACACACACACACACACACACACACACACACACACACACACACACACACACACACACACACACACACACACACACACACACACACACACACACACACACACACACACAGACAGACATGTATCACAAAATTCTGTATTCAAATAGAAGAAGAAAATAGATGAACCAACATAAAAATCTTATAAAATCCCCACTGTGAAAATTGATGAGCGACAATTTTTTATTTTTTTTATTTTTTTGATGGGCTACTTGGAAGGATTCAGAAAATGAATGGGCGGGTGCAAGGAGTGGACTGATACATGTGGAAAGCCTCCAGTTGATTTTGACCAATGTCAAATAGTTGACCAATGTCGATAGTTTTAGCCCTGTTTATACTTGGTTCTAACATGCATCATTTGTTGGTCATGTCTGGATAGGATACAGCTTTTGTCAAATTGACCTCAAAGTAGATTTTTGGGGCGTTTTAGCTAACCCATTTCCTAATCTTAACCTGATTCTTCTAACCTGCTACGTTCATTCTCCTAACCTGCTGCATAGGTTCTACTAAACCTGCTACAAAAAGTAAATTGTGACAAAAGCTGTATCCCTTCTAGACAAAACCTAATTTGTCCTGATCTTATCCAAAATCTAATTGTGCCGACATTTTAAAGACAGGTGTAGACTTTTAAAGTACACATTTTAATATGATTGTCATTTAATCTTACTGACCACCTCTGGAGTGGTCTTTCAAATCATTTTCATAATTTGCATACAGGGAGAGACCCGGATATCTGGTCACAATGCAGACACAGTGGATGGACCCAGAGAGATACATTTTACTACCATGTGTAGATCAGAGGAGGCTGGTGGGAGGAGCTATAATGGCTGGAATAGAATAAATGGAATGTGTCAAACATGTAATTTCCATATATTTGATGTGTTTGATACTGTTCCCAACTACTCCATTCCAGCCATTACGATGAGCCCGTCCTCCTATAGCTCCTCCGACCAGCCTCCTCTGGTGTAGCTGCAAAGGCTTCAATGTGGGCACAATCAGAATGTTGATAAGACCAGAACAAATGAAGCATGTTAGCTTCATAGCCTCAGATGTAAACGAGGCGTTTGGCTACGCACGGGCACAGATGACCACGTCCGGAGTCTGAGCGCACTCCCATTGGCTAAGCGAGCGCAACGTGTACATTACAGCAGCGACAGGTACCTCACATGCGACAGTTATCTTTCATCCTTGGATCAGAACGACAGACGCTTCTTCCACTCAACCGAAACTTTAATTCGGAGGACATTATTGATGTTTCACGGTGAAAACTATTCTTCTACATACACAGGCATCTTACTTTCATTTTTAAAGGTAACTAAAATGTCAATTTGTTGTCTATTCCTTTTTCTCTTTATTGAAATCTAATGAAGTTGTAATAATTGAAGATGTTCACTGTTTTCTCAACTTGATGAAGGCTAACTATTTACTTTATGTAAATGATTGGTGAGCGTGGGAGAAAGAGAGTATGAGAGTGTTACAACATTTATACAGTAGGGGAGACCGGGGAACAAAGTAACAATGCTAATGCTTGGTTAGTGTCTCTACAAGTCTAAGAAGTTTTGTTTAAATCCAATTATTGACAAAGAATGGGTTTCGAGGCCCTAAAGCAAATATACTTGCCACCTCTCTTTTTAAAATTTGTATTATTGACTTGTAGAACATTCTCCATGCATCTAAACATACAATCAGGTTCAAAATGATTGGCACTCTTGAGAAAGATTAGCAAAAAAAGAATGTATGAAATAAATCATACAAATTCTCAGTTACAGTATATTGTATGCAAAAAAAAAAAAATTATATTATTTTATACTAATACAATTGCTCATAGAAATACTTTTTTAATGAACAAGTAATATATATTTTTCTAAAAAAGATTGACACCCATGTTTTCAATACCTCATCTTGCAAGGATGATGGACCTGAGCCTTTTTCTAATATGTTTTATGAGATTGGAGAACATAGTGTGAGGAATTTAAGACCTTTCCTCCATACAGAATCTTTCCAGATCCTTGATATCCTTTGTCTGCCCTTATGGACTGCCCTCTTCAATTCAAACCACAGGTTTGCAATGGGGTTCAAGTCCGGAGACTGAGATGGCAATTGCAAAATGTTGATTTTGTGGTCAATTAATCGTTTCTTTGTGGATTTTGATGGGTGCTTGGGGTTATTGTCTTGCTGGAAGATCCACTTGAGGCCAAGTTTCAGCCTCCTGGCAGAGCCAACCAGGTTTTTGGTTAACATGTCCTGGTACTGGGATCAGAACTAAGATAATAACTTCAGAAAAAAGGTAAAATGTATACTTTTAAATGCTAATATAAAATAGGCTTTATTATATTGATACACTGAGTTGTTGGTCAATATGACATGCCTTAAAAATGCACTGGAAATATTTGTTGTCAATTTAGGGCTAGATTCAATCAGTTCTGCCTTAACTTGCGATAACTGGCAACTGCATGTTTTTATTTAAGGGATGTCAGAGGTGTAATTGCGTTGGAGCTGTCAAATCAGGAGACAGCTCCCGGCGTAATACCTAACTCAGACATTGCCATTGGATGCGCCAAGTCGCATTAGTAATAATCCCAGCATTGTTGCAAGTTCGAACACTTTTTAATATATGTTGTAATCTACACTTCGATTAGGCTGATATACTTATTAATACTTATTATTTGTTGAATTTGCTGGTGTAGTATAGCAGAACAGCCACTTGCAATAAAAAACTTTGAGTCCTTGAAAGGTGCTATATAAGTCCCATGTATTATTATTAGTGTATTCACCTGTTACCATGGTACATGAATAGCATCTGATGAAACATAACAGTATAGACAGCTGGGGTTCAAACTGTAGAACCCAGTTCCTATATTTGAATATAAAAATGTATTTTATCAAACAAAACTATGCTACATTTTATCTCTGGGACCCTCAGGATGACAAATCAGAGCCACATTACTGAATGTAAGTACATTATTTACCTTCAGAGGTGAATGTATCAAACCAGTTGCCGTGATAAAAGTTTTTTTTGTGCACTCTCCTCAAATAGCATGGTATTTTCTCACTGTAATAGCTACTGTAAATTGGACAGTGCAGTTAGATTAACAAGAATTTAAGATTTCTGCCCTTATAAGACATGTCTATGTCCTGAAATGCTGTTACTTACAACGTCAATCTAGTCACATTGGCGCAGGTTAGCAACAACCACCCCGGTATAGGGACACCGATCCCGTAGATCCTTAAAGAGGTTTTTTAAATTATGAGATGGCATACACAGGGGAAAATCTCTCTACCAAACGTGTGCTGTTCTTTTCTGGCCCGTTTGTTATAAGAGAGTAACCTTGAGTCGGGTATTATCTGGAGCCTTGGGTAGCCTGCAGCAGGATAAGAGAGGTGGAGATTACACACCCAACATTATGGTGTTTTCACACACTGGCTGATTAGATAGATGCTGTGTTTCTTAAATCTTCATTTAAAACTGCGAATAGAAACAATGATAAAAGGGCCTTACTGTAAAATAACATATTATGCCGGTATTCCTCATCCTCACTCATCAATCTAAGCTTATACGTCAGGATACAGGATGTAAACGGTACAGTAAAATGCTTATGGATCATAAACAGCAGGATTAGTTCCATTAGCTAATTACAATGTAATTACAGTGTAATCAGCATTTATAACTTCATTGGGTTGTCAGTTTCTAGTGGTTTTTATGAGTAATAATAAAAACTCAAGTCTAAACCATGAGATTGGAAGGGGATAAAATGGTGCTCAAAAAGCCGGATATTCCAACTTGAGCGTTTAAACTCAACTGTAACACTGTAGCCTTCAGGGTAAAGGCCCTGCCCCCTGTTTGCTTATTTCTTCCATGACAAGCCCTTTCTATAACCAGTTGTTGTTTTTCTCATCTTTCAAAGCTTTTGGCAGTGTGAGGAAGAGGGGTAACTGAATCAGGCTGAAGGATGAAGTCTAAAGGGAAGGCCGCTAAGTCATCCAGAAAACCCTGGACTGGGCCAGACCCCGAACCAGAGACCAGTGACACCAGTGAACCAGGCTCTAGCGAACAGGAGGGCTCTGAGGCTTCGGTCCGTATCGGAGGCTCCTGGAGGGGGGTCTTGAGGGGCGGGGACCGCGAGCAAGGTAGAGGAGGAGGGGTTGCCACCCACAAGCCCCACAGACGCCGACGGTCTCACAACAGCAACAAAGAACGCAACGTCCGTCGGCTGGAGAGCAACGAGCGAGAGCGCCAGCGCATGCACAAACTTAACAACGCTTTCCAGGCCCTCAGAGAGGCCATCCCGCATGTCAAAATGGATAAGAAGCTCTCCAAGATCGAGACGCTGACGCTGGCCGAGAACTACATCAAGTCCCTGACCACCATCATCCTGGGGATGTCCAGCGCCCGCCTGCCCCCCGGGGAGACACCGACAGAGGCTAACGCTGCCAGACTGCTCCAGTGTTACCAGCAGCACCTGGAGGAGGATGGGGAGGAGAGCTTGTCTCAGTTCCTCACCCAGATTCACAGCTTTAGCCAGGAAAGCTAACAGCTAGCAGGTGCTAACTCAACAGCCAAAGGGTTGGAGCATCCATGCTTGACTTGGGGAGCGAATCTCAACTGACACCCTATCTCCCATATTGTGCACTGCTACTGTACTTATGACCGAAAGTAGTACACTGTATGGGGAAAGGGTGTCATCTGAGATGCAGCCTTATACTCCACCAAGCTAGTGAGCTATAGTGACATACCTGACATCACCATGCACTAAATGGAGCATACAAGAACTTAACTCAGTAACTCTATTAGACAGTGGTGGGAGGTGATTCTTAGCACCATACCCTTGACATTAATTCTAAGAGAACATAATGGTGGAGTATAAGTGAAGACAGACAGAGAGCATCCTCCCACTTGACTGGTTGGCTGAAGCAAAGCACCTGTGGACTTTGTCAGTCTAGACATAGGCCTAGCATGAATAGTGACAGACAGAATACCCAGAGGACCATGATAAAACATATCACTTGGATTCTGACTCTGATTGGTGGTGAGAACCAAGAGTGGACAGACTTCTGACCGACCAACGTCGAAGAACATTTCAGTGCCATTTTATTTAATCTGTTTCATTTTATTGTCTTTTATTTTCTTAAATTTTTCTAACTGCTGATTACTATAGTTAATTGGTCAAAAATGTAAAATAACTGATTGTCAAAATATAGTTCATTTTCTAACTAAAAACCAGCAAACACTGTGGCCCTCGGGGCCACAAGCTGTGCAGATAGGACAGGCCACACCTGCTGTAGATGAAGACTTGTTTTCAACCTTTTTTCAACCAATGTTTGTTTTCCCTGCTGAGCACTGCCTCTGGACACAACAGTCACATACAGGACAAGGATATGCTTACATAGACTGGTCCTACAGACTTTAGTCAAATACTGTACTCTTTAAGTAAGGAAAATAAAACATCATAATTTAAATCAAGTGCGAATCGTTATGACTGTAGATACATATATGTATACTGTATATAGGTGGGAAAAACAGTTTGAAGGGTTGAAGCAGGGAATTGAACCCATGCCTTCGGTGGGGAAGCCGGCAGTTACCACTAGACCCACAGGCTCTGCAGAGATATATATGTGTACATGTCAGAATTGATGTGTTGACCAAGTTCTCTATGACCCATCTCCAAACTGCAATGGTATTTTGTAAGTGTATTTACAGATCTGTAAAATGGTCCTTCCAATGGCAGGATAGTGGGTTCGATTCCCGGGATCACGTGTATGTAAAACGTATGCATGACTGCAAATCACTTTGGATAAACGCATCTGGGTTATTATATAAAAACAGTGGTGTGTGTGTGTGTGTAACAGGTGAATTTGATATTGAAGACATATTTATGTTGCTCTTACAATGTGTGTTTGAATTATATTGTAATATCTTTGTAGCCTGAGTTCTGAGTCTTGGATCATGAGAGTTTTGGATCATGAGAATAAAATAAATACAATAATCTTCCTTATCAATAATCACATTTATTGAGAGGACATTGACCATGCACACTATTGGAAGGAAGAAATATACACATCAATAACAGCCTTGTTGGGGTTAGAATAGTACCTGATTATAGTATTTTAATTGACATTATAATCAATAAAAACAATGGAATCATTTTTTAAACGGACAAGTCCTCCTTTAGAACAAACACTTAAAGTTTGGAATGTGAAGGGGTACCCCACAGCATGACAAGCATGTGCCACTCCTTTAGGATGAAGCCTGTACAGTTCTAACAGTAGTAAGTGAAACATTTGTATTAGGAACTGCCATAGGAAGATAAAGTGAGAGTTTTCACAGACATACAGTTTTCTGTACAATCAATTATTTGTAGTTCCAGTATATCAGTGATAGCTATTGGCTTGTGGTTTCCATTTAGAGAAGATCAATTAATGCCCAAATGTGCTAGTTTCAACTTTTGTGGTTTATGGATAATAGTTCAAAGGACTAATATTTGACCTTTTTATATGCCAACGTACAATAACAAACCTTGAAATATCCCCATTAAAACATTTATACTATACTCATATACAGATTTATAACAAAAATATTGATTTGTTCTTTCCACCAAACCTTTCACGTGTGTTGCCTGTCAGTCATTACTACTACAGTCGTAGAAGGTCAAAAACATGCCAATAATAGCGTTTAGGAGAACTCTTATTTACCTGAGAAATAAACAGTTCAACTTTAAAGCCCCGCAAAGACATCACTTTCCAAGCAATTCCCACCTCGGTCCAGTGTGAACTACACATTGCACATTTTTCATGAAAAGAAGAATATATACTTTCTTTTCGAGTGCTGTCAAAAATACATGGGCAAACAAACTCTTCACTGTGGCCATCACAGATACAAACCATTCAGGGGGAAGGGCTAGAACTGTAAAAGCATCATGTGTTATCAAACGTTAATAACAAATTATTCTCGTTAAATAAATCCTTATTGTTTTTGGTGTGACTCCAGTAGAATCTCGACCTGTTGCCAGCAGGTACAAAGTAGTAAGTACTGTAACTTCCTGATACAGACTTTTTATAATAAGTCACAAATAAATGGGCCGACAGTGACGCTTTCTTACCCATCTTAACGTCGCTCCAATCACATTGAATACCCCCCCAAAACACATATTATTTTAAAAAGATAAATCAATTACCACCATAACATAAACAACAAAAATCTACTCACATAATACCGTACACACCAAACACACACATAAAAAACATTCAACCAAACAAAAACCATAAATAAAACAAAAAGTTATCTTAAGAGCACAGATTTAAACGTAGACTAATATATGAAGTAGATGCAGAAAGTAAACAGCATAGTGGGTCAATTTCCTTTGTTTTGGTCCAACAGAGTGAAGCGATCCGTACCTACCGCTCCAACAGAGTGAAGCGATCCGTACCTACCGCTCCAACAGAGTGAAGCGATCCGTACCTACCGCTCCAACAGAGTGAAGCGATCCGTACCTACCGCTCCAACAGAGTGAAGCGATCCGTACCTACCGCTCCAACAGCGTGAAGCGATCCGTACCTACCGCTCCAACAGAGTGAAGCGATCCGTACCTACCGCTCCAACAGAGTGAAGCGATCCGTACCTACCGCTCCAACAGCGTGAAGCGATCCGTACCTACCGCTCCAACAGCGTGAAGCGATCCGTACCTACCGCTCCAACAGAGTGAAGCGATCCGTACCTACCGCTCCAACAGAGTGAAGGGATCCGTACCTACCGCTCCAACAGCGTGAAGCGATCCGTACCTACCGCTCCAACAGCGTGAAGCGATCCGTACCTACCGCTCCAACAGAGTGAAGCGATCCGTACCTACCGCTCCAACAGAGTGAAGCGATCCGTACCTACCGCTCCAACAGCGTGAAGCGATCCGTACCTACCGCTCCAACAGCGTGAAGCGATCCGTACCTACCGCTCCAACAGCGTGAAGCGATCCGTACCTACCGCTCCAACAGCATGAAGCGATCCGTACCTACCGCTCCAACAGCGTGAAGCGATCCGTACCTACCGCTCCAACAGCGTGAAGCGAACCTGTGTAGATGCGCAGATACTGTGTGTGACTTGCATCTCGCTCATCTGAATATTTGTGGGGCTGCTCGTGGCAACGTCTTTTAGCTGAGTTAACCTTTAAATTACAATACCGCAATGTTCAAAGACTCAGTGACACGGTTTAAAAACGACTTTAGTGCTCTATGTGGGAAATACTGAACATGATCTGCTAGCTGTGAAGAGAGAAGGTGATTGGCTGAGTCAAGTTGAAGGTGCGGAGATAGGGTTCAAAGGTCTTTTAACACAGCCAGGTGATATGTCAGAAGAGCTGAGGCTGGAGCTGGGAGCTACAGTACAGTGTGGATGGTGGGGTAGTTGCATTGTGGCGTATCTGAAGAGAGAGTTGGGCTGAAGACAGAACAGAGATAGTGTCCACTAGCAAGTACTGTAGGTGTGTGTGTTTAACACCGGACAGCGTTCCCGTTCTCCATCTCCGTGATCATGACAGGGAGCAGGCTGCGGGGTGGAGGGGGGCGGAGGGGGTCCGTTAGGGAGGCGGTGAGGGAGGGCGTCAGGGAGGGAATACGAACACGAGGAGCCTCAATGGAGTTCCCTCTCACAGTGATGTGGTCCCAGCCACCCTGAGGAGAGAGAGAGGAAGAGAGAGAGAGAGAAAGATAACAGATGAAGAGAGAAAATCAGACAGCCCCCCCCCACCAAGAAAACATTCAAAGTCATTGGTGTCTCAGAAGCATGTTGATGGGTTAGGGTCAGGGTTAGAGGTAAGGTTAAAGGGTCTCACCCCGATGCCGTAGTCCCACGACTGTCCCTTTGGGTCCATGGGCTGAACCCCCAGACGGTGGCAGACTGTCCCACAGCTCAGACTGTGGCTGCCTTGCACCTTGTCAGCTATGACCCACACCTACACAAACACAACGAGAAAGGTTGAGTTACTCAACACAGTGCAATGTCAAGAGCGTTGAATTTTGAGAAAAGAGAAAGTCACTATGATTCATTATTGCTGACGACAACCACCCAGGTTTTAGATTGTAGGTTCTGCTCACCTGGTCTAGAGGTCCTACGGAGACCTTGCGTACATTGTTGCAGATGTGTTCCCATGATGATCCCTGAGGGTAGCTGGGAGTCAGGCCCTGTCTGAACCACAGGTTACCTGGATGGAGAGCACAGCATTAAAATCATGACAGAAATAAATCATTGAGATGGCACAACTAATAGACAGCTGATAATAAAGACAAGTGTCATAGTAAGTCATGCAATTATTTTCTGTTGTACCATTTTGATCCACAGTGTAGACCGAAGTTCTCCCTACAGACACCTGTTGGAGCTTCTGTCTTCCAGGACAGGGGATGTGGTACCAGCAATCTCCTGCAGGGGGCAATAGTACATTAAACAGCCAGTGGTTAGTCTACTTTCATCATAAGGTGCATCTCTGTGATATGAACCAGAGCCCAGAGAGGTAAGCTCCTCCAGAAAGGAAAAATTGAGACACAGTATTACTGCAAAGCACTTTGTGACAACTGCTGATGTAAAAACAGTTTTAGAAATACATTTCAGTGACTAACTGAACTGTTGATTAGCAGTAAGACTGAAGGGAGAACCCTGGGTTCTGTCAGAGAGTGTGGGCTCTGTGTGGTTCTCTGGCTGACCTGCAGGGCTCTCTGAGGACACAGAGCCCCTGTAGAAGGCAGATCCATCCCTGGCAATGGCCCACACCTGGTTGGCCCCCCCGATGGAGATAGACTTAAAAGGCTGGTCTGTGCCCACGTGAAGCCACGACGTCCCCTAGGAACACACTCAACCACTTCGGTTATCAAATACAATGTGTGCGTATTCACAGTGAACATGTGTGTGTGTGTGAGACTTACGGCAGGAGTCAGTATGGTGACCCCCAGTCTACAGAGCACGTCTCCCTTGTTACTGATGGCCCACAGAGGGATCGGCTCAACACTGCTCTGAGCTCCACACAGGACGATGGTCACGTCACTCAACAAGATGGGCGGGACTTCTTGCCACGGCCCTGTGGTCGTCAGTTTACACTTCCTGTCAGAGGAAATACACTATATATAAACACACAAGTATGTGGACAGCCCTTCAAATGAGTGGATTCGGCTTTTTCAGCCACACACGTTGCTGACAGGTGTATAAAATTGTGCAAACAGCCACCATGCAATCTCCATTGACAAACATTGGCAGTAGAATGACCCATACTAAAGAGCTCAGTGACTTTCAACCTGGCACCGTCAAAGGATGCCGCCTTTCCGAAAACTCAATTTGTCAAGTTCCTGACCTGCTAGAGCTGCCCCGGTCAACTGTAAGTGCTGTTATTGTGAAGTACAAACGTCTAGGAGCAACAACTGCTCAGCCGCGAAGTGGTAGGTCACACAAGCTCACAGAACAGGACTACTGATTGCTGAACCGCATAGCGCGTAAAAATCGTCTGTACTCGGTACACTACCGAGTTCCAAATTGCCTCTGGAAGCAACGTCAGAACAAGAGCTGTTCGTCGGGAGGTTCATGAAATGGGTTTCCATAGCCGAGCAGCCACACACAACCTAAGATCACCATGCGCAATGCCAATCGTTGGCTGGAGTGGGGTAAAGCTCGCCGCCATTGGACTCTGAAGCAGTGGAAACGCGTTCTCTGGAGTGATGAATCACGCTTCCCCATCTGGCAGTCCGACAGACAAATCTGGGTTTGGCGGATGCCAGGAGAAGGCTAGCTGCCCGAATGCATTGTGCCAACTGTAAAGTTTGGTGGAGGAGGAATAATGGTCTGGAGCTGTTTTTCATGGTTTGGGCTAGGCTCCTTAGTTCCAGTGAAGGGAAATCTTAAAGCTACAGCATACAATGACATTCTAGATTATTCTGTGCTTCCAACTTTGTGGCAACAGTTTTTATTTAACCTTTATTTAACTAGGCACTGGACGACAATGGGACAATTGTGAGGCGCCCTATGGGACTCCCAATCATGTCTGGTTGTGATTCAGCCTGGAATCGAACCAGGGTCTGTAGTGATGCCTCTAGCACTGCGATGCAGTGCCGTAGACCGCTGCACCATTCGGGAGCCCAGTTTGGGGAAGACCCTTTCTTGATACAGCTTGACAATTGCCCCCGTGCATAAAGCTGTGTCCAAACAGAAATAGTTTGTTGAGATTGATGTGGAAGAACTTAACTGTCTTGCACAGAGCTTTGACCTCAACCCCCTCGCACACCTTTGGGATGAATTGAAATGCCGACTGCGAGCCAGGCCTAATTGCCCAGCATCAGTGCCCGACATCACTAATGCTCTTGTGGCTGAATGGAAGCAAGTCCTCGCAGCAATGTTCCAACATCTAGCGGAAGGCCTTCCCAGAAGAGTGAAGGCTGTCATAGCAG
This sequence comes from Salvelinus fontinalis, assembly GCF_029448725.1. Taxonomy (NCBI): domain Eukaryota; kingdom Metazoa; phylum Chordata; class Actinopteri; order Salmoniformes; family Salmonidae; genus Salvelinus; species Salvelinus fontinalis. The sequence goes on from NC_074694.1 coordinate 27,312,401, forward strand.
CAAAAGGGGGACCAACTCCATATTAATGCCCATGATTTTGGAATGAGATGTTCGACGAGCAGGTGTCCACATACTTTTGCCCATGTAGTTTACAAGGGTTGATAAAATAGGAGATAAGTCGCAACTAGACCAGTGTACCACTAGTTAATTAGGTGTGTTAGTACTGGGATGGAGCAAAAACATACACTTCCTGTAGGTCCCCAAGACCAGGGTTGAAGAACTCTGTCCTAGAGCTAATCTAAGGTCAGTTATTGTGTTTCCCTCAATGTCGAAGGTTGGGATTTAGGTAGAGTAAAGCTGATCCTAGATATGTGCTTACGGGCAATTTTTTTACCTAGAGCGCAAACTCAGGGTTGTTTAAACAGAGTACTGAGTCGGCAGAATGAGGCAGACCAGACTATTGTATATCACCTAGGTGGGTGCTACACTTCAGTAGTGGACTATCCAGCCTACCTACAGAGGAGGAGTACACAACGAATGAGGTGCCTGATGAACAGCACCGGGCGTGTCTAAGTAACTGACTGACGCTGCTCCCTCTGTGCCATCAAAGCTCCATCCTCTGAAGTACTGCCTAGCCTTTCTGAACTACCCTGCTCAACAACACCTCGTCATCTGACGCTGTGGATGACCATCGCCCAAGACCTGCCAGATCTCCACATTTGTTTTGTTTGGTTTTACGGCGTCTTTGAGATTCTCTTTGTAATGAAAAGTGCTATATAAAACAAATATATTATTATTGTGTGCTGACTAAATAAACAGTGATGAGGGAACAGAGCCATTGTTGTGTAGTAAGATACAGTACCTGGCCCATCGTCTACGACGAACAAAGTCCTTCAAGGTCTTGTGGCCATGATACGACCTGGAAGAGTACATACAGAGGGAGGGAGAGAAAATACATGACAGTGATGTAAACAAATATTATGGTTGCTTTCAAGCTGGGAAAAGATTCAGCTTGATGTGATAGATAGACCAATGAATATGTATTGGGGAAGGTTAGGTACACTCACGTTGGGAAATCAGCTGCGTATTGCCAACCCTCTCGGTCTGTCCCCCCGGAGATCCCATAGTCAATGGTCCAGTCTGCTACCTGATAAGAGACAGAGCAGTTAGCAAAACAAGTGTCCCACCCTGATCAGTTTCACCTGTCCTCGTTATTGTCTCCACCCCCTCCGGGTGTTGCTTGTTTCCCCCAGTGTATTTATCCCTGTGTTTCCTGTCTCTCTGTACCAGTGTATTTATCCCTGCGTTTCCTGTCTCTCTGTACCAGTGTATTTATCCCTGCGTTTCCTGTCTCTCTGTACCAGTGTATTTATCCCTGTGTTTCCTGTCTCTGTGCCAGTGTATTTATCCCTGCGTTTCCTGTCTCTCTGTACCAGTGTATTTATCCCTGTGTTTCCTGTCTCTGTGCCAGTGTATTTATCCCTGCGTTTCCTGTCTCACTGTACCAGTGTATTTATCCCTGCGTTTCCTGTCTCTCTGTACCAGTGTATTTATCCCTGCGTTTCCTGTCTCTGTGCCAGTGTATTTATCCCTGTGTTTCCTGTCTCTCTGTACCAGTGTATTTATCCCTGTGTTTCCTGTCTCTGTGCCAGTGTATTTATCCCTGTGTTTCCTGTCTCCCTGTACCAGTGTATTTATCCCTGTGTTTCCTGTCTCTCTGTACCAGTGTATTTATCCCTGCGTTTCCTGTCTCTCTGTACCAGTGTATTTATCCCTGTGTTTCCTGTCTCTCTGTACCAGTCTATTTATCCCTGTGTTTCCTGTCTCTGTGCCAGTGTATTTATCCCTGTGTTTCCTGTCTCTCTGTACCAGTGTATTTATCCCTGTGTTTCCTGTCTCTCTGTACCAGTGTATTTATCCCTGTGTTTCCTGTCTCTGTGCCAGTGTATTTATCCCTGCGTTTCCTGTCTCACTGTACCAGTGTATTTATCCCTGTATTTCCTGTCTCTCTGTGCCAGTGTATTTATCCCTGTGTTTCCTGTCTCTGTGCCAGTGTATTTATCCCTGTGTTTCCTGTCTCTGTGCCAGTGTACTTATCCCTGCGTTTCCTGTCTCACTGTACCAGTGTATTTATCCCTGTATTTCCTGTCTCTCTGTGCCAGTGTATTTATCCCTGTGTTTCCTGTCTCTGTGCCAGTGTATTTATCCCTGTGTTTCCTGTCTCTCTGTACCAGTGTATTTATCCCTGTGTTTCCTGTCTCTGTGCCAGTGTATTTATCCCTGTGTTTCCTGTCTCTGTGCCAGTTCATCAAGTCAACCAGCGTGTTTTTCCCCGTACTCCTTTTGCTATTTCCTTTTTGCTACTCCTCCCGGTTTTGACCCCTGCCTGACTCTGGACTTCTTTCCCGCCTGCCTGATCATCCTGCCTGGTCTGACCTTGATTCTGCCTGCCCTTCAGTACCTTTTGGACTCTGAACTGGTTTTGACCCTTTTGCCTGTCCACGACCATTCTCTTGCCTTCCCCTATTGGATTAATAAACATTGTAAGACTCCAACCATCTGCCTCCTGTGTCTGCATCTGGGTCTCGCCTTGTGTCATGATAACAAGCTTTGTTTGTAGGACCGTTTTAGACATCTACTGCTACTGTGTGCATGTTTAGTTTAAGTTCAAATGTGATACTGTCCATAGAGCTCGCCAGCTTGTAGTCCATGACCTTTATGAATTATGAAGCCTTTAATGTGCTCGTTCTGATTACATAAATGCAAAAAAAATACATTGGCTGATGAAGATAATCTCGTTTAAAAAAAGTTTACGGTCTCCTAAACCTGTTTACCATAGACCTTATTTTTTCTATTTATCCAAAACTTCCACAAAATCCCCATTAATTTCCCCATAGGCTTTGACCAACCATGGCAGAGTTAGTGCCTACAAAAAAGTTGTCATTACTATTGCTCTCTGAGGGTGAAATTGACATATTTTGTCCTGCTAGTGATACCCACCCATGTCCAGTGAGGAGATGGAGGCTTGGTGTTGGCCTTGGTACACTCCTGCAGACCTGTTGCATCACTCCACATGTAACGGTCTGTTGGGAGGCCTCTGTTGGTGTAACCTGTGACTGGGTTCCACCTCTGGTTCTCATAGATGTAGACACACTTCACATCTGTCTGGGTGTAGATGTTATCTGTGCTGCTGGCCAGACCTGACAAAGACAAGAGAGAGATTATAGTCAGGAGCTGAGATCAAGTAGAGCAGATAAATACCCTTTCACCCTGACCAAACTGGCCCTGCGCATGTTGATTTTGTCTATCCCCACCAGATGCGATCATGACACACAGGTAAAAATAACAAATCTAAATGTGAGCCAACTATATCAATTTGGGGACTGTTCGAAACACAAAATATACATTTGTGGTCATTAAGATAGCTTGCTAATTTGTCCTGGGAGATAAACATTGGGTTGTTATTTTACCTGACATGAATAATATGGTGCCGAGTGCCGAGTCATACAAAATGGTGTGTTTCTCTATTCTGACGATTAATTCACAGGGGCGCAGTGGTCTAAGGCACTGCAAGAGGCGTCACTACAGTCCCTGGTTCAAATCCAGGCTGTATCACATCTGTAACGGCGGTCCTCCTCCTCTTCATCTTCGGAAGAGGAGGAGTATTGAGGGAACCAAGGCGCAGCGTAGTGAAATGACATTTTTATTAACGAAAAAACACGAACTTGAATAAACTAACAAAAATAACAAACGGTGTAGACAGACCTATACGACGAACTCACATAAAACAAGAAGAACGCACGAATAGGACAATTAGACTACACAAACCGAACAAACCGTAACAGTACCGTATGGTGCAAACAATTACACAGACACGGAAGACAATCACCCACAACGAACACTGTGACAACGCCTACCTAAATATGACTCTTAATTAGAGGAACGCCAAACACCTGCCTCTAATTAAGAGCCATACCAGGCAACCCAAAACCAACACAGAAACAGAAAACATAGAATGCCCACCCAACCTCACGTCCTGACCAACTAACACACATAACAAACTAACATAAATAGGTCAGGAACGTGACATAACCCCCCCATAAGGTGCGAACTCTGGGCGCACCAGCACAAAATCTAGGGGAGGGTCTGGGTGGGCATCTAACCACGGTGGTGGCTCAGGCTCCGGGCGAGGTCCCCACCCCACCATAGTCAATCCCAACCTCCATCTACCCCTAAAAATGTCCACCCATATCCCACAAAATCCTCTTTGTAACATCCATGACAGGGACAGCACCGGGACAGAGGAATAAATCAAGACAGAGGGATAGATAAGAATAAAGAGGTAGATCAAGATAGAGAGGGAGATCATAATAGAGGGGCAACTCCGGACTGAAAGGCAGCTCCGGACAGAGAGACAGCTCTGGACTGAGGGGAAGTTCTGGGTATATAGCCATTTCTGGCTGAAGGGCAGCTCCCGGCTGACTGACGAATCTGGACGCTCATGGCAGGCTGACGGCTCTCGACGCTCATGGCTGGCTGACGGCTCTCGACGCTCATGGCTGGCTGGCGGCTCTCGACGCTCATGGCTGGCTGGCGGCTCTCGACGCTCATGGCTGGCTGGCGGCTCTCGACGCTCATGGCTGGCTGGCGGCTCTCGACGCTCATGGCTGGCTGGCGGCTCTCGACGCTCATGGCAGGCTGACGGCTCTCGACGCTCATGGCTGGCTGGCGGCTCTGGCAGATCCTGTCTGGCTGGCGGCTCTGGCAGATCCTGTCTGGTTGGCGGCTCTGGCAGATTCTGTCTGGTTGGCGGCTCTGGCAGATTCTGTCTGGTTGGCGGCTCTCGACGCTCATGGCAGGCTGACGGCTCTCGACGCTCATGGCTGGCTGGCGGCTCTGGCAGATCCTGTCTGGTTGGCGGCTCTGGCAGATTCTGTCTGGTTGGCGGCTCTGGCAGATTCTGTCTGGTTGGCGGCTCTGGCGGATCCTGTCTGGCGGGCGGCTCTAGCGGCTCCTGTCTGGCGGGCGGCTCTAGCGGCTCCTGTCTGGCGGGCGGCTCTAGCGGCTCCTGTCTGGCGGGCGGCTCTAGCGGCTCCTGTCTGGCGGACGGCTCTGTAGGCTCATGGCAGACGGGCGGCTTTGCAGGCTCATGGCAGACGGGCGGCTTTGCAGGCTCATTGCAGACGGATGGCTCAGATGGCGCTGGTGAGACGGATGGCTCAGATGGCGCTGGTGAGACGGATGGCTCTGGCCGGATAAGGCGCACTGTAGACCTGGTGCGTGGTGCCGGAACTGGAGGCACCGGGCTAAGGACACGCACCTTCATACTAGTGCGGGGAGCAGGGACAGGGCACACTGTACTCTCAAAGCCCACTCTATACCTGGTGCGTGGTACCGGCACTGGTGACACCGGGCTGAGGACAAGCACATCAGGATTAGTAGGGGGAGAAGAAACAGTGTGTACAGGGCTCTGGAGACGCACAGGAGGCTTAGTGCGTGGTGCCGGAACTGGAGGCACCGAACTGGATACACGCACTACAGGGAGAGTGCGTGGAGGAGGAACTGGAACTGGGCTCAGGAGACGCACTGGTAGCCTAGTGCGTAGTGTAGGCACTGTAGGTACTAGGCTGGGGCGGGGAGGTGGCGCCGGAAATACCGGACCATGGAGGCGTACTGGCACTCTTGAGCATTGAGCCTGCCCAACCTTACCTGGTTGAATGCTCCCGGTCGCCTGACCAGTGCGGGGAGGTGGAATAACCAGCACCGGCCTATGTAGGCGAACCGGGGAAACCATGCGTAAGGCAGGTGCCATGTATGCCGGCCCGAGGAGACGCACTGGAGACCAGACGCGTTGAGCCGGCCTCATGACACCTGGCTCAATACCCAATCTAGCCCTGCCAGTGCGGGGAGGTGGAATAACCCGCACTGGGCTATGCACTCGTACAGGAGACACCGTGCGCTCTACTGCGTAACACGGCGCCTGCCCGTACTCCCGCTCTCCACGGTAAGCCTGGGAAGTGGGCGCAGGTCTCCTACCTGCCCTTGGCCCACTACCTCTTAGCCCCCCCCAAGAAATTTTTGGGTGTTACTCACGGGCTTTTTGGGCTTCCGTGCCAGACGCATTCCCTCATAACTCCGGTTCCTCTCTCCGGTAGCCTCTGCTCTCCTCAGTGCCTCCAGCTGTTCCCATGGGAGGCGATCCCTACCAGCCAGGATCTCCTCCCATGTGTAGCAACCTTTTCCGTCCAATATATCGTCCCAAGTCCATTCCTCCTTTTCCTGTCCCTTACTCCGTTTACTCCGCTGCTGATTCTGTAACGGCGGTCCTCCTCCTCTTCATCTTCGGAAGAGGAGGAGTATTGAGGGAACCAAGGCACAGCGTAGTGAAATGACATTTTTATTAACGAAAAAACACGAACTTGAATAAACTAACAAAAATAACAAACGGTGTAGACAGACCTATACGACGAACTCACATAAAACAAGAAGAACGCACGAATAGGACAATTAGACTACACAAACCGAACAAACCGTAACAGTACCGTATGGTGCAAACAATTACACAGACACGGAAGACAATCACCCACAACGAACACTGTGACAACGCCTACCTAAATATGACTCTTAATTAGAGGAACGCCAAACACCTGCCTCTAATTAAGAGCCATACCAGGCAACCCAAAACCAACACAGAAACAGAAAACATAGAATGCCCACCCAACCTCACGTCCTGACCAACTAACACACATAACAAACTAACATAAATAGGTCAGGAACGTGACAACATCTGGCCGTGATTGGGAATCCCACGGGCTACTCACAATTGGCCCAGTGTCGTCCAGGTTTGGCCGGGGTAGACCGTCATTGTAAATAAGAATTTGTTCTTAACTGACGTGCCTGGTTAAATAAGGTTATATAAATAAATCTTCTCTCCTCATTCATCTTTAAAGCACCCACATGGGTTTGTATGCTCATGGAAACTAATGAGTAGGTGGGAGAGGCGTGACTAGCAGCGCATTGAGCGTCTCAAATAGAACCAAGTTCTACTTTAGCGTTCGGCAAGGAAGATGTTCGTTGACGCGTGTGAGCACTTTGGGTGAAATGATTGAATAACATGTACGCATTAATTTATTTTCCAATGCTCGCACACGCAACGTTGCCAGTTTGGTTGACCTGTTAGTGGCTATACAGTACTTGGTCATGTTTAGCATATGCTTTAAGTCCAGTCCAGTAGGTTTATGTTTAGTATATATTTGTGTTTACCCTGGAAGAATCCCCCTCCATAGCCGCCGGTGTAGACCCAGGCAGTGTGGTCGTAGCCTACCCCCCACACCACCCCCAAACTGTTACACTCCACCAGACGTAGGTGGCCCCCCACCTGATGCCAGAACCTGCAAACACACACACAGACAGGACAGACAAGGAAGACAGGGCAGAGCAACATGTGGTTAGAGACAAAAGAAAGAAAAGTATACCATTTTCCAGTGACTGTCAACCAATGTTTTATCAGTTAAGACTATTCAGTTGCAAGTGCATATATCTGATCAATAAATATCTATCTATTTATCCACAAATAACTCATTCATGATGTACTGCAGGTTTGTATTCATAGGTCTCATTTATCAAGCCTTTATAAAGCATTGATAACAGCCCAGAGGACATGTCTTACATCTGGTCACATGGTGTGGGGTAGGGACAGGCCTCCAGGCTAGGCGAAGGCTCACAGACGAAGATGTCTCCTTTACAGGTGACTGACCAGATGGCTTGTTTAGAAGGGGGACCCTGGATCCCCCGGGCGTCACAGCACGACACACTCAGCAGGGCCAGCTGGGGGTACAGAGAAACATAGTCAAGACATTAAGGCCCCACTTTTACCAAACTACAACTTATAAAGGACGTATATGGCATACATAAATTCATAAGCCCTACATAGAGGCAAAGTCATACTACATAAAAGGTTCATTTAAAAAAATGGTTATATCTGGTTCTTTGTGGCATAACCCTTTCGCCATCCATAATTTAGCATGACATTTGCTTATGAATAAAACATGATATTATGTGAAAATGGAGCACTGTACTTTGTGACAGGTTCAGATGGAAGACAGTGATCATATAACCTACCCAGTCATGCATCTCCACCTCAGTGGCAGCAGCCAGTCTGATAGGCCACCTCTGTTTGGTCCTCTCTGCTGTGTAGACGGCAAACGTGTGTTTGGAGTCATTCAGCACCGGCACCAAGATAGTCACCTCGTTGATGAACGCATGCAGGTACTGGAGAGAGGGAGGAGAGGAGGAGAAAACGAGGACTAAATAACTCATCACAGAAAACACCCACACACAGGCACTGTGACCCTCCCCTCACCTTCTTCTCCTCATTGAAGTTGTAGTAGAGGAAGAGGATGCCGTCCTGGTTTCCCTCAGGCCCTGAGAACTGCTCCAGGGCAAACCTCACATCCACCCACTTATGGGGCTTCCAGTCCCTCCACCACTGCATGGTCCCTTTCTTCACCCACACAGACTGGGGCGGAGGGGGGGAGGGAGGGAGAGAAGGGGGGGAGGGAGGGAGACTAATCAACGTCTATACAACAAGGGCAAGTCATAAACAAAACTCATTAAATCAAGGCAAGCAACCAAAAAGTAGCATTTGTAAACGTTCAAGTTGTCGGTACCTGTTCTACGGCCTGTTCGTAGTGTTTAAAGTGGTCCATCTCTCTCTTGGAGCGTTCGCTGAGCTGCTCATAGATCTGTTTCCGCCAGGCCGCTGTCTGGGCTGGACTGATGGACAGACTCATGGACTGGACTGATGATGCCAGGGCTAGGAGAGACAATAAGACAAAGGTCCAAACTTTATCAACAACGTGTGAGGAAACACTCCAGTGGCTCAACAACAAGGAAAAAGCAGAGATACACTGTTACATCAGGCAGAAGTGTCTATTCTGGTTTAATTGCGAGTTGCAGCTGGCGTTTTGCTTATTCCTAGGCTTGTTTTAATATACAGGAGAAATACAATTTCAAAGCGATACAATATCTACAGTATCTGTGTCTCACCTGTGGCAGAGTTGAACCAGTTGAGCTGGGAGTGACAGTTCACACCACAGCCTCCTCCACTGACCCATGCCCAGAGCGGGTGTTCATCTGCCCCATACGGCTCCCCCTGACACAGGGTGTAGGTGGCCACCGAGGACAGACTACAGGTGTCAGCCGAGTCCCCTCTCACCACGGCAGGCCCCACAGCCAGGTGAGTCTGGGTCTCTTCCAGGTCCACGTTACTCCACTGGGGGTCCCCAAGCCCTCCAGACAGGCTGGGGGAGAGAAGCAGGGCCGGAGGGGGACACTTGGCCTCCGGTTCCCCAAGAGCGACTTCCTCTTCTGGGATAGAGGGACTAGCAGTGGTGGCAGCGGTGGCCCCCTCCTGTTTGACCTCACGGTCGGAGAGCATCTCAGAGATGAAGCTGTCGCTGGTGACCTTAGGGATGCGTGGTTTGGGGACGTCGGGGTCGATGGGAGGGGGCTCAGGGGGAGGAGAGGAGGGGCATGACCCTACTTCTAGGACCGCCCTCTGTGGACCGCCCTCTGTGTCCGAGTCTTCACTCATCACAGACTGGGCTTGGACCTCACCACTGAAGAAACAACCAGCACTGTGGGACGGGGAGAGAGAGAGAGAGGGAGAGAGAGATATTAGTATTACGCAGAGCACCCAGCTAGCAGACTGTTTGGCTAATCGTTTTATGTAGATGAGATTGCCCAAGCATTGGAAATGTGTCACAGTATTCCGTGTCCATGTCCACCTGTGCAGACTGCTAATGCTGGCGGAGGAGTGGGACCTGATGTCTCCGTCTCGGGGCACATTGACAGCCTTCCAGGCTTTACCACTCAACTCACTGGAGGTCACACCCTGACGGAAATACACTGCCCGGTCCACACAGCTAATACCCCACACCTGGACAGAGTCAGAACAAACAGACATTTACTTGTGTAGAATGCCCGACCAAACATGTTTCAGCACCATGGACAAAGTGAATCTTTATAAACCACACTCAGAGAACTTACCTGACAATCTATTAGAAGGTCTGTTAATAAACATTGATCAAATCCTTACCTGGTCGTTGAGGCCCACGTTGACCATGACCATCTCCCCGACCATCCCGATCCAGCCTGAACCACATGGGTTATGGGAGTTGATGCCACGCCTGAACCATACCTGACAGATACAGAGAGATAATCATCAGGAACATACTGCTGACAAGGGAAGCGTTAGAGAGCATACATGAGAGTGTTTCATATAGTCTTACTTTGTTGTCCTTGGTGACAGCCCAGACTACGTTGTCCCCCACAGCTACGTGGATGGCCCCGGCCTCTGGGTTGGGAGAGTCCACCACCACCCAGGACGAGCCTTGCAGAGAAAGAAGAGGAGGAAAGACACCATTAGACACACTCTCAGGCTCTCTCTCGCTCACAAAAATGTTTCCTCTCTCCATCTCTCTCTCCCTTGCACACACACAAACAGACACAAACATGTGGTCTCTCATTCTCTGTCTCCTTCTCGCTCTCTCTCTCTCTCTCTCACACGAATACACACACACACACTTCCTCTGTTAACCAGCCACCTTGTGGGCAGTCTCTGGTGATGCCCTCCCTGACAATGAGTTGTCCCTCCCAGAGCACAGCCCAAACCAGGTCCCCTGGCCCACAGCTGATCTGCACCACCTCCCCAGGCAGAGACACCTCCTCCCAGCCATCCCCCTCTGGGCTGTGGTGATGGATACCCTCACGAAACCACACCTAATGACCCAGATCATACACACACAGGCAATTAGTCAATCAAATTGATTTGTTAGTTTACGAATACATTTGTGTTGTATGTGTGTGTTTTGTGATCTCTGGAGATATGACCTCGCCCTCTGAGCTGTGTGTGTGCGCGCGTGTCAATGCCATTCATGTGTGTGTGCATGTATTAGTGTGTTTGTGTGTGTGCATATATGTGTGTGTGCGTGTAATACCTTGCCCTGTAGAGAGACAGCCCACAAAGACAGCCTCCCCCTGGGCTCCTCACTGATCTCCCAGCCTCCACAGCTGATGTCATTAAAGGGGTCTGGCAGGGGACCACTGTGAACCTCGGATGGGATCTGGTAACAGAGAGATACGGGTCAACACACACACACACACAGGCCTAAACAACCCTACAGTGATGATGAGTACAGTTCAGTACATGAAGAAAGCATTCACAGCAGAGGCATACAGTTACATCCTAGCTGTGACAGGTGATTATATTGCTCCAAATACACACCTTGGCCCAGGTGTCCGTGGCCTTGTACCTCCTGTAGCGGATCCATCGCCGGCGACGGACACACGAGTTCCACTTCTTGTCTTTGATGTAGGTGGCAGGGAAGTCCATGGCATAGGTCCAACCCTGCGGACACACAGACAAATCCATTCACACATGAATCATCGTAGGTGAGGGTAAGACAATGACATAGAGGGAGGGAAGGAAGGAAAGAGAGAGTGAGGGAAAGAGAGAAGGTGAGAACGTCTAAAATGGGGAGACAAGAGAGAAAGATACCGATAAAGACAGAGAGAAAGAGAGAGTGAGAAAAACAGCGAAGAACAACAGACACTCACTCCTTTCTCTGTGGGTTCTCCTCCAAAGTTCTCATCGATGTACCAGTCCCCCTCCCACTCCCAGTTGGTCGAGGGAAGAAGGAAACTGTCCAGGGGTTGGTGTTCCAGCCCTGTGATGTCACTCCAATGCCAGCGGTCGCTCGGCAACAAGTGATCCGAGAAGTTATCCTTGGGATTCCATCTCTGAGAGAGAGAATTATAAGAACCATAAATGCAGCAGGTGCAAAAGAAGCAGAAACACACACACACACTAGTGATGCGCAGGTCAGCTATTTGTACACCTGCACCCGCCCGTAATTTCTAATAACCCACCTGCAAACGCCCGACTATATATGATCAAGTGAAAATCTGCACCCAACCCACAAATATAGAAAATGCACTGTACAGTCAGAGGAAGAATGATCTTTTGACAGGCCTTTTAAGATAGGAGTATGTTTCTGCTTATATTTTCAGACATTTTGGTAGGCTATTTGTTAGTCAACTTGTCTATAATTGAATACATGCAGCTTCTCTTCTGCCATTACTTGGTCCCGTGTGGCTCAGTTGGTAGAGCATGGCGCTTGCAACGCCAGGGTTGTGGGTTCATTCCCCACGGGGGGACCAGGATGAATATATATGAACTTTCCAATTTGTAAGTCGCTCTGGATAAGAGCGTCTGCTAAATGACTAAAATGTAAAATGTACTTGTTGCCCTAGAAGACTAAATAAACAGTTGATCGCCAGAATAATGTCATAAATTGATAGAATGAATGCTTCAATCTAGTTGACGTCGGTAAAGTTTGTTTTCTCCTTCATCTCTGCTTCTCTAGTGGAGCAAAGACGTTTATGGACCAGGGAGAAAATGCAATAACAAAAAAAAAAAAACTGGAAAGATTTCCCGCGCAAAATCAGTTTGACCGGTTTTAAGAAAATGAAAAGCTGTTAAATAGACCCAACATGTTGCTGATAAGACTTCAGTTCGGCTTGGATGCATATTTGATGTGGTTGAAATAGTATCAGCTTTTATGATGCTGATAAAGATAGCATCTTTACAGACAGTCACTAACCGGTTTCATTCTGTTTCATTCTCTCAAGATGCTGAAATAAATCAAGAATATATTTCTTCACTCCTGTTCCAGAGAGTCAAAATTAACATTTGGTGTATAATTGTACTGCAAGGAATGCTCAATTCTGCAAGAGTTAATATTATATTAGGTTATGTGAAAGGTTATAGACCTACAGTCAGTGTCCAGATTTCAGTTAGGCTATTTTTCCATCCATTTAACCCATTTGAACAGTCGCCTACAGTTCCCTTGGCGTACCATTTTAACCTCTACAGGATCGGTCGGGACAGTTTTTGCTCAATATGCAATAATGTGACTAGAATGACGTTGTAACCAACAGCCAACTTTCCGAGACAAAGACATGTCTTATATGGGCAGGAAGCTTAAATTATTGTTAATCTAACTGCAGTGTTCAATTTACAGTAGAACCCCCCTAGTATTTCTGTATGTTCTCTATAGTTAGGTACTTGAAAATGTATAAATTGACCACTTCGACACATTTGGTCAAACTCATGGCAGACTTGATACAAAATATTGTGTAGTGATGTAATTCTTCACTGGATGAGTCTGAAACTTTGCACACACACTACTGCCATCTTGTGTACAACGCCTAAATTACACATAGAATCCTATCTCAATGTATGGCCTTTCTCTTGCATTTCAAAGATGATGGAACAAACAAAAAATAGAAAACGCATGCTTTTTTGTTTGTACTATCTTCTACCAGATCTAATGTGTTATATTCTCCTACATTCATTTCAAATTTCCACAAACTTCTAAATGTTTCCTTTCAAAATGGTATCAAGAATATGCATAGCCTTGCTTCAGGTCCTGAGCTACAGGCAGTTAGATTTGGGTATGTCATTTTAGGCGGAAATTTAAAAAAAGAGTCCGATCCTTAAGAGGTTCCCGTTTGTGACTGTCAAATTTGTATAGTGCCTCACAATCATCACGCATGACATAGCCGACACTGCTATCATCCTCTTTTGCCATTTCACCACATTTTTCCAAAACATTAGAATACTGTTCTGGCCCTCCTATTTATTTTCAACTCTACATTTCACAGCTTTTTTCTTATTGAATTAAACTCCGACACTGTCATTTTTGCTTCAGTGGATCGAGGTTAACTTTTTCAAAAGCATTTGGCCGTATATTTGGCACGCTACAGTTAGGCCCTTATAGTTTAGGCTTGGGCTACGTACTAACACCAGATAAAGAAAGAAGAACCTCAATGTAGCCTAAAGATATGACTTGCACAATAATTATGCATTTATGGATTTTCGATTAAAAAACAAATCTTTATTCAGCCCGTTCGGCACCCACCCGCCCTTCATTCACACAATATTTCATGACCCTAAACCTGTCCGTCCCGAGGACACACACACCATGTACCTGGTTCTCGTATGTCTCCTCCTGGTAACGTATGGGTACATCACTAGAGTGGACATTCAGGTAGATGTGGTGGTCACAGGCGATACCCCAGCAACACTGCTGTACGGCTGTCACCCTCTTAAACTCTAACAAGGCATCATGACACTGCTCCCACTGCTGCCCTCCAGTGGACAGGCTGTAAACGCGCCCGTACACATCCACTGCCCACAGCAGGGACACAGGCATGGTCAGGCCTAGGGAGAAGGAAGACATAACAAAGTAAGATGCCTTGTTTTCATTTAGAAAGAGGGATGAGAAATGGGGAAGAGGAGGATGGACAATTAGCAGAGGTCACAGAGAGGGAGGAGTATAAAGGGGGTAAGGAGGAAGAAAAGTAGAGAGAAAGCGAGAGAGCGAGTTCTCTCAAATGACCCTCCTTGAGAGGCACACACCCAGCCAAACTGCTTGGTCTAATAATAAGGAAATCCTATTTCTAATTAAAACAGTCTAGTGATGTAGCTAGGCTAGCCAGAAGGCTAGTGAGTCTGAATCAGCACGCTCACTGCTGACCTTCTGTTCAGCTCTCCCTCATGGCCCATGGCCCTGCCTCATCTCTCTTCTGGAAGCAAGGAGTGTACAATAAGCTATAGTACAGAGTCTGCCTCTATTCCATCTATCCATGTAAGGGTAAAAGCAGTGGTGTATAGTACTTAAGTAAAAATACTTTAAAGTACTACTTAAGTTGGTTTTGGGGGTATTTGTACTTTACTTTTTATATTTTTGGCAACTTTTACTTCGCTTCATTCCTAAAGAAAATAATGTACTTCCTACTTCAAACATTTTCCTTGACACCGTAAAGTACTCGTTACATTTTGACAGGAAAATGGTCCAATTCACACAAGAGAACATCCCTGGTCAACCCTACTGCCTCTGATCTGGCAGACTCACTAAATACAAATGCTTCATTTGTAAATTATGTCTGAGTGTTGGAGTTTGCCCCTGGCTATCCACCAATAAATTTAAAAAATAAAATTGTGCTGTCTGGTTTGCTTAATAATATAAGGAAGTTGAAATGATTTATACTTTTACTTTTGCTACTTAAGTACATTTTAGCAATTCCATTCACTTTTGATACTTAAGTATATTTTAAACCAAATACATTTAGACTTTTACTGGGTGACTTTCACCTTTACTTTTACTCAAGTATGACAATTGAGTACTTTTTCCACCACTGGGGTAAAAGGCTAAACTGACCTTACACTAGTGTCTAGGCGGGGCAGCCTCAACCTATTACATCCTATCCTTATCCCAGTACGTTATGTAATGCCTGGGGCGAGTGCTGCTCTACGAAGTTGTAGCCCCTGTCACAAACAATCAATAAACTAGCCAGAGAGATAAACCTGTATACTATCTGAAGCAAGCTGCGATCTGATCTAGTGACTCGCCCAATTAACTCGAGATTCTCTAGATACTGGTACTTGCTAAACTGTAACATTGTCACTCACTGGGAAAATACTGTGGCACATGAATTACGTTTGCTACATTGTAATAGGATGGTGAATGATCAACATTGATACATTGTTGATTATCGGGCACCTACGTGACATATAGTAGCTCAGCTTTTGGTTGGTTTACAAAGTAGTCTACTTTTAGCATGCTAAACTTATCGCAGGTAGACTGCAATTGTAGCATAACAGCTGACTACTGCTATCAGCAAATCTACAATCACATAAAGGACACTGAACCTTACAAACGTGGCATGACTATACATACAATGAATGGCCTGGCTAGCACGGAGTAAATATTAGCTTGACATTGCTATTTAAGCGTTACAGGGAGGCTTACCACTAAAGCACAGCCATAAATGTAATAGTTAGCAATAGCTCATCACTTACCGTGTGTTCTCTCTCATAAACGGTATGGTAAATCACCACAATTCATTCGTCATATCAGATTGAATATTACATTAATAGCGATATTTTCTTTAATCCGAAACAGGAAGTGTGGTGTTTTACTGTAAACGCGGATTGGCTGCTGCACCAAATGAACCAATGGCTGAATTTGTCCAGTAGGCGATGAATGAGCTTTATTATTATAGGGCATTACAAGATCTGGATAATAACATTGGATAATGTAATACAATAGAATATAATACAATACAATATTGCTCTTCTCTTTCGTTACCAGCACTGACTTTGCTGATAGCTGTTTTATTGAGGAAAGTTTTACTTTGTGATGTGTTGTTGCACTGACTGTAAGTCTGCTAAATGGACAAACGTAAAAGTAAATTTGGTTAGAACAGAAATGGGCTTTTCCCCCAACACCCTCAGACAGACAGACAAACAGACACTGGATATAACCACTAGTAGTAGAGAGTGGATGTTATAGAATTACCTAGGCATGGACAGTAATGTCCTACTGACAATCCCCACTGTTGTCTCATGCGTTTCCTTCTAAATGTGTCTTATGACCTGACAAAATAGTAGTGAAAATTGACTCGTGGTAAACATAGACATCTTTATTGAAAGATTTATGTGTGTGTGTGTTTATGGTAATCAAATTAACATAACTTAAAGCTATTTACTATGGGTCCGGAAAGAATGGTAGCCTACTCATTCATTCAATATAAAAAACGACTAATTCAATAAAAGACAACCAAAGCTTGTTATTCTCCATTTCATCTCATGTATTAAGGGATGAACAACATATTCAATTATAATGCACGTCTTCATACAGATACACAGTAGGCTATGGCAGTACATTGCAAAGCCAATACATGAATAAGGACCATGTAAGGTTTATCTTGTTTCACTGTGAGATAACATTACATTAGTCTACATGGTGCCAAGAAATATATATTTATTTTCAGACAACCATTTTACCCATGATATATTTACAAAACTTGAGGACAAGGACAGAACATCATGTTACATATTTTTCCTTCTCACCTTTAGAGAATGAAAACGATACACATCAGTATCTGAACAGAGATAGAAGAGGAGGAACCATGTCCCGTGTTCATTTCAAATACTTATTTGGGATGGTAATCATCAATTAGTATGGACAGCAGTGTGGTGTGTATCATGAATTACTCTACACAGAAGGAAGATTTTAACAAACGGTTTACTCTTTTGATATACTGCATGGCTCATACTGTATTTCTACCAAAAACAATGTGATTGTGATTTACAACAATTGTGTATTTGTATGCACACAACCTTCAGCTTACCATGAAAAGTCAAAAAGAAATTTCCGCCCTACAATTATTGTATAAACATCATGAACAAGTTTGAAAAAATACAATTTAAAAGTATGAAGAAATAGCATGGCCATATGTCAATGCATTCCCCATTCAGAATACATTCATTTAGTAGTCTGTCAAATCAAAAATCCCTTATTTTAATTAAAAAATGGACACTACCTGCTAGGCATAAATGGATTGGATCAACTTTGTTTCCACGTCATTTCGACAACAAAACATATTTGTGATGAAGTTGAATCAACATGGAAAACAGATTGGATTTTGCGTAAAGTCTTCAATATCAGGGAATTTTGTCTTTTTTTCAACCAACTTTGAACCTAAATCCAATGACATGGTGCAATTTGTTGTTGATTTCACATTAGTTGACAACTCAACCAACTGTAAATCAAAATAGATGCTGAACGGATGGATGTCTGTGCCTAGTCGGTATTTTCATTATTCCATAAACTCTCACTGTTTAAACTCAATTTGTTTCATATGTTTACATAAATAGTCTCCACATTTAAAAATGGGCACGTAATAATGAAAAAATAAACATGGAAAATAACTGAGCTCTTCTTTTCCCAACAAATTCCCACAACTACTACAGACAGATTATTATTATTCATTTTTTATCTGAGTGCTGATGAGTCAGGAAGGTAGCCTGGATATTAGTCTGTCTCAGCACTGCCCATATTTATTGTCACTTCACTGGTCTGTTTTACAATGCAGTTGCAACGGACCTGGCAACAATGGAGCTGGTTTGCTGAAGCAGAGTAAAGCCAGGCTCTCTGGACATCTTGTCGGACTGTGATTCTGAAGTGTTGGTGGTGCAGAGATTCCAAGCTTCATAAATCCTATCTGGATGATCCCTGGTAATCAGACGATTGGTGCTGATCTGTCATTGGTCACTGTAGGTCTCAGTTTGACAGTGGCAAAGGGATTCCCACCTCTGGAAAATATTTCAATAACACATTGTAATAGGTGACATCCTTATTATTTTTTATTCAAATTTCCCATCAAAATCAGTGCATAATCCAGGTGATAGGTTATAATGTTATAGCATAGTTATTATATGACTTACCCCAGAAAGGGAGCCTTTCCAACCCCATTGGGTAGAGAGATCTGTTTACAAAATGAAAGAAAGAGAAACACTTAAAAGTCCAGATACATGCTGTGCATATTTAGTACGTGCTGTATTGCCTCCCGTGCAGCTGTGAGTGTGAAAGATTGTTTCTAGTCAGACAGGTTGGATAAGGATGTCAACTGTCAACACACAGTCGTTGTGTCACTCCCAAGTGAAGAACTCTGGGACGTACGGAGACTGAGTGTACCATAACCTCACGTTGGGAGTCAGGAATCTAGAATGTCTAGAAAGGCCAGCACACAGCACACCTCTAGAAACTTATCACAGGTAGACTGCAATTGTTGCATAACAGCTGACTACTGCTATCAGCAAATCTACAATCACATAAAGGACACTCAACATTACAAACGTGAAACACCTCTAGAAACACCTCTAGAAACACCTCTTCTCTGAGTAGATGGAAATCTTATTGTAAATCCAAACAAGTGAACGTGATGAAGATAGTTTTAAATGAGATGCTGAACTGATTACTTAGCTATGTTTTAGGATGTATGAATGTGTATCTGTCTAACAAAAAAATGTCTGCACTCAGAAATTAAAATAAAATATCTGATGATGGATGAGAGGAAACAAACCCTCTCCAAGTTGTGTTCATTTTGGATCTTCAAGACATCAGATAAGGATACAATCTAACAGTGGATCAGCCTGTAGGCTGTTAAGTTTTTGTACTGCACAGGAACACTGCTGTAATAGGCTTGTTCAAACTACTTCAGGACATAACCAGTACCCTAACATTCCACTAGAGGGCAGTCTGTGTCCAGAAGTGAGGGCACAGAGGCACCTATGCGAGAGGCCCCATGGAGTGGCTTACATCAGAGACCATTAAACAATCTGGCAGCGACAATAACCTAAAGAGCAAAGTCACCTCTCTACGATCACATGATCAAATGGAAGTGAGGAGGGAGGGGGATCAAAGGGGGAGGGAAGCAAGAAAGTATGGGACTTCTAAGGAGGAAAGGGTGAGAGGTGGGGAATGGGGAGAACAGATGGGGAGGCAACTTTGAGAAGTAGAGAGAAAGGTAAGGAGAAGAGCAGATGGGGGGCATGGGGGAGAGAACGGGGAGGGAGGGATGCCAACTCTATTACGATAACATCCCTAACAGCAGTGTATTTCTCTCAAAGCCCTGAGGCAGCAGTTCCAGCACACAAAGGCAATGAGAGGAAAGAGAGAGACTACTTGATTACTTCATTCTCAAACCAGCTGACACCATGCAGGTCCTAATTGAAGCTGTGTGGATGAGCAATATTTCTGTGTAGGCCTATACCCCCGTTGTCCTCCCTCCCTCCTTCCCTCCCTCCCTTTCTGTGTCCCTCCCTCCCTTTCTGCGCAGAGACAAAACCAGGCAGGGAGCATTTTTTAAATGTCTTTATTTTTCGATGCGACAGCTCTCTCTCATGCTCCTCCTCCACCTCACTCTACTTATGTGCTATTTAAAACCTATAAGGGTTCTTTGGCTGTCCCTATAGGATAACCATTTGAAGAACCCTTTTGGTTCCAGGTAGAACCATTTTGGGTTTTATGTAGAACCCTTTCCAAAGAGAGTTCTACATGAAGCCCAAAAGAGTTCTACATGGAACCTAAAAGGTTTCTACCTGGAATCAAAAAGGGTTCTCCTATTGGGACAGCTGAGAGTGTGGCAGACAGGGGTTACATTAACACAACCTCAAAACCCTGTTTCTGTCATGACCTAGCCTAATGTGTTCCTGGTGGTGGGACTACATCCCTAACTAGCCCAGGTGAAAATACACTAGTAAAAAGTATTCCACGTTAGGTCATCCAACAATAAACCTGAGGAGAGTGTGGAGGTTTAACGTTCACCCTAAGGAGACCACTTCCCAGCATGTGGGCTGATAAACAACACTGAAATCAAAGTTGTTCAGACATTTCAGAGACCCCGTAGGTCACTTTAAAGTGGGCTGCTGACTGTACTGTAAAGTGAGAATATCGAAGGGATGACTGGGTTCTGACCGTGTTTTTGGGTGAGGGTGTGGAGGAGCTGACCATTCTGACAGGGCTACTCTCCTTCCCGTCGCTGTAGTCTGGTGGCGGCAGCAGAACAGGCTCTTCCTCTTCCTGTTCCGGAAGACTGGCCACACTCAGACAACGCACCGGTGTCCCCAAACTGTAGACATAGACAGATACACACATTTTACAACTTTACCTGGTCCAAAATAACCTTGTTTGTACTTATTCTAGACACTTCTTGAAAGACCCCTAAAGATTTGAGAGGATTGGGTAGTTGTAAGCAATATCATAAGATTATCACATGGTTATATGTGTCTTGGTCTTACCTGTTTGAGATCAGTGGTTCATTGTAAGGTCGGCAGTATGATGAGGGAAACCACCCCCGCCTGAAACAAACAGACACACCAAAATATTTGCCAAATAAAACAATAAATAACATCATTAAAAAATATATATTCTACCGTTCAAAAGTTTGGGGTCACTTAGAAATGTTCTTGTTTTTGAAAGAAAAGCACATTTTTTGTCCATTCAAATAACATCAAGTTGATCAGAAATACAGTGTAGACATTGTTAATGTTGTAAATGACTATTGTAGCTGTAAACGACAGATTTTTTATGGAATATCTACAGAGGGCCATTATCAGCAACCATCACTCCTGTGTTCCAATGGCACGTTGTGTTAGCTAATCCAAGTTTATCATTTTAAAAGGCTAATTGATCATTAGAAAACCCTTTTGAAATTATGTTTACACAGCTGAAAACTGTTGTTCTGATAAAACTGGCCTTCTTTAGACTAGCTGAGTATCTAGAGCATCAGCATTTGCTTGTTCGATTACAGGCTCAAAATGTCCAGAAACCTTTTTTTTCTGAAACTCGTCAGTTAATTCTTGTTCTGAGAAATGAAGGCTATTCCATGCGATAAATTGCCAAGAAACTGAAGATCTCGTACATACTGTGTACTACTCCCTTCACAGAGCAGCGCAAACTGGCCATAACCAGAATAGAAGGAGTGGGAGGCCCCGGTGCACAACTGAGCAAGAGGACATGTACATTAGAGTGTCTAGTTTGAGAAACAGATGCCTCACAAGTCCTCAACTGGCAGCTTCATTAAATAGTGCCCGCAAAACACCAGTCTCAACGTCAACCGTGAAGAGGCGACTCTGGGAAGCTGGCCTTCTAGGCAGAGTTCCTCTGTCCACTGTCTGTGTTCCCATCTTAATCTTTTATTTTTATTGGCCGGTCTGAGATATGGCTTTTTCTTTGCAACTGCCTAGAAGGCCAGCACTGCCTAGAAGGCCAGCATCCCGAAGTCGCTTCTTCACTGTTGACGTTGAGCCTCCCACTCCTCTTTCTATTCTGGTTAGAGCCCGTTTGCGCTGTTCTGTGAAGGGAGTAGTACACAGCATTGTGCAAAATCTTCAGTTTCTTGGATATTTCTCACATGGAATAGCCTTCATTTCTCAGAACAAGAATAGACTGACGAGTTTCAGAAAAAAGTTTTTTGTTTCTGGACATTTTTGAGCCTGTAATCGAACCCACAAATGCTGATGCTCCAGATATTCAACTAGTCTAAAGAAGGCCAGTTTTATTGCTTCTTTAAATCAGCACAACAATTTTCAGCTGTGCTAATAATTTCAAAAGGGTTTTCTAATGATCATTTAGCCTTTTAAAATGATAAACTTGGATTAGCTAACACAACGTGCCATTGGAACACAGGAGTGATGGTTACTGATAATGGGCCTCTGTACGCCTATGTAGATATTCCATTAAAATCAGTTGTTTCCAGCTACAATTGTCATTTACAACATTAACGATGTCTACACTGTATTTCTGATCAATTTTATGTTATATTAAAGGCCAAAAAATTTGCTTTTCTTTCAAAAACAAGGACATTTCTAAGTGACCCCAAACTTTTGAACGGTTGTGTATATTCTCACTGTAACGGCAGCCTTCCCTCTCTTCACGAGAAGAGAGAGTGTAACAGGGATCGAACCAAGACGCAGCGTAGCTCGTGTTTAACATGTTTAATTAACAGGCGAAAACACTTACAAAACTACAAAATAACAAACGTGGCTTACTGATACAGTCCTTTCTGGTGCAGACAAAACACAGAGACAGGAAACAACCACCCACAAACCCCAACACAAAACAAGCCACCTATATATGATTCCCAATCAGAGACAACACAAAACATCTGCCTCTGATTCAGAACCATATTAGGCCAAACATAGAAACAGACAAACTAGACACACAACATAGAATGCCCACCTAGCTCACGTCCTGACCAACACTAAAACAAACACAACACACAAGAACTATGGTCAGAACGTGACACTCACTTGAAGTAAGCCAAATGTCCCTGAAGGCATGTGAAACACATATTTCAATGATCAAATAAATGACAGATTCGCTTCGAAGACACTGTTTCAAGTTAAGAAATACAGAAATTGTTCCCAAGCCAAATCTCACTGTAAAAATAAAATAAAAAAATGTCTTATTATATTATGCTAATATTAAACGGGTTGCTTATGGGCTGTTTACTTGGAGGTACCAAGTCTCTGTTCTTGACAAGCTGTCACTGATAACTTTAAAAACAATTTCATTCCCAAAGCAATAATAATGGCTGACAATGTCAAAGGGTCATGAAATGGGCTTTGCTAATTTGTTTCAGAGGGAAAATGTCAAGCAGGTAGACTAACATCTCTGCTTAAAGCACTCTCTCTCCCTCTCTCCCTCTCTCTCCTATTCTCTGATCTTTCACCTACATATGAGCACTAATGACTTTAATGAACAGATAGAGAGAGGGAGACACAAGACCAGCCATCAAAGCATGCACACATAATTACCAAGGTGGTTTTGAGCCATCGGTCTCTGTGGCCTCACCGCAATTACCCACACCTGGTTTTCTGAAATAATATTAAATTACCCACAACTCATCTTCTGAAATACTATTCTGAATGGCACAGATACAACTGCTTTAACAATAACATTACTTTCAGACCTGACATTTAACGGCTTAACAAAACATAATGAGCACCAATTTTCCAATGCACTACTTTCAACTGGTACCTGGTTCTATCGCCACTGTAGTCAGAGATGAAAAAAACGTAAACAAAGATTGCTACATATCCGCATCACTCTCAGAGAAATAAGTAGTACTGCTCGGTTTTACACAGTCAAATGTAACAAATATGTTTTTATATAAAGAACTGCACAAATTGTATATTTGTGACATCAATATTTAAAAAAATATTTCAAATAAATAATGCAATACAGTAGTATCTGATGATCTGTACGAAAAACATTTACATTTGACATTTTAGTAATTTAGTTGATGCTCTTATCCAGTGCAACTGACGAGTAAGCATCTTAAAATAGTTAGGTGAGACAACCACATATGACAGTCAAATATACAGGATACGAACATTCCATTCCAGCTAAATAATGGATATATAGCGTTTTGCAAAAAAACATACACATCTAAAATCTATGAATAAAAAATCTGAGAACAGTAATATGTTACACAAACATGAAGGTACTTATAAGCAATCATTCCTGATGAAAAAACACAAATGTGAGAAATTGGTGCATATGGCGTTTTGGAAATAAACTCTTTAAGTATTGCCTCCTCAAAAATGAGAACAATTCCCAAGTTGATACACTTGCGTATTTGCGGAGATACAGTACATTTCCTTATCGTTACACACCTAAAAACAGTTGTGTGAATACCAACACCTGTACCACAGAAGGAAATTGCACAAATGTTGGTGGCAACATTGCATAACTTCTCTGAGAGACCTTAGATCTGCATCTATAGGTTAATACGGCCTGAATTATTGTGTAATAAAGGTGTAATAAATCTTTGTAAAAGTGTAATAAAGCTTTACAAACTCTTAATACCAGTGATGTCAATAAGCTTTTATAAACCTGTAATAAAGCTTCAAAAACCCTCATAAACCCTTAATAACCAGTAAATAGTGACTTACTGCCAGATCTTCTCCAGGTTAATGAGCCTTTATAAAGGAGTAATAAAGCTTCAAAAAGGTTCATAAAGGCCTTATTAACCAGTGAATAGAGACTTACTGCCGGGTATTCTCCAGCTCTCCATACAGCCATCCGTCCTTGTCCTCCTGGATTAGCAGCATGATGATGTTACCGTCGTCAAAGGAAAGGAGTGTGTCGTTGTTGCCGGCCGTGTGAGGGAAGATGGTCCTGACCCGTTGCTTCCTGCCCACGTTCAGCCCTGAACCTATCGACACCGACCTGGACAGAGACAGACTGCCACCGTCCTCCATACTGCCCTGGTCTGTAAGGTCAAAGTTCAAGTTAAATGTTTTTTACTATCAAATTGCAGAAAGACAGCAAGGACTCTCTGAAATACTTGATATTTACAATAGCAGAGTTCAAATTGATACTTTGCTAAGTATATCAGGGAGAAGACATGGCTTATAGCTAGTGATTTATAACCCTGGTCTAAATTACCATCCGGAGAAGAAAAATTGCATCATTAAAGAGGAGAATTGGTTTTTCAGCGGAATTTTCTGTATAATTTGAACATTCAATAAAAGAAGACATGGAGAACAAATGAAGTAAGAACAGATACATTAGCAGGATTAAAGGGAAGATGCAACACAATTTGAAGGGAATTCAGTAGCCGTCCTGAACCTTCTTTGGATTTCTGAATATGATCTGTCTAGCACATGTACTCAATAAGGCCCCGGTGCACAAGATCAAATATTCCCAAACAAGACATTACATGTAGATTAGGACAGCACCTATTATTTTATCTCTGTTATCTATTTTATCCATTTGTACAAGTCAGATTACGAAAGGCAGCATACTTACATGGGGAAGGTGGTGTGAGACTCTGTAAAACTAAACATAATCTCTATATAAGATACCAGCTACCAAAACCTGCTATATTTTCACATTTTTGATATGGAGTACATGTACAACTACACACACAATGAAACACATACCCAAACTTCAATCCAAAGACTGAAGCCTGAGGTGTGAGGCTGCAGTAGTACCTGAGTTGTGGTCTGATGTGGAGGTGTATGTGGATGTGATGGAGGCGTGGGGAACGTCCTGGTTGAACATGTTAACCAGTGGACTGATCTGGGCCTTCAGCTGGGGGGCTGGTGGGGGAACCATCGAGTCCCCATTGTTCTGATAGAGAAGACATAAAACAGGTTATGTTATGTACATGCAAGTCACAGTACATGCAATCCATCTAGAAGAGCAAATATCATTTATGAGAAGAGCCAAGCCTATAACCAAGTAAAGCGGGGAATGATTATAGCTTGTCCTTCTCTTGTTATAGCATTGTAACAACAGTGTAATAACAGCCATGACATCCCACTCACCCTGTTGTAGCGCTCAACGCGAGGCGAGGCTTCTGGGGTTCCAGACACGGGAGTGCGGAGCCCCTTTATCATGGTCATCACCGTGTCAGGGACCTTGGTGGCATCGCTGCATTTATCCTGCCAGCTGGGCAGCTTTACCGCCAGCAGCTCTTTGGCCTACAGTGCAGATAGATATAGACCAGTTATTATAAAGGTGCAATAAAGCTTTATAAAGCATTCATAACTAGTATGTTATATGGCCAAGTTAGGGGGAGCATTGGTTACAGTGCTGAACAACACATATAATCTCAGCCATATCAACCCCAAGGTGGGCATAATGCCTCGAGAGGGCACAAATCTATTTGGTAGATTTGAATCCTGCTGTTGTTGATGTGACTAACTAGGAAGTAACCCCTCTGTGTATGATGATGTCACATCACTGAGTCTACCTTTAAGTCAAGGTTAACTATGGCCTAACAAAGTTGATTTACTGTTTAACGGATGCCCCGCTTCACATAAATATATTTTTTATGGTTTTGAACATTTAATTTGATTTATGTGAATCGATTATTTTAAATTATTATTTTTGACGAAACAAACAATTCACTTTGCTATTGTAGTAGGTTGGATTCTGTTCAATCCCCTTGAATCGAATCATGTGAATCCAAATAAAAATGTGTAAATTATGAACAGTAATTTTAGGACAAAAAAAACTGTAGCCTTCCATTTTTTTTAACCTTTATTTAACTAGGTAAGTCAGTTGAGAAAAAATTATTATTTACAGTGACGGCCTAGGAACAGTGGGTTAACTGCCTTGTTCAGGGGCAGAACGACAGATTTTTACCTTGTCAGATCGGGGATTCGTTCTCACAACCTTTACGGTTACTGGCCTATCGCTCTAACCACTAGGCTACCTGCCACCCCCATTTGGGTTATGTGACTGCAAAACTTGTTTTGTAGATATTTTAAGTTGATTTGGGCATTCAATTTATGGGACATTGAAACTCAATAGATGCTAGTCAGCCTACAAACACTAAGGTAAGATAAATATGACAAAACTAGAAAAGGTACATTTTCTGAAGAAAGTGTGTGGTTGCAACAGCTGTCTAAAAATATTTGTATGGTAGTGGGAGAAGTGTTAAATGTAGAATTCGAGCTGAATAGAAGCTGAAGCAGTTAGTTCTAGAAAGAATAGGTCTGATTACTTTAGTAGACTGCTAGTATTCAGACCCCTTAAATGTTTCCACATTTTGTTACATTACAGTTTTATTCTAAAATGGATTAAAAAAGAGAGTTTATGCATTCATCAACCTACACACAATACCCCATAATGACAAAGCAAAAACAAGTTATTAGACATTTTTGCAAAAAATAAATAAATACAAAAAACAAACATACAGTAAGTATTCATAAGT
Organism: Salvelinus fontinalis; assembly: GCF_029448725.1. NCBI lineage: Eukaryota > Metazoa > Chordata > Actinopteri > Salmoniformes > Salmonidae > Salvelinus > Salvelinus fontinalis. Next base: position 27,339,488 of record NC_074694.1, read on the forward strand.
ATTCAGACCCTTTACTCAGTACTCTGTTGAAGCCCCTTTGGCTGGGATTACAGCCTCGCATCTACTTGGGTATGACGCTAGTCTGGCACAACTGTATTTGGGGAGTTTCTCCCATTCTTCTCTGCAGATCCTCTCAAGTTCTGTCAGGCTTGATGGGGAGCTATTTTCAGGTCTCTCCAAAGAGTTCGATCGGGTTCAAGTCCGGGCTCTGGCTGGACCACTCAAGGACATTCATAGACTTGTCCCAAAGCCACTCCTGCGTTGTCTTGGCTGTGTGCTTAGGTTCGTTGTCCTGTTGGATGGTGAACCTTCGCCCCAGTCTGAGGTCCTAAATGCACATTTTTAATCCCTCGCCTTACTTTAAAAAAATTACATCTACTTTAGGCCTAAATGACTAAAGGTTAACTAAAGGACTAAACCCCTTATGTGCAGTACCTTCTCATGGAAGGCGGTGACATGGTAGGAGAACATGCAGTGTTTGTCGACCAGAAAGCAGAATCGTCTCTTCTCCTCCAGGAGGGCCTCTCTGCAGCCGTCAGCGATGAACTTCTGCATGTCACTCTGCCGTGACGAGATGGTCTTCATATACTGAGGGAAGAGGAGAGACAGGTCAGTTAGGGTTAGTTGAACTGACGGGGGGGGGGGTCATTAAGGAACTAAAGGGGACAGGTTAGTTAGGGTTAGTTGAACTGACGGGGGGGGGGGGGGGGGTCATTAAGGAACTAAAGGGGACAGGTTAGTTAGGGTTAGTTGAACTGACGGGGGGGGGGGGGGGTCATTAAGGAACTAAAGGGGACAGGTTAGTTAGGGTTAGTTGAACTGACGGGGGGGGGGGGGGGGGGGTCATTAAGGAACTAAAGGGGACAGGTCAGTTAGGGTTAGTTGAACTGACGGGGGGGGGGGTCATTAAGGAACTAAAGGGGACAGGTTAGTTAGGGTTAGTTGAACTGACGGGGGGGGGGGGGGTCATTAAGGAACTAAAGGGGACAGGTTAGTTAGGGTTAGTTGAACTGACGGGGGTGGGGGGGGGGGTCATTAAGGAACTAAAGGGGACAGGTTAGTTAGGGTTAGTTGAACTGACGGGGGGGGGGGGTCATTAAGGAACTAAAGGGGACAGGTTAGTTAGGGTTAGTTGAACTGACGGGGGGGGGGGGTCATTAAGGAACTACAGGGGACAGGTCAGTTAGGGTTAGTTGAACTGACGGGGGGGGGGGGGGGGGGTCATTAAGGAACTAAAGGGGACAGGTTAGGGTTAGTTGAACTGACGGGGGGGGGGGGGGGGGGTCATTAAGGAACTAAAGGGGACAGGTCAGTTAGGGTTAGTTGAACTGACGGGGGGGGGGGGGGTCATTAAGGAACAAAAGGGGACAGGTCAGTTAGGGTTGGTTGAACTGATGGGGGGGGGGTCATTAAGGAACTAAAGGGGACAGGTCAGTTAGGGTTAGTTGAACTGACGGGGGGGGGGGGGGGGTCATTAAGGAACTAAAGGGGACAGGTCAGTTATGGTTGGTTGAACTGATGGGGGGGGGGGTCATTAAGGAACTAAAGGGGACAGGTCAGTTAGGGTTAGTTGAACTGACGGGGGGGGGGGGGGGGGGTCATTAAGGAACTAAAGGGGACAGGTCAGTTAGGGTTAGTTGAACTGACGGGGGGGGGGGGGGGTCATTAAGGAACTAAAGGGGACAGGTCAGTTAGGGTTGGTTGAACTGATGGGGGGGGGGTCATTAAGGAACTAAAGGGGACAGGTCAGTTAGGGTTAGTTGAACTGACGGGGGGGGGGTCATTAAGGAACTAAAGGGGACAGGTCAGTTAGGGTTGGTTGAACTGATGGGGGGGGGGGGTCATTAAGGAACTAAAGGGGACAGGTCAGTTAGGGTTAGTTGAACTGACGGGGGGGGGGGGGGGGGGTCATTAAGGAACTAAAGGGGACAGGTCAGTTAGGGTTGGTTGAACTGATGGGGGGGGGGGGTCATTAAGGAACTAAAGGGGACAGGTCAGTTAGGGTTGGTTGAACTGATGGGGGGGGGGGGGGTCATTAAGGAACTAAAGGGGACAGGTCAGTTAGAGTTGTTTAAACTGATGGGGGGAGGGGGGGGGGGGTCATTAAGGAACAAAAGGGGACAGGTCAGTTAGAGTTGTTTGAACTGATGGGGGGGTCATTAAGGAACTAAAGGGGACAGGTCAGTTAGAGTTGTTTGAACTGATGGGGGGGGTCATTAAGGAACTAAAGAGGACAGGTTAGTAAGGGTTTGGTGTACTGATTGGGGAGGGGGGGGGGGTCATTAAGGAACTAAAGAGGACAGGTCAGTTAGAGTTGGTTGAACTGACGGGGGGGTCATTAAGGAACTAAAGAGGACAGGTTAGTAAGGGTTTGGTGTACTGATTGGGGGGGGGGGGGGGTCATTAAGGAACTAAAGGGGACAGGTCAGTTAGGGTTGGTTGAACTGATGGGGGGGGGGGGTCATTAAGGAACTAAAGGGGACAGGTCAGTTAGGGTTAGTTGAACTGACGGGGGGGGGGGGGGGGGTCATTAAGGAACTAAAGGGGACAGGTCAGTTAGGGTTAGTTGAACTGACGGGGGGGGGGGGGTCATTAAGGAACTAAAGGGGACAGGTCAGTTAGGGTTGGTTGAACTGATGGGGGGGGGGTCATTAAGGAACTAAAGGGGACAGGTCAGTTAGGGTTAGTTGAACTGACGGGGGGGGGGGTCATTAAGGAACTAAAGGGGACAGGTCAGTTAGGGTTGGTTGAACTGATGGGGGGGGGGGGTCATTAAGGAACTAAAGGGGACAGGTCAGTTAGGGTTAGTTGAACTGACGGGGGGGGGGGGGGGGGTAATTAAGGAACTAAAGGGGACAGGTCAGTTAGGGTTGGTTGAACTGATGGGGGGGGGGGGGTCATTAAGGAACTAAAGGGGACAGGTCAGTTAGGGTTGGTTGAACTGATGGGGGGGGGGGGGGTCATTAAGGAACTAAAGGGGACAGGTCAGTTAGAGTTGTTTAAACTGATGGGGGGAGGGGGGGGGGGGGTCATTAAGGAACTAAAGGGGACAGGTCAGTTAGAGTTGTTTGAACTGATGGGGGGGTCATTAAGGAACTAAAGGGGACAGGTCAGTTAGAGTTGTTTGAACTGATGGGGGGGGTCATTAAGGAACTAAAGAGGACAGGTTAGTAAGGGTTTGGTGTACTGATTGGGGAGGGGGGGGGGTCATTAAGGAACTAAAGAGGACAGGTCAGTTAGAGTTGGTTGAACTGACGGGGGGGTCATTAAGGAACTAAAGAGGACAGGTTAGTAAGGGTTTGGTGTACTGATTGGGGGGGGGGGGGGGGGGGTCATTAAGGAACTAAAGGGGACAGGTCAGTTAGGGTTGGTTGAACTGATGGGGGGGGGGGGGGGGGGTCATTAAGGAACTAAAGGGGACAGGTCAGTTAGGGTTGGTTGAACTGATGGGGGGGGGGGGGGTCATTAAGGAACTAAAGGGGACAGGTCAGTTAGAGTTGTTTAAACTGATGGGGGGAGGGGGGGGGTCATTAAGGAACTAAAGGGGACAGGTCAGTTAGAGTTGTTTGAACTGATGGGGGGGTTATTAAGGAACTAAAGGGGACAGGTCAGTTAGAGTTGGTTGAACTGATGGGGGGGTCATTAAGGAACTAAAGAGGACAGGTTAGTAAGGGTTTGTTGTACTGATTGGGGGGGGGGGGGGTCATTAAGGAACTAAAGGGGACAGGTCAGTAAGGGTTGGTTGAACTGATGGGGGGGTCATTAAGGAACAAAAGGGGACAGGTCAGTTAGAGTTGGTTGAACTGACGGGGGGGGGGGGGGGGGGTCATTAAGGAACTAAAGGGGACAGGTCAGTTAGAGTTGGTTGAACTGATGGGGGGAGGGGGGGGTCATTAAGGAACTAAAGGGGACAGGTCAGTTAGGGTTGGTTGAACTGATGGGGGGAGGGGGGGGGTCATTAAGGAACTAAAGGGGACAGGTCAGTTAGAGTTGGTTGAACTGATGGGGGGAGGGGGGGGTCATTAAGGAACTAAAGGGGACAGGTCAGTTAGGGTTGGTTGAACTGATGGGGGGGGGGGAGGTCATTAAGGAACTAAATGGGACAGGTCAGTTAGAGTTGTTTAAACTGAGGGGGGGAGGGGGGGGGGTCATTAAGGAACTAAAGGGGACAGGTTAGTAAGGGTTTGTTGTACTGATGGGGGGGTCATTAAGGAACTAAAGGGGACAGGTCAGTTAGAGTTGTTTGAACTGATGGGGGGGTCATTAAGGAACTAAAGGGGACAGGTCAGTTAAAGTTGTTTGAACTGATGGGGGGGTCATTAAGGAACTAAAGGGGACAGGTCAGTTAGAGTTGTTTGAACTGATGGGGGGGGTCATTAAGGAACTAAAGGGGACAGGTCAGTTAGAGTTGTTTGAACTGACAGGTGGGTCATTAAGGAACTAAAGGGGTCAGGTCATTACTGGGTTACTGACAGGCGTACTGTTAACTCTGCGTGTACAGTATATGTATGAGATTGTCTCCAGATACTGACGAGAGGACACAGAGGGAGACTGATTGTTAAAACATTCAGTAAGGTTGTAATTGCATGCTCAGAAAAAAGCAGCTTGCTTAACTGTTCAGGAATAACTAATGAGCCTTCTAATCAAAGTCTCTCCTCTGTCTGGCTCCATCTCACCCCCTGTTGTTACTCCACCATCCCTATCCTGTAAAAAATCACCCTGCTGAAAAAACCTGCGTCTGCCTCCCAAATGGCACCCTATTCCCAATGTAGTGTATAGTCAAATGTAGATCACTATATAGAGAATAGGGTGACATTTGGGAAGCAGGACACACTCCTTCCCAGAGAGTGACTCAGAACTGAAACACCCTCACAAAGCAGACGACGGAATCTGACATCACACCCAGACAAAGCTCAGCTCCTCTTTGAAACAACTCTCTCCCTCTGTCTCCTCCCTTATCTCTCCTCTCCTTTTTCTGGTTGTCATGACGACAGCGAAAGCTGGTTAGTCTCTAGGGTTGTGGTGGTGGTGTCACAGACCCTCCTTTAATGTTTAGCCCAGCCTCTCTCTCTCTCTCCCCCCTCCCCTCCTCTCTCTCTCTCTCTCTCTCTCTCTCTCTCTCTCTCTCTCTCTCTTTCGCTCTCTCCCCCACTCCCCTGTCTCTCGCTCTTCCCCTCCCTCTTCCCCCTACGATGCGGCCACAACTAAACTATGGAGCTTAATTTATACTGCAAACAATAGCTGGAAGACTGAGAAAGACAGAGGGGAGGAAGAGAGAGATAGAGGATAGAGAGAGAAAGACAGACATACAGAGAAAGAACCATTTCACTGTCCTTGTGCATGTAACAAATACGACTTGAAACTTGAAACTTGAATTGAGCTCAAGTGTTGCAGCAAACCTGTAGGGGTTTGAAAACGACAGATTTGTGGGCAAATTCCATTAAAGACATTCATGCATGACTTTGGAGAGAGCAGGATGTTACCTTTTCCATCCATTTCTATATTCTGACAACTGAACCACAGAAAATCACAGTAGAGGCGAAACTAAATATACTCTACAGTCTGATACATGACAGTAGAAAGTGTTCATGGGTGTGTGGATGTGTTGGCCCTTATCTAGTCTCATCAACAGGTGTCATATACATAGGATAATGACAAACCAGTTTCCTTCCACATAGCAAGCCACAATACATTACTGTCTATTAGTTTCTCTGAGATAAAACTAGATTTTAGCCCTCTTTCCATAGGCAAATGTAATCTACATACTGAAACAAAGATAGTTAATAGCAAGATAAAAACCAAGAAGCCATTAAGAAGAGATCGTGATCACTGAATAGAGAGAGAGACAAGATTCTACTCTTGAAAACCTCCAGTTAGCTAGTGCTTCTCGGATTTCAGTCAGAACAATAATAAAAAATGTGTTGCAGCTCAATATATTGGGCCCCTTACTAAAAATAAACCCACCTCATAAACTGACACTCATCAAAGTCGGGCTGGTGAAACCAGTCAATAAAATAGGAGTGGACGAAGAGTTATTGCACAGGCAGCCTTGTAACAAGCAGAGCCAGAGTGGGTTTCATCAACAGACAGCATCTTCTTGGCCCCTCTCTCAACTTGTCCTATTGATTTACTAAAGAAGTCTATGTTTAATGTATACTGTGTTAGGAAGACTATTACTGTATATCCTCTGATTCCTGTAAGTGGCTAAATATGCTACCAGGCACCACTCCAAGTCTACTCTATTTGAGTGGACATTATTGACTATAAATGCCTCACCCATTCCCAGTCCCACTACACCCTACGGAGCTTTTCAGTGAGTGTATACTACCAACCAACTCAAGACCAACTACAAACTCCGAAGTGCACACTTCATACTCCAGAGGGGCCTGTACCCTTGGCCAGTTAAGGGTACATGCTTTTTACACCCACTTGAGAGCACAATCCTCATGCAAGAGTGTACAGTGCTCCCGCTCCTCAAATTCACTAAAATACACTCTCCATTCTAATGTGATGACAGCCATTTGGTCCCTTTCGATGAGCCTTCAGTGTTGCTTTATAGGTGAAGGGCAGTGGTGAACAAAGTACCCAATTTTCATACTTGAGTAAAAGTAAATTGCTAAAATATACTTAAGTATCAAAGTCAAAGCAAAAGTATAAATCATTTCACATTCCTTATATTACGCAAGCCAGATGGCATGATTTTCTTGTTTCTTTTAAACAAGAAAATCACTCCAACACACTCCAACACTTAGGCAATAATTACATTTCAAAAAATGTTAGTGAGTCTGCATGATCAGAGTCAGGAGGGATGACCAGGGATGTTCTCTTGATCACTTTGTGAACTGGACCATTTTCCTGTCCTGCTAAGCATTTGAAATGTAACGAGTACTTTTGGGTGTCAGGGGAAATGTATGGAGTAAAAAGTACATAATTTTCTTTAGGAATGTAGTGGAGTAAAAGTAAAAGTTGTCAAAAATATAAATTGTAAAGTACAGATACCCCCAAAAATGACTTAAGTAGTACTGTAAAGCATTTTAACTTAAGTACCTTGCACCACTGTTGAAGGGGAAAGGCAATGACGGCACTCCACTTTACATTACAACAAAGAATCTGCCCGCAGCTATACTGTAGGTGTGGTGGTATTGTGTATTTTTAGTGTTCATTTCCTTTCCACCCGCTCGCTTTTATGTACAGTTTTTCCACCTTGAAGTGTGTGGCAAGATCAAGGAGCCACCTGGGCCAATGACATACCCTATTTTCAAGACAAAGTTAATAAATGTTTTCTTTGATATTCTCGATGGGTTATTGCCCCATGCATGCAAATCATTTAAGTGATAACACCCTCGAAGCCGGTGTTTGGAGGTCATATTGGCACGGGTGTTGTTAGGCCCGAGAAGAAGTCAATGGCTGGCAAATCGTGCCAATATATCCTCCAAACACCGGCTTCGAGGGAATTATCACTTTTATACAACGGGTTACCAACATATTCAAATAATTATTTACATATTTTTATAACAAATAATATTTTGATGGATTTATTAATACTATTTCATCCTTCCATAAGATAGTCCCGACACAAATCCAAGGTTGCTACCCAAGCCGACTGGTCGTTCGTTCTATTGGTTTGGTTGCCAGAGACGCGACCCAGTCATTCAGTCTTTTTGGTCTGTTCCTATGGATGCGACCCAGTTGTTCGTTCTAAATGTTCCATTGCCATACTGGCTGGCAACGTTCTTATCCCTTGCTTGCTAGTTAGCCAACTAGGGCTAACTTACAGTCACGTTGAACAGAACAGTAAAGTAGCTGCATTTATGTTTGTTTAAGCTATTTTCTCGTGAATTTACTTGGATAAATCCATAACAATAAGCTATTGATGCACGATTTCGCCTCGCGTAGAAAATGTGCTCTCTTGTCAGGACATTTGTTCAGAGGAGCTAGCCAACAACACAGCTATCACAATCACTTCGTTTTACCTGTTTCTGTTGATAGTTCTTTGTATATATCAATAAAAATGATGCCAGCTGATTCATGATTATGACAGGCTGAGAAACGCTGCCTTCCTGTCTCCCTCATCCCAACTCCCGACACGTTCATTATTATGAGACAGCTGGAGATCAAATTTGAATATTGAAACAATGTTTATACAAAACTCTGCTGTTGAAAACTAAATGTTAGTCTAAAAGAAATGTGAGGTAATGTCTAGATGCTTTTTATAGTGGAGATCAAGTTTATAAATTGCCTGGCTGGACTGATGAGACAGTGGAACAGAGTAAATAGGCATTTTAATGTCATAGATTTAGTAACTTGTGGAATAGACAACGGCTGGAATGCTGTTTTAACCAATCACCATTCAGAATTAGAGCCACCCGTTGCATAAGGGAGTCCATAGAAGGATTCAGCTTTGTTTATGTAAACAAAACAAGACAACCATGGCAACCAAGAGCAATAATGTTCTGTTTGGTTTTTATATTGATAGTGGACACATACACCAACAAGTGTTTCTGGATGAGGGTAAAGTCACGTGACTGTCTGTTAAAGTCCCTTTCTAGCCGTCTGAGAAACTTCCAGGAACTCAAAGGAATCCAAGCACATGCTCACATCATCAGAAAAAACGAACTGGACACCGAGCCACTTCTCGCTTGAAAATGGAGAACATTCATAAAGTGGAACTTAAGGGACTTTTCTGACTAGCGTACATTGAGTGCATTGAGTGAACAGATGAGTCTGATCACTGAGACCCCCTGTGAGATAAGATGAGATCTGTTTTTAGTCTCACCTCGTTCTCCTTGATTAGTTAAGATCTGATTCTAGTCTCACCTCGTTCTCCTTGATTAATTAAGATCTGGTTCTAGTCTCACCTCGTTCTCCTTGATTATTAAGATCTGGTTCTAGTCTCATCTCGTTCTCCTTGATTAGTTAAGATCTGGTTCTAGTCTCACCTCATTCTCCTTGATTAGTTAAGATCTGGTTCTAGTCTCACCTCGTTCTCCTTGATTAGTTAAGATCTGGTTCTAGTCTCACCTCGTTCTCCTTGATTAGTTAAGATCTGGTTCTAGTCTCACCTCGTTCTCCTTGATTAGTTAAGATCTGGTTCTAGTCTCAACTCGTTCTCCTTGATCGATCAAGATCTGGTTCTAGTCTCACGTCGTTTTCCTTGATTAGTTAAGATCTGGTTCTAGACTCACCTCGTTCTCCTTGATTAATCAAGATCTGGTTCTAGTCTCACCTAGTTCTCCTTGATTAATCAAGATCTGGTTCTAGTCTCACCTCGTTCTCCTTGATTAATCAAGATCTGGTTCTAGTCTCACCTCGTTCTCCTTGATCTCGTACTTGGTGACTTGTTTCCCCTGGCTCTTCCTCCGCAGCTTCTTCAGGTCCGTCTGAGAGCGCTCCAGAGAGTCCTGCTTCAGCTTGTGCTCCGTCTGGTACCGCTTGAATGTGGCCTGGATGAGAGATACAGAGGTTAAGATAAGTTTGATGTAGAGATGGAGAACACTTTTACTGAATGCAAGGATAGGGGATATTGAGGAGAGAGGAGACCATAATTAAGTGTGCACTTACATACCTGCATACGTAGACATGCAGACCCGTACACAAACATGCACACACACACACACCTTGTGATTACATTGTCCCTTGCCAAAGTCCTATAGTGGTCAATGTACTCACAGTCATATATTTGACATCCATCTCTGTTTTCCTCTCCAGCTCAGCAATGATTTCTTTGTGGAACCGCTTGAACTGAACAGAAAGAATCCAGTTCAAGTCGATATATAAACATTTAACAATACCATAACCATGGCAAGATGGTGACATCAGAATAAGAGTTGTGTGGCTGAGCCAGAGGAATGTACCTGTGATAATTGCTTTCTAACTGAGGGGAATTCTAACAACAGGTATGTCTTATCTACCTCTCCAAATAGTTAAACATTGACTACTTTCTCCTTCCTTCGTTCTCTCAGATATCTCAGAAATAACTAACCATGCTTCGTTGGCATGTCGCTTTACTTGGAGCCCAGTGAAAGACAAGTAGGAGCCTTGTAAGGCTAGGACAAAAGCTTTACTACAGTTCTGAATTGCAATAAAATGTGTAATATATGTATACTGTAGTGAGAATACATTTTATTTGATCATATCTCTTCTTATTACGACCAATACTATAAATATTCATAGATCAAATCATCTTAAATTTGACAATAATCAACGTTTCAAAGTTTATCCGCCTTGTGCATAGGATACAATAGGTATAAAGCAGTACAGTGAAATTTTTCCTTGCGACCTCTTTCCCAACAATGCAGTGATCATTTTTCATACATAGGATACAATAAGTATAAAACAGTACAGTGACATTTTTTCTTGAGAACTCTTTCCCAACAATGCAGTGCTAATTTTTCCCCTCATCAATCTACATATAATACCCCATAATGGAAAAGCGAAAACAGGTTTTTATTAATGTTAGCAAATGTATTACAAATAAAAAAACAGAAATACCTTATTTAAATTAGTATTCAGACCCTTTGTTATGACACTCAAAATTGAGCTCAGGTGCATCCTGTTTCCATTGATCATCCTTGAGATGTTTCTACAATTTGATTGGAGTCCACCTGTGGTAAATTCAATTGATTGGACATGATTTGGAAAACCACACAACCAAACCTCTATATAAGATCCCACAGTTGACAGTGCATGTCAGATCAAAAACCAAGCCATGTGGTCGAAGGAATTGTCCATAGAGTTCCAAGACAGGATTGTGTCGAGGCACAGAACTGGGGAAGGGTACCAAAACATTTCTGTAGCATTGAAGGTCCCCAAGAACACAGTGGGCTCCATGATTCTTAAATGGAAGAAGTTTGGAACCACCAAACTCCCGTCCCTCTATGATGATGGGAGAACCTTCCAGAAGGACAACCATCTCAGCAGCACTCCACCAATCAGGCCTTTATGATAGAGTGGCCAGATGGAAACCACTCATCAATAAAAGGCACATGACAGCCCGCTTGGAGTTTGCCGTAAGGAACCTAAAGGCCCCTCGTCCATAAAAAACAAGATTCTCTGGTCTGATGAAACCAAGATGGAACTATTTGGCCTGAAGAGTCACGTCTGGAGGAAATCTGGTACCATTCCTATGGTGAAGCATGGTGGTTGCAGCATCATACTGTGGGGATATTTTTCAGTGGCAAGGACTGGGAGACTTGTCAGGATCGAGGGAAAGATGAGTGGAGCAAAGTACAGAGAGATCCCAATGAAAACCTGCTCCAGAGCGCTCAGGACCTCAGACTGGGGCAAAGGTTCACCTTCCAACAGGACAACGACCCTAAGCATACAGCCAAAACAACACAAGAGTGGCTTCGGGACAAGTCTCTGAATGTCCTTGAGTGGCCCAGCCAGAGCCCGGACTTGAACCCGATTGAACATCTCCGGCAAAACCTGAAAATAGATGAGCAGCGACGCTCTCCATCCAATCTGACCGACTTGAGAGGATCTGCAGAGAAAAACGGAAGAAACTCCCCAAATAAAGGTGTGCCAAACTTGTAGTTTCATACCCAAGAAGACTCAAGGCTGTAATTGCTGCCAAAGATGCTTCAACAAAGTACTGAGTAAAGGGTCTGAATACTGTGATATTTCCCGGATTGTTTTATTTTTGTAAATTCGCAAACATTTCTAAAAACCTGTTTTTGCTTCGTCATTATGGGGTATTGTGTGTAGATTGATGAGAAAAAAAACAATTTAGTCAATTTTAGAATAAGGCTGTAACTTAACAAAATGTGGAAAAAGTCAATGGGTCTGAATACTTTCCAATTGCACTGTAAAAAACACAGAAGAAGTACGATGACAGCTGAAGAAACATGAGAATGCACCTGCTTCAGTCTAGACTATCTGTATTGTATAGTATTGTAACTTAGACGTAGTGAGTGATTAGAGATGATACTGTCTAAGAGCTAGTTGTGTCTTGCTCTTGTCACAGTTACAACACCAGTGACACCAACCAGAGTCACTTGATTTCCTACACGTATGCCAAGCCTCTCACCCCCAGGCCTCAACAAGAAACCCAACAGACAGAACAGAGAGCACAAGCTGAAAGGAATGGTCTAAATGACAAAAAAACGAACAGTTGTCTTGTGTCCAGGGGGGATTTCTCTCTAGGCTTTGTTGTGTTCTTGGTATGTTTAGAGGATAAAGGAGGTCTGTTAATGACTAAGTCACTGAGACAAAGAGAGAGTTGGCGTAGAGGACTATGGATATGTGTGTCGACATGAACATCCAACGCAGGTCAAAGAGAATGGTAACCCTTGACTTCAGTCTTCCACTTAATTAGCAATTAGATGGTAAAATGGTAATTACATAACAAAAAACTACCAAGAGAAGAAGTGACAGTAGGTCAGCAGGAAAGCTTACGTTCTCCTCCAGCTCCAGGTGAACCTTCCTGTGCACCTCAGAGATCTCCATCAGAACCACACCTGTAGAGAAAAGATCATATATCATATTATACAGGTAGCTGACAAAAGAAAGGAAACACCAACATAAAGTGTCTTAATAGGGTGTTGGGCCACCACGAGCCAGAACAGCTTCAATGTGCCTTGGCATAAATGCTACAAGTGTCTGAAACTCTATCGCAATGAACCGCCAGTGCTGTCTCTGCCTGGCCGGTTCCCCTCTCTCCACTGGGATTCTCTGCCTCTAACCCTATTACAGGGGCTGAGTCACTGGCTTACTGGTGCTCTTCCATGCCGTCCCTAGGAGGGGTTCGTCACTTAAGTGGGTTGAGTCACTGACGTGGTCTTCCTGTCTGGGTTGGCGCTCCCCCTTGGGTTGTGCCGTGGCGGAGATCTTTGTGGGCTATACTCGGCCTTGTCTCAGGATGGTAAGTTGGTGGTTGAAGATATCCCTCTAGTGGTGTGGGGGCTGTGCTTTGGCAAAGCGGGTGGGGTTATATCCTGCCTGTTTGGCCTTGTCCGGGGGTATCATCGGATGGGGCCACAGTGCCTCCTGATCCCTCCTGTCTCAGCCGCCAGTATTTATGCTGCGGTAGTTTATGTGTCGGGGGGCTAGGGTCAGTCTGTTATATCTGCAGTATTTCTCCTGTCTTATCCGGTGTCCTGTGTGAATTTAAGTATGCTCTCTCTAATTCTCTCTTTCCTTCTTTCTTTCTTTCTTTCTAACTCTCGGAGGACCTGAGCCCTAGGACCTTGCCTCAGGACTACCTGGCATGATGACTCCTTGCTGTCCCCAGTCCACCTGGCCGTGCTGCTGCTCCAGTTTCAACTGTTCTGCCTGCGGCTATGGAACCCTGACCTGTTCACCGGACGTGCTACCTGTCCCAGACCTGCTGTTTTCAACTCTCTAGAGACAGCAGGAGCGGGAGAGATACTCTCAATGATAGGCTATGAAAAGCCAACTGACATTTACTCCTGAGGTGCTGACTTGTTGCCCCCTTGACAACTACTGTGATTATTATTACTTGACCATGCTGGTCATTTATGAACATTTGAGCATCTTGGCCATGTTCTTTTATAATCTCCACCCGGCACAGCCAGAAGAGGACTGGCCACCCCTCATAGCCTGGTTCCTCTCTAGGTTTCTTCCTAGGTTTTGGCCTTTCTAGGGAGTTCTTCCTAGCCACCGTGCTTCTACACCTGCATTGCTTGCTGTTTGGGGTTTTAGGCTGAGTTTCTGTACAGCACATTGAGATATCAGCTGATGTAAGAATGGCTATATAAATACATTTGATTTGATTTGATTTATTGGAGAGATGCAGCACCATTCTTCCACAAGAAATTCCACAATTTGATGTTTTGTTGTAAAACGCTGTCTCAGGTGCCGCTCCAAAAACTCCAATAAGTGTTCAATTGGGTTGAGATCTGGTGACTGAGACCAGGGCCGTGCACAGACCATTCAGCAGTGGTGTAAAGTACTTAAGTAAAAATACTTTAAAGTACTACTTAAGTAGTTTTTTGGGGGTATCTGTGCTTTACTTTACTGTTTTATATTTTCGACAACTTTCACTTTTAATGTACTTTGAACTCCATATATATACTCCAAACTTTACTTTTACTTTTGATAGGTAAGTATATTTTAGCAATTACATTTACTTTTGATTCTTAAGTATTGTAACGACCCTGGGTTTATAAGCGCGGAAATCGACTCTGCCGCACGAGCATGCTTTTGCGGCACAGTCGATAGCGCGCCGGACCTCGGGCTAGAAGGTCGAGGGTTCGAGACCTGCTCCCTGCCTGTTTCATTACAGTATATTTAAAAGCAAATACTTTTAGACTTACTCAAGTAGTATTTTACAGGGTGACTTTCACTTTTACTTGAGTCATTTTCTATGACAATTGGGTACTTTTTCACTGCCATTCAGGGGGCAGGTTCAAGGGTCAGGTCCCCCACTTGAAAAACAAAATGACTTCCATAATTCACATCTCAAAATTCATAATATACCAAATGCCTGTAGCAAAAAAAAAAAGTTGTGCATAGGCCTATTTATTTCTGCAACAACACATTCACTCAACATCAAAAATTGTAAGCAAGCTAGTTACAGTGCCTCCTTAACAGATGATCGACATCGGGAACAGATGGTGGGCTATCAGCTAATCATTGACGTTGATGATTGATGTAGATCTGCAAGTTAGCTAGCTCAATTTATTTTACTGATTGTGATTTATCTTCAATGCTTGTATCAAATAATAACTTCATAATATAATACTCATAATCTACTAACTCAAGCTAGAGGCTTGTGTGGATATTTATAATGGTGGTAAGCTAGAATGTAGTGTTGCTGCTGCCCTGACACACGTGCAACTCTAGAAGAAACCGATGGAGTTGGGTCAGAGGGTTGTTGATACTGCCGCTCCTCTCTATGTCTTTCTGCTTCTCTCTGCTGCATGTATCAGCCAACCAGACCAAATATTGATGATGATGTAGGTTAAATCAAGTGTTATAAAGTGTGAATCAAATATTATGCTGCTGTGGCAGTAATGTTGATATTTAAACTAGGTAGCTAGCTACACACACTCAAATGGTGACCACATCCCTCAACCCATGCATGTTTGGATACGCGGCCTGCGATCTCTATAAAGGGCAGACTGAGATACAGTCGTACAGGGCAGAACAACAGGCGCAACCAACGGACAGGGAGGGGGGTGGCGAACTTGACGACATCAAGATGACTTGCGGGCAGTGGGTTCCGAACAACAATGACAAAAAATGTGTAGAAAATAGAAGTTTTTGTGAAATTATACCACCACCTAAAAGGGCACTTCGGAGACAGGAAGGGCAAAGGGGCATGTACTCTGCACAGGTAGAGCTCTATCTGTGTATGATCCTGACTGAGAAACACACACATCCTTTAAACCCCCTATGCTCCTTTCAGACACCTCTTTCAAAATCAATGAGATCTCTTCTTCTAGCCATGGTAGCCAAAATAATGGGCAACTGGGCATTTGTATAAATGACCTTAAGCATGATGTAATGTTTTAATTGCATAATTAACTCAGGAAACACACCTGTGTGGAAGAGCATCCTTAAAATATACTTTGTATTTACTTTATTTTGTCAGTTACCTGTACATCATATACAGTGAAGTCGGAAGTTTACATATGTAACGGATGTGAAATGGCTAGCTAGTTAGCGGGTACGCGCTACTAGCGTTTCAATCAGTTACGTCACTTGCTCTGAAACCTAGAAGTAGTGTTGCCCCTTGCTCTGCAAGGGCCGCGGCCTTTGTGGAGCGATGGGTAGCGATGCTTCGTGGGCGACCGTTGTTGATGTGTGCAGAGGGTCCCTGGTTCGCGCCCGTGTCGGGGCGAGGGGGCGACGTAAAGTTATACTGTTACATTGATGCTGTTGACCCAGATCACTGGTTGCTGCGGAAAAGGAGGAGGTTTAAAGGGGGGTGCGTGTAACGGATGTGAAATGGCTAGCTAGTTAGCGGGTACGCGCTACTAGCGTTTCAATCAGTTACGTCACTTGCTCTGAAACCTAGAAGTAGTGTTGCCCCTTACTCTGCAAGGGCCGTGGCTTTTGTGGAGCGATGGGTAACGACGCTTCGTGGGTGTCAGTTGTTGATGTGTGCAGAGGGTCCCTGGTTCGCGCCCGTGTCGGGGCGAGGGGACGGTCTAAAGTTATACTGTTACACATACACCTTAGCCAAATACATTTAAACTCAGTTTTTTTCACAATTCCTGACATTTAATCCGAGTAAACATTCCCTGTCTTAGGTCAGTTAAGATCACCACTTTATTTTAAGAATGTGAAATGTCAGAATAATAGTAGAGAGAATGATTTATTTCAGCTTTTATTTCTTTCATCACATTCCCAGTGGGTCAGAAGTTTACATACACTCAGTTACTACTTGGTAGCATTGCCTTTCAATTGTTGAACCTTACTGTTTCGGGTAGCCTTCCACAAGCTTCCCACAATAAGTTGTGTGAATTTTGGCCCATTCCTCCTGACAGAGCTGGTGTAACTGAGTCAGGTTTGTCGGCCTCCTTTCTCGCACACGCCTTTTCAGTTCTGCTCACAAATTTTCTATAGGATTGAGGTCAGAGCTTTGTGATGGCCACTCCAATACCTTGACTTTGTTGTCCTTAAGTCATTTTGCCACAACTTTGGAAGTATGCTTGGGGTCATTGTCCATTTGGAAGACCCATTCGTGACCAACCTTTAACTTCCTGACTGATGTCTTGAGATGTTGCTTCAATATTTTCACATAATTTTCCTCCCTCATGATGCCATCTATTTTGTGAAGTGCACCAGTCCCTCCTGCAAAAAAGCACCCCCACAACATGATGCTTCCACAACCGTGCTTCACGGTTGGGATGATGTTTTTTGGCTTGCAAGCCTCCCCCTTTTTCCTCCAAACATAACGATGGTCATTAAGGCCAAACAGTTCTATTTTTGTTTCATCAGACCAGAGGACATTTGTCCATGTGCAGTTGCAAACCGTAGTCTGGCTTTTTTATGGCAGCTTTGGAGCAGTGGCTTCTTCCTTGGTGAGCGGCCTTTCAGGTTATGTCGATATAGGACTCGTTTTACTGTGGATGTAGATACTTTTGTACCTGTTTCCTCCAGCATCTTCACACGGTCTTTTGCTGTTGTTCTGGGATTTATTTGCACTTCTCACCTGTACGCTCATCTCTAGGAGACAGAACACATCTCCTTCCTGAGCGGTATGATGGCTGTGTGGTCCCATGGTGTTTGTACTTACGTACTATTGTTTGTACAGATGATCGTGGTACCTTCAGGCGTTTGGAAATTGCTCCCAAGGATGAACCAGACTTGTGGAGGTCTACAATTCTTTTGGTGCGGTCTTGGCTGATTTCTTTTGATTTTCCCATGATGTCAAGCAAAGAGGTACTGAGTTTGAATATAGGCCTTGAAATACATCCACAGGTACACCTCCAATTGACTCAAATTATGTCAATTAGCCAATCAGAAGCTTCTAAAGCCATGACATTATTTTCTGGAATTTTCCAAGCTGTTTAAAGGCACAGTCAACTTAGTGTATGTAAACTTCTGACCCACTGGAATTGTGATAGTGAATTATGAGTGAAATAATCTGTCTGTAAACAATTGTTGGAAAAATGACTTGTGTCATGCACAAAGTAGATGTCCTAACTTGCCAAAACTATAGTTTGTTAACAAGAAATATGTGGAGTGGTTGAAAAAACAAGTTTTAATGACTCCAACCTAAGTGTATGTAAACTTCCGACTTCAACTGTATCTGCGGTATACAGGTAAGGGACATCTAGCCTAGGTTCCAGTCATAGAGAAACACATTTAATCACTATTTCTGTGATACTGCTAGTCTATTTCTTCTTTAGTCAACATTGTGTTATTGTCACGTTCGTCATAAAGATCGGACCAAGGTGCAGCGTGGTATACGTACATTCTTCTTTTATTTAAAGAAAGAACACTGAACAAACTAACCAAACAACAAAACGAACGAAACGTGAAGCTATATGAATAGTGCAGACAGGCAACTAAACATAGAATAAGAACCCATGAACACAAAAGGGAAAATTGCTACCTAAATATGATCCCCAATCAGAGACAACGATAAACAGCTGCCTCTGACTGGGAACCATATCAGGCCACCATAGACATACAAATACCTAGACCTACAAAACCCCTAGAACTACAAAACCCCTAGACAATACAAAAACTAGCATACCCACCCTCGTCACACCCTGACCTAACCAAAAAATAAAGTAAACATAGATATCTAAGGTCAGAGCATGACAGTTATCTTATTTGGCAAGGCCAGGATATGTGAGTGGTGCAGAAACTGCAGAAATGCAGAAACTTTAAGACAACCAGGCTAAAGGAAACTATTACGTTTGAATATGTTGAGGACATCTATAACCCTTTTTCCTCAAGTTGCTTGGCGGCAACAATGTCCCTGATAGCCTGGTCGGCATGGTACTGGCTGAGACTTCACGAGGAGAACAATGTCCCTGATAGCCTGGTCGGCATGGTACTGGCTGAGACTTCACGAGGAGAACAACGTCCCTGATAGCCTGGTCGGCATGGTACTGGCTGAGACTTCACGAGGAGAACAACGTCCCTGTTAGCCTGGTCGGCATGGTACTGGCTGAGACTTCACGAGGAGAACAATGTCCCTGATAGCCTGGTCGGCATGGTACTGGCTGAGACTTCACGAGGAGAACAATGTCCCTGTTAGCCTGGTCGGCATGGTACTTGCTGAGACTTCACGAGGAGAACAATGTCCCTGATAGCCTGGTCGGCATGGTACTGGCTGAGACTTCACGAGGAGAACAATGTCCCTGATAGCCTGGTCGGCATGGTACTGGCTGAGACTTCACGAGGAGAACAACGTCCCTGATAGCCTGGTCGGCATGGTACTGGCTGAGACTTCACGAGGAGAACAATGTCCCTGATAGCCTGGTCGGCATGGTACTGGCTGAGACTTCACGAGGAGAACAATGTCCCTGTTAGCCTGGTCGGCATGGTACTTACTGAGACTTCACGAGGAGAACAATGTCCCTGATAGCCTGGTCGGCATGGTACTGGCTGAGACTTCACGAGGAGAACAATGGGTTTTCACATCCAAGTTGTTGCATCTGTTCTTCCCCTATGCTTACACAAGCAATGTTGACTTTAGCGGTGAAGAACAAAGCTTACCAAAACGTCATGTGTATTTTATGTTTCATCAAGTCATGAGGAGTTTTTACATACTGCATGGATGACAAATGTATTTTTGACACAGTAATGTCTGAACAGTGGTAACTCAGTAGTTGCCATTGCCTGACACAGAGACAGAAAAATCCCCATTGAGAGAACCCACATTGAACGCCATAGAGGAACATGGCACAATAGCAGTCACTACAGTAAACAGAAGCAGACAATAACAGCGGGACAATTTACAGTACAGACACAGACACAACGGGGTGACATCTAGAGGTTATGTAGCCTAGCCATATTTTTTTGAATTAGTTATAATTGCATTCTATAACCACCTGCCACTAGAACCACCTAGCTACCACTAGAAGGTCTGCTTTTTACAAAATGTTATATTGTATAGTCTTAGTTTGTCATGTTTTCAAATGTTCTCTGCAAACACCTGCAACAAGTAAACCATCCACTCACTCCTATCACCTCAGTATTACTTCAGTTATAATCACAACTGCGCCTATGGGACCATATAAACAGAATCAACCCAAAACAAACTGAGCATACATACATTAGGTAAGCACGCACAAACACACACACACCCACACACACACAACCACACACCCACACCCACACCCACACCCACACCCACACCCACACCCACACCCACACCCACACCCACACCCACACCCACACCCACACCCACACACACACACACACACACCCACACACACACACACACACACACACACACACACACACACACACACACACACACACACTCGGTGTGATTCCAGACCTGCTGAGACAGAGCTGTACCTCTCGGGCTGCCTGCAGCTACAACAACATTGCCCTCTGAAGGTCAACAGAACGTACTGGTAAATGCTGCCATTGTACGGCAGAAGGGAGAGAGCAATGGGAGGGAGGGGGGCTCTTGGCAGGCTGTTTATACGGCACCAACAACAGCCTGCTGCAGAGTGAGAGGGCTGGTGTGTATTGAGAGGGCTTGTTTTCAAACAGGTTACAGAGTGAGAGGGCTGGTATTCTTATCGACACACACCTGCTAATTTCCTCTCTGACCTCTCTGAGAACCAACTAACGAACCACATCTTCTGTCCGTATGTATAGCAGAACATGAGAAACGGTGATACTGTCAATAATGCTGAAAAAAAAACTAGATGACTTCACCAAACTGAAATTAACTTATGTTCACATGTTGATGGGTGGAGAGCAGCCGATCATTACATAAAATCTGTGGTCAAAAGTACATACATCCTCTATTGGACTAAGAGGGACTAAATGTTGAAAAACCCTCAGTTTGAAATTAATGCAGTGGCTAAATCAGGCTATCCTGCTATCACACATAATACATCTGGGTGAAGAGCATTGTGGACTATACCCTTTAGAAAGGTTAAGCATCCCATATGAATTGTCCTCTTGAGGTTGTGACTTGTTCTGACTGTCGATCCCCTACTCATCTCTCCCTCTCTCCCTCGCTATCCTTCTCCCCTCTCTTATTCCTCTCCCCTCTCTCTCTCGACCCTCTCTATCTCTCCCCCTCTCTCTTTCCCTCCCTCTCCCCCCCTCCATCCCTGTACTCATCTCCATCGTATGCTGTGTTAACCAGGCATATGACTAGATAATGATATTTGACCCTGTAATCCTCCACATGGCTCTGGTCTTAGTCTCAGTGATCTGTGTGCTACAATGTTTAAAAACTTGGGGGGAAAGACATTTCTCTCTCTATCTCTTTCTTTCTAAAACATTACAAGGCATCTGTTCCTGCTGTCTCCAGATTGACCTACCCAGGAAAGGATACATAGTATTGTTCGTAATACTGTATACATAGGTCCATGTGTACATCTCTAAACATTGCTACATCTACAATATAAGAATTCATAAAACTAGCCTTATGTTCAGCGGAATTACACCCACAATAATAAAAGGCTTCACAGCTTGACTGTTTGTGTCTGTTTGTGGTGGATCATTTCTGAAACCACCCACTAATGATAATGAGACTTTTATCCCAGACTTATCACAGTCAGTCTGTCTTTAGATAGTTAATGGTGGCACCACTGGTAGAGGTCTCATTGTGATACTGTCTGGTTTTTCCAGTGACTTTATAACGACTTGATCATTATTATAGAAGCATCCTAGGGTTGGGCGGTGTACTGTATATACCATATCCTGGGAATTTTTCCAACACCGTCAATTCTGTTTTTTATAAATTGGAATATTTGTATTTTTTAAATAATGCAGTCAACTTGTGCACTAGGTAATAGATACGTTTCTCAAGACAGCCTATTTGAGCCAGTCACATGTGTTTGTTTACAAAGAAGCACAACGAGCAAAACGGGAGTTTCATGAGGTGAGTCACTCCTGCTGCAGCGCAACTTAAGTGAGGTGATCAAGTTACGCTTGTATGAAATTTACTACACTACCAATGTCTGCCCGCTATATATCTTCTAACTATTAAATTAACTATCTAAGATGTGCCAAATAAATTCTCTGCAGCAGG
Source organism: Salvelinus fontinalis (assembly GCF_029448725.1). Lineage (NCBI taxonomy): Eukaryota > Metazoa > Chordata > Actinopteri > Salmoniformes > Salmonidae > Salvelinus > Salvelinus fontinalis. The sequence continues at coordinate 27,361,137 of NC_074694.1, forward strand.
GTTTTGCTAACTTGCTGATGTTAGCAAAGTAGCTGACGTTAGTGTGCAAGATAAAGCTTCTTGGTAACAGCAGCAGAGACAATCCCTTCCTTTGTTAAGATATCTGCTGTCTAATATTTGTTTTGTGTGTGAGGCAAACTGTGTTTTGAGATAGCTACTTGCATAACTTTAAGCAGGATTGTCTTAGTAGTTAAGGTTAGCATGCGCCCGTTAGCATTTACCTAGCATCCGCTGTGGGAATTGCTTAACACTTGTTAGCATTTTGCATTTGTTAACTGATATTTTTGGGCCTTTTTTTACGTTCAAATTTTTTGAGGCTGGTAATACAGTATATCCTGAGATGGCACCGTCATGGAATGAAGGTATGGAAATCTGGATCCTGCCCAACCTTACATCCTGACACCTCTGTGTTATAGCCTTTTTTGTTTAATGGTGGTGTTGACAGCACATAAAACTAAGCCTGTCACCTTTCACATTCTTATCAGGTGATGTGGTTTATGAACGGTGTAGGCCTCTGCCAAAAGAATACCTGCCATTTTCTCATACGTGTAATAAGGAAACATTGTGAGCAAATTCTTAATCTTATTCGATGACGAATTACAATACATTTCAACAGGTGATCTGTTCATGTTATTCATATGTACCAGTTTTATTACTACAGAGCCTTCAGAAAGTATTCATAGCCCATGACTTATTCCACATTTTGTTGTGCTACAACCTGAATTCAGAATTGATTAAATCTTTTTTTCCCCACACATCTACACACAATTCCCCATAATGATGAAGTGAAAACATGTTTTAGAATTGTTTGCAAACTTATTGAAAATGAAATACAGAAATATCTAATTTACGTAAGTATTCCCACCGCTGAGTCAATATTTTGTAGAAGCACCTTTGGCATCGATTACAGCTGTGAGTCTTTCTGGGTAAGTCTCTAAGAGTGTTCCACACCTGGACTGTGCAACATTAGCCCATTAGTCAAAACTGTAACTCGGCCACTCAGGAATATTCACTGTCTTCTTGGTAAGCAACTCCAGTGTAGCTATGGCCTTGTGTTTTAGGTTATTGTCCTGCTGAAAAGTAAATTTGAAAAACTCCCGAATCTTTAACGATTACAAGCATACCCATAACATGATGCAGCCACCACTATGCTTGAAAATATGGAGAGTGGTACTGAGTAATGTGTTGTATTGGATTTGTCCCAAACATAACACTTTGTATTCAGCACAAAAAAGTTAATTGCTTTACCACATTTTTTTTGTATTACTTTACTGCCTTGTTGCAAACAGGAGGCATGTTTTGGAATATTTTTATTCTGTAAAGGCTTCTTTTCACTCATCCAAATTATAATGAATAACTTCACCATGCTCAAAGGGACATTTTCAAAAACATAATTCCACTTATTATGGAGTATATATGTGTAGGTCAGTGACAAAAAATCTCAATGTAATCAACTTTAAATGTAGGCTGTAACACAACAAAACGTGGTCAAGGTGTGAGAATACTTTCTGAAGGTCACTGTATACTACTATACTATTAATTAGTATTGGCGTTAACTAAAACCGTTGTATCTATGGCTGACTGAGCCAGGTGTGGTTACCTCATGCACAGTGACCAAAGCAGTGACATTTGAACTTTGAGATCGTAACTCTGCACTTTGAGATAGTCCTCACTCTCATAAAACAATAATGATAAATAATACAGGGTTCATTATAGAACATGTCACAGCATGAGTCTGATGCCATATGAACAACACCTATTTGAGTCACGGCCAATGATATTGCAATCTTGAAGCCACACATTCCAATGGCAGGAAGGGAGAGTCAGTGTTTTGATGTTGCCATGGTTGGAAGCCTTCGTTCTCTGATATTATTTGGATATGAATCAGACATCAGTGGCACTTAGCTCAGGACGTTAGCGCTAACATGCACCCCCCCCCCCCCCCCCCACACACACACACACACACACACACACACACTCCCTATGGTACCGATGCTGCTGAACCTTGACTGAACTAATGGAAGGCTAAAAGCTGACCAGAATCCTCCAGGCAACCCATCCATGGAGGACATGAGTTTAGAGACTGTTTCTTTAGAAACTGGATTTAGAAGTATATTATTTTTTTTGCAAGGACATAGGAGGAGATTAAGAAACACCAAATTCCATAATTTGGCACTTGTTAAGTGATGTGTCACAAGATAGGTGGGAGAGTAATTTCCCAGGAGGATGTATCACATCATAATATCTCCTACATCAGGTTTCTGTGTGTTGTACTATAGATGCAATGGCACCAAGCAGTTCAACAACAGTAGTAAACTCACTTCAAATGGAAAGGCCACAAACACACCATCAGGAAAATGTCTGAAAATCAACATTTGGCTTCACTGTGCTCATGCATAAAATGTACAAATAAAAAACAGATTATTCTTTGAAGATTGGGGTAATGGAGGGGGAAAAACACCCATATTATGAAAAGTTTGGATTTAACAGATGCTGGATAGAGCAAGGGTGTGTGGGGCAAGGGAGAATGTGTGGGGTCAGGGTGGTCATGAGATTGCTTGGTGAGCGAAAGGAGCGTGACAGAGTGGAGAGCCTAAGGCAACATGGGTGAATGAGCAGCCAGCCAATGGCTGGCCCTGGCTGCCTACCGTTCTCCCTATGAAGTGTTCACTTGCTCACTTGTCTTCATGAAGTGTGCAGTCCCTCTCATAGATTTAAAGCTTTAGATAGATTGGTGAAAGCATGGATTCCAAGGACGGTGGAAGTTGTTTGCGCACCTTTAAAGTTCAGATGGGCTACATAGAATAATAACTGTAATCTGGACATGGACTGTAAGCCTATAACCTCTAACATGTGGATAAATACAATATTAACTCCTGCACAGTTAAGTATTTCATGCAGTAAAATTTTGTCTCAGGAACAGTATGAGTTATTTATTTCAGCATCGCTTGAGAGAATGCGAATGCAGAGTTAGGGCCCGCAATCTTTTTCAGCGATTGACAGTTACATAAAAGCGGACAGTATTTCAACAACATAAATTAATCCTAGACTAACTGAAATCTTATCAGAAACATGTTTGATCATTTCCCCAGCTTTTAGTTTCCTTAAAACCAGTCAAACTGATGTCATTTGGACATTTTGCACAGGAGGAATCTTGCGTTTTCTCCAGGCCCCTAGAGGTCCTCGCTCCGCAAGAGAAACAGAATGAAAGAAAACTTTACTGATATCAGATTATTGATGCATTCATTCCATCGATTTATGACATTATTTGGTAAGCACCGCTTTAGGTAGTGGGCGTGGCCAATGCTCTCCTCTTGGCCGCAGAGACTAAATCTAGCTGTTTTAAAGCTAGTTTCCTAAAATTCTACATATTTTGTCATGGGGCTGAGTGAAACATTTTAGTTTGATAGCAAATGCCATCAATTTTGTCATGAGACTGAGAGGAAAATTGCAGTTTCAAAGCTAATTTCCTGCAATTCTACAGACTCAAACATTATAACAAAATCAATGGGGGCCAAATGCCATGACATTTTTTAACATTTTGATTCTCCCTGACCGTCTATTTTTTTATTTTGGTGATTCCTAGTTCTCAAAGATGATATTTATTTTAAAATATATTGCTCCAATATATGTTTTTTTACATACTTTTTCGTATATACTACATGACCATAAGTATGTGGACACCTGCTCGTCGAACATCTCATTCCAAAACCAGTACATAGAGTGAAATATATATATATGAATATATATATATATACAGTACCAGTCAAAAGTTTGGACAAACCTACTCGAGGGTTTTTATTTATTTTTACTTTTTTGAAATTTTTTGATTAATAGTGAAGACATCAAAACTATGAAATAACACATATAGAAAAATGTATTAACCAATAAAGTGTTAAACAAATCAAAATACATTTTCGATTTTAGATTCTTGAGAAGAAAAAAAAGTTCTCATTTTATTCAACTGTTACAGTACCATGCACCTGCAAAAAAGATAGCTCAGATGTGCGAGTGACTTTTGAATGTTATATTTTAGATTCTTCAAAGTAGCCATTGTTGATGACAGCTTTGCACACTCTTGGCATTCTATCAACCAGCTACATGAGGAATGTTTTTCCAACAGTCTTGAAGGAGTTCCCAAATATGCTGAGCACTTGTTGGCTGCTTTTCCTTCACTCTGCGGTCCAACTCATCACAAACGATCTCAATTGGGTTGAGGCCGGGTGATTGTGGAGAACAGATCATCTGATGGATCACTCCATCACTCTCCTTCTTGGTCAAATAGCCATTACACAGCCTGGAGGTGTGTTGGGTCATTGTCACACATGCGGAGATCATCTGTTCACCTAAAAATACGGCAGTTGGAACCAAAATTCTCAAATTTGGAGTCATCAGACCAAAAAATTGATTTCCACCGGTCGAATGTCCATTGCTCGTGTTTCTTGGCCCAAGCCTTCTTATTGGTGTCCTTTAGTAGTGGTTTCTTTGCAGCAATTAGAACATGGAGTCTCCTCTGAACAGTTGATGTTGAGGTGTGTCTGTTACTCTATGTTTCATCATAGTGCTTGATGGTTTTTGCAACTGCTCTTAAAGAAACTTTCTAAGTTCTTGACATTTTCCGTATTGACTGACCTTCATGTCTTAAAGTGATGATGGACTGTCATTTCTCATTGCTTTTTTGAGCTGTTCTTGCCATAATATGGACTTGGTCTTTACTAAATAGGGCTATCTTCTGTATACCACCCCTACCTTGTCACAACACAACTGATAGGCTCAAACGCATTAAGAAGGAAAGAAATTCCACAAATTAACTTTTAACAAGGTACACCTGTTAATTGAAATGTATTCCAGGTGACTACCTCATGAAGCTGGTTGAGAGAATGCCAAGCGTGTGCAAAGCTGTCATCAATTTGTTTAACAGTTTTTTTTGTTATACATGATTCCATTAGTGTTATTTGATCGTTTTGATTTCGTCACTATTACTCTACAATGTAGAAAATAGTAAAAATAAAGAAAAACCCTGGAATGTGTAGCTGTGTACAAACTTTTGACTGGTACTGTATATATACAGTGCATTTGGAAAGTATTCAGACCCCTTGACCTTTTCGACATTTTCTTATGTTACAGCCTTATTCTAAAATGTATTTTAAAAAGAAATCTCATGAATCTACACAAAATACCCCCTTATGACAAAGCTAAAACAGGGTTTTAGAAATGTTTGTAAATATAAATATAAATAAATAAAATATATGAAATACCTTATTTACATAAGTATTCAGACCCTTTGCTATAAGACTCGAAATTGAGCTCAGGTGCATCCTGTTTCCATTGACCACCTTGAGATGTTTCTACAACTTGATTGGAGTCCACCTGTGGTAAATTCAATTGATTGGACATGATTTGAAAGACCACACACCTGTCTATATAAGGGCACACAGTTGACAGTGCATGTCAGAGCAAAAACCAAGCCACGAGGTCGAAGGAATTGTCCGTAGAGCTCCAAGACAGGATTGTGTCATGGCACAGATATGGGGAAGGGTACCAAAACATTTCTGTAGCATTGAAGGTCCCCAAGAACACAGTGGGCTCCATGATTCTTAAATGGAAAGAGTTTGGAACCACCAAACTCCCATCCCTCTGTGTAGATGGGAGAACCTTCCAGAAGGACAACCATCTCTACAGCACTCCACCAATTAGGCCTTTGTGGTAGAGTGGCCAGACGGAAGCCACTCCTTAGTAAAAGGCACATCACAGCTCGCTTGGAGTTTGCCAAAAAGCACCTAAAGGACTCTCAAGCCATGAGAGACAAGAGAGAGACATCTCTGGTCTGATGAAACCAAGATTGAACACTTTGGCCAGAATGCCAAAGTCTGGAGGAAACTTGGCACCATCCCTACGGTGAAGCACGGTGGTGGCAGCATCATGCTGTGGGGATGTTTTTCAGCGGCAGGGACTGGCAGACTAGTCAGGATCGAGGGAAAGATGAACAGAGCAAAGTACAGAGAGATCCTACATGAAAACCTGTTCCAGAGCACTCAGGACCTCAGACTGGGGCAAACGTTCACATTCCAACAGGACAACAACCCTAAGCTCACAGCCAAGACAATGCAGGAGTGGCTTCGGGACAAGTCTCTGAATGTCCTTGAGTGGCCCAGCCAGAACCGGGACTTGAACCTGATTGAACATCTCTGGAGAGACCTGAAAATAGCTGTGCAGTGACACTCCCCATCCAACCTGACAGAGCTTGAGAGGATGTACAGTACAGAGAAGAATGGGAGAAACTCCCCAAATGCAGCTTGATGAGGAAAAATAACAATCTATTCAATTTTAGAATAAGGCTGTAACGTTACAAAATGTGGAAAAGGTACTTTCTGAATGCACTGTACATGTGTGTGACGCAGCTAAACGCATATAGGGGAAACACTGCACTTTGAAAAGTAAACACATTATTTGACATTCTACAAGCACATGACTGATGGAGGACTGATATGAGATTGTTGTGACCATGCTAGTTCATTATTTCCCTCACCCCAAAAAATGAATGTCCCTATGTAACGGATGTGAAGTGGCTAGCTAGTTAGCAGTGGTGCGCGCTAATAGCGTTTCAATCGGTTACGTCACTCGCTTTGAGACCTTGAAGTAGTGGTTCCGCGGCTTTTGTGGAGCGATGGGTAACGATGCTTCGTGGGTGACTGTTGTTGATGTGTGCAGAGGGTCCCTGGTTCGCGCCCGGGTCGGGGCGAGGGGACGGTCTAAAGTTATACTGTTACACCTACACATACTATAAACCAGTTGGAGATATTTTATGATAGCAGAGATGTTAAAAAAACAGCCATAAAGTAGTATTACCGTATATGTAAAGTATGTACCTTGTGATGAGAGATATGTTTCTCACCACAATCAGGTCTTTCCATGACACTGAATGCCAGGAAGGAGACTGGCAGTCTGGGCTCCCTCATGGATTCTTTCTGCCCCTGTTGTTTGCAGAGCCAGGTCATTCTACTGCTCTTTTCCCTTGAGCCACAATGGAGTAAATAGAACCACTCCATTAACTTGATCTGGAATGGAGTCATGGACTGTACTTAGAATTCTATGAATACCTCCTATTGAGTTGAGGAAAGTTGGTGATAGACTACATAAAAAGATGTCAGATAGTCTGTTTAAAGTTATTTAATTTAGATTTCACACATCTAAAACATCTGAAAGCCCAGCAGTTTTATTTGAAGTGAAAGCACTCAGGAATGTCTCTCAGAGGTTATCAGTCGATGCTGTCATTTTCAAAAAATGCTAAGTCATTAAGCGATTAACTGATTGTTCTCTCTGTTAACAACACCACTTACCGTTCACAATGTCACAGCACCAACCAGGAGGTCACACAGGCCTGTCATAAAGCAGAATGGAGCTTACATATTGTGTAGATATTGTCCCTTATTGGTTATCTATCATTATTAGGGCCTGAATTATTTATTGACTACATGGCCAAACAAGGGAAAACCCTAGTTGCAGCCTATAAGTAGGGCCAGAGTTCATCCTGGTCAGGTCACGTGGTCGAGAAAAACACAGGATCCTACACCTATCATTGTAAAAAGGCTATGGATCCAAAGATTGCTTTTTTTTCATCCAAAAAGGATGTACATACTAATCTGTATGACAAAATACAGACTCAGGGATTTGTTTGAAACCTGAGAGGGTGAAAATATGTTTGAAACCTGAGATGAAAGCTGAGACAACATGAGATTACATGGGCTTCTGTGGTTAGTTAGTTAGAAGTGATGTGGATCATCTACTACTGTACTATTACTACAGGGTATTTAAAGCTGCAATATGTAACTTTTGGGCGACCAGACCAAATTCACATAGAAATGTGTTTTATACTAGATCTGTCATTCTCATTGAAAGCAAGTCTAAGAAGTGATAGATCTGTTTTATGTGCGCTACTTATGCTTCCTGTTCTTAAGTTTTGTTTTTGCATCTTTTACTTTTGATTTCGTACAGCAGCTTCAAACCAAAGACAGTACAGTATGAAGATAGGCTAAAACTGCTTCTCCAATAGAAATCTCTGATCACACTTGTAGGCGATGTCATTTTGTCTCTCACGAGGTTGGAGTAATAACATGTTCAACTAACTATGTAAGACATTGGCTCAAATCTAGGTTGTGCCTTTAGATTTCGACAAAATTAACAACTAAGGAAGAATTTTTCATTTCTTTCACTGACTTCTCGAACCCCAAACCCGGCATGGTCTGTTTGGTCTGTTTCGCAAGCATTTCCGGAAGTCTTGCGATGTTGCTTCTCTGGGTTTAGAAACTGTGTTCAAACAGCTGAAAATACAATATATTTGGTTATGGAAATGATATTTCACAGCGGTTTTGATTGTACAATGATTCGCAACACCATATTTGCTTGTTTTGCCACAAACTGGAATTAAGCATTATGTATTAGAATTTTTTAATAGCCATTCTACGTACAGTACCAGTCAACAGTTTGGACACACCTATTCATTCAAGGGTTTTTGGTGTGTTCAAACTCTTGACTGGTACTGTATATACGATGTGCCAAACTCACTGACGGATGCAGATGCTGCTCTATTACACTACAGTACTCTATTTAGCGACTGATTGAAATTACATTTCATCACCTAAAACCCATACAAAACATTTATAAGAGGAAGGTTTACTCATAGCAATATGTTAATGGATTTTATCAATATGAGTCATTGTGAAGTAAATTCAGAGCCAGAGGTAACTTTTGCAGTCACACTGTGACATCTTGCTTGGTTTACTAGTATAACTTGAAGCATGAAAATGTTCCCAAAATATATATATATATATCTAACAAGGGGTCACACTCAAAATGTTACAAAAATCCATCAACATCCTCATCTCTAGCTCTGGCCCCTCAACCTCTATCTTGACAACAATACGAGCTTCCCACTGGGCACAGACGTCAGTTCAACGTTTCGTTTTGATTTACATTTGGTTGAGTTGGATTTAGGTTCAAAGTTGGGTGAAATTTTCCCCCCAAACCATTACATTACATTTTTTTGTTTGAAATGACATAAAACCACGTTGATTCAACCAGTTTTTGCTCAGTGTGTTTACTCTGGACCCCTGAGAGGAGACGAAGAGAGAAGGGCAGCAGATGGAGGGATAGATAGATAGAAAGAGGGATATGATGGTGGGAATACAGTCTTCCTCTGTCAGTCTGTTTGTTCTGTGTGTTTGCTGCCCTACTCCGTGTAACACGTGAGAGAATTCACACCGTCTCACTGAATGTGGCCAGTCTCGCTGTGGCCAGTCGGAGCAGCAGAGTAGGAACCATACAAATAGAGTAGGAACAGCTCCTGACATAGAATTCAAAACGTTTCGAACGCTGGTGTTCCATTTTGGAATGTTAGATTAAGTTGGCCAGAAGCACAAACTGATCTGCTACCAGGCTAAGAATGTTCTATATGAATATAGAATGTACAGTGCCTTCAGAAAGTATTCACACGAGAGGTCTTCTTGGGTCCAAAAAGTTACACGTGTTCCAAAATGGACCCAGGGCTTTCCTCCCCAGACCCTACCGAATAAATGTATGTTTAAATATGGAGACGTGGTCCGAATGGACCCGAGGCTAATCAGATCAGGCCCCATATAGACATGGTCGGGTCTCCATATAGACATGAGTGGCTCGAGGAGGAGGAAGAGCGAGACAGCAGCAACCAAGCCAACTCGCACTAGTTAGTATAACTTCTAGCTGCCAAAGCTAGGTTATTTATCATCCAATCTGGGTCGTTGAAACATATCCTTGTCAATTAACTTTTAATTTCGTCATTTTAATTCCATCTTCTATTGATATTTTAGCTTGCTTGCAATGACACACACAGAGCCAGAGGCTAGTGCAGTTTTGATGACTTGTGATTACCCGACAAAAACAACAAGCTACACGCGCCTATCTCATGAAAAGCCGCAGCAGTATAAATTAGACAATTTTCTCTCTCTTTCTACTGCAGCAGTCACATTCGGGTCCTTACTGGAAAATCAGTTCTAATTACACATACCCGAGACCTGTGACAATCAAATCAGTTCCGACCCGGATCCAAGGGTCAACTACAGAATTTCTGTCAGAGGTGTAATTCTGTTTTTCAGAGGTGTAATTCTGTTTTCATTAAAAATGAAAAGCTGAAATGTCTTGAGTCAATAAGTATTCAACCCCTTTGTTATGGGAAGCCTAGTTACCATAAGTTCAGGAGTAAAAATGTGCTTAACAAGTCACATAATAAGTTGCATGGACTCCGTGTGCAATAATAGTGTTTAACATTATTTTTGAATGACTACCTAATCTCTGTACCCCACACATACAATTATCTGTACAGTCCCTCAGAATTTCAAACACAGATTAAACCCCAAAGACCAGGTAGGTTTTCCTATGCCTCACAAAGAAGGACACCTATTGGTAGATGAGTAAAAAAAAAGCAGACACTGAATATCCCTTTGAAGTTATTATTTACACTTTGGATGGTGTATCAAAACACCCAGTCACTACAAAGATACAGGCGTCATTCCTAACTCAGTTACCGGAGAGGAAGAAACTGCTCAGCTATTCCTTATATTAAGCAAACCAGACTGGACGATTTTCTTGTTTTTTTATTTACGGATTGCCAGGGGCACACTCCAACACTCAGACTTAATTTACAAACAAAGCATGTGTTTTTAGTGAGTCCGCCAGATCAGATGAAGTAGGGATGACCAGGGGTGTTTTCTTGATAAGTGTGTGAATTGGACCATTTTCCTGTCTTGCTAAGTATTCGAAATGTAACAAGTTCTTTTGGATGTCCGGGAAAATGTATGGAGTAAAAGTAAAAGTTGTCAAACATATAAATTGTAAAGTACAGATGCCCCAAAAAAACAAATGAAGTAGTACTTTAAACTATTTTTGCTTAATTACTTTACACCACTGATAAGAAGCTACTTAATGGATCATAAAAACATAGACCTGGGAGAATAGGTCACCTCAATAATGGGTGGTGAGTCACAGAGAGAAGGATAACAACCTGTATATAGTACTAATGACAGTTTCATTACAGTGTGTGAGTGTGTGTATCTCTCTCTGTGTATCTCTCTCTGTGTGTGTGTGTGTGTGTGTGTGTGTGTGTGTGTGTGTGTGTGTGTGTGTGTGTGTGCGTGCGTGCGTGCGAGAACTTACCTAATTCTCTGGAGACTGGGGACACGGAAGCAGTCTCTCCTATCTTTGACACAGCGTCAAAGTACGCCTTCCCAGCAAGAGTCATCGCTGTGAGGAGACAAACAAAATAATCATATGAATGGATCTCACCAACACCTACATGATACCCTATTCAGACCCTTGTGCTAGCCATGCCTGTGTCTGAAACCACAGTGTAAAAGTTAGCTTGTTAGTGTATCATGTGAGACATCTAATTCACTTATGTCCAAATATTGGGATGATAAATCACATTTTGTTCATACTGTATAACCCTTGTTTATAACAACATTTGTCATAAGATGCTTGACAGTAATCCGCCCTAGATCCCCAAAGAGCAAGCAGCAGCACAGTGGCAAATGGAAAGGAAAAACTCCCTAGAAGGAAGAAACCTTGAGAGGAACCAGACTCAGACCCATCCTCCTCTAGCTGTACTGGGTAGAAAACATTAACATGTTCTTACCGGCTACAGATTTCTCATAGTTCTTCCCCAGATTGACCAGATTCCTCAGACCTGGGTTGAACTGCTCCATCACATTCTGCAAGCGAGAGAGGGGGACGGGGGTCAAAAAGAGAGAGAGGGGAGAGAATGAACTACAGCAGGGAGGACACAGACGAGAAAAACAAACTACAGAACAATCAAAGACCTGTTTATTCTTGGCCAGGGACTGAGTGTGACTATTATTGAAATTGTTTGTTTAAACAACACTATTTTTATACCAATGTCGAGTGGGAAAACGTACTTTTTTATTAACAATGGCCAATTCTCTTGTGGATTATATACACAGAAACCAATAATAAGCCAATACATAAACCACACACATGATTGTCTTAATGTCATCATAAATAAAGGTTTCAATGTTTATGTGTTAATTCTATAAATAACACCAAGCTGAAATAAAACATTTTAATCATTAACATGATCCTTTACACTTTACAGCTATGTGCGACACAAAGTCCGACACAAAGTATTTGCAGCAGCAGGCTAGGGTGAACCAAACCCAATCCCCCTCCTATTCAAATGGCCCACAATAAAATCCTGTTCAGGACTGGAGTCCCTGTTTAAATTCCCCAGGCACACCCTCAATAGAACAATGAACTGCCAGGTATGTGTTAGGCCTGCTTACACCCAGCCAGAGAGAGAGAGAGAAGGAGAGAGAGAAAGGGGGAGGGGGGGAACAGAGAGAAACAGGTTTCTCTTCACTCTTCTCTTCAGCTGAAACTGTGGCAGGTCCTAAACTGCATGTATAATTCATTAAACTGACACTTTCGACTTCACCTGCGGAGTACTGGACAGGTGGGGCTGTTGGGGCATGAGATATTATTGCCTTATGTGCACCATATTGCCTTAAAATTGATGAACTAACAATACGAAACAGATGATTGGTCAAACTTGAAGATGACAAATTACAAATATATTGTTGTTTTTTTTCAGTTGAGAGGCAAAGGTACTTTGTAGGCTACTTCACTGCGTTTTGCGTTCAACAAATCACCGGCAGTTTACACGTGCGCTCATGATACGCACTGTGCAAATGTATGCCCATATTATGGAATGGGTATATGTATCTCCTATAATAACTGTGTGTCCTAATCTAGCTAATTGGAGCCTACTGCTATTGCCAAAGGCGACGATGGACAATGGCCAAATGGAAACCCTGTTATTATGTAGTCAAGGTCATGGTGGAGAAATGGGGAGCTATGATGACGAGGGGAAAAAAGCCTGCTTACCTTGTATGTACTTTCGGTCAGTTTATTCACATCGTCATGATCCAGAGACATGTTGGCAGTCATTTCTCAGTCTCTACAAGATGGAACAAAAAAACTAAACCAAAGCCAATCACTCGAAGTCTATATAATTCCTTTCAAATCCAAGGGTGGGCTGTTTAGTTGTTCCAGGAGTAGTTTACAATTGAGAGCAAAAGCGCAACTGTGCACCGGTGGCCAAACAAACCCGCATCAACCGCTGCGCTGCCTGAACTGAGACTGTCAAACTTCACGGTGTGTGTGTGTGTGTGTGTGTGTGGGAGGGGCGGGAGACAGAAAAGGTAGTATCCGTGACGTCACTGCTTTAGTCAAGCTCTTTCGGTGCTGTGCTTTCAGATGGATCAACTCGGTATTGGCAACAGGGGTTGGTCGCTCAGTCACTCCCTATGGCTCACTCTCCCGGGGCGGTTCTGTTATCGCATTCGGAAGCATTTAAATGACAATAGGCTTATTTTAAAATCAGGGTGAACCACCCCTGGTTTAGCTGCTTCTGCAAAAGCTAATGGGGCCCATATAAATAAACAAACAATACTTTAAAATCAATTAACTCCCCCATTTGGCCATCGGCATTAGTCTCATGTAAACATCCCTACAGAAAAAAACATTTCACATGTGAAATCATGACCTCAGCCACCAGAGCAATGGCCTTTTCACCCCGCTACCATCTCGAACAGCAGTGGGCAATTCCAGTCCTCTGGGGCCTGATTGGTGTCACAGTTTTGCCCCAGCCCGAGCTAACACACCTGACTCCAATAATCACCTAATCATGATCTTCACTTTAGAATGCAATTTGATTCATCAACTGTGTTTGCTAGGGATTGAGAAAAAGTGTGGCACCAATCAGGCCCCCGAGGCCTGGAGTTGCCCACCCCTGATCTAGAAGGAGGAGACAGAACGGGTGCATCAAAGCTGGGACCGAGAGACTGATGAACAGCTTCTATCTCCAGGCCATCAGACTGTTAAACAGTCACCACTAGTCGGCCTCCGCCCAATACCCTGCCCGGAACCTTAGTCACTGTTACTAGCCGGTTACCACCCAGTACTCTACCCTTACCTTAGAGACTGCTTTGGACTATACAGTCATTGAACACTCGTCACTTTAATAATGTTTACATACTGTTTCATCCACTTTATATGTATAGTATATACTGTTTTCTAGTCATGGATCATCCTATATCACTACTGCTGAACACACCTTTTCAATTAATATACTATTAATATACTATAATTAATATACTGTCCATAGTGTCTATACACACCATTATTCACTGGAACATCTGCTCTTTCCATGACATAGACTTACCAGGTAAATCCAGGTGAAAGCTATGATCCCTATTGACGTCATCTGTTAAATCGACTTCAATCAGTGTAGATGAAGGGGAGGAAACAGGTTAAAGAAGGATGTTTAAGCCTTGAGACAATTGAGACATGGATTGTGTGTGTGCCATTTAGAGGGTGAATGGGGAAGACAAAATATTTAAATGCCTTTGAACAGGGTATGTTAGTATGTGCAAGGTGCACCGGTTTGAGTGTGTCAAGAACTACAACACTGCTGGGTTTTCCACGATCAACAGTTTCCTGTCTGTCAAGAATGGTCCACCACCCAAAGGACATCCAGCCACCCGCAGGCTGTAAACGGGTCACTAATGAAAGAGGACAAAGGAGGCTGAAACGAATTACAAGCTACAGTTAGTCAACTGACAGTCCACTACAACATTGGTGCCCTAAGACCCATAAACTAATGCACAGCTCTTCCAACCTTGACACAAATGCGATATGGCAGCCAACAACCTTACAGAATTCCACTTCATTCAACAAAAAACAAGAAACTGCGGTTAAGGACTGCGGTTAAGGAAGGAAAATACTGGACACTGGAGAATTGGAAAAACATTGCCTGGACTGATGAATCCTGGTTCCTGCTGTTTCAGGCTAATGGGAGGACTAGGGTATGGAGGAAACCACATGAGTACATGCCTCCATCATGCCGCATCAACATTGCAGGCTGATGGTGATCATGGGATGGTGTGGGGTCTGTTTTCATGGCACATATTGGGCGCCTTGAAAATAATGACACATATTGGGCCCCTTGGAGCAACGTTTGAATACCTCAATGTTTGAATACTATCTGAACATCATTGCCAAACAGGTGCATCCCTTCATGGCAGCAGTGTATCCATCTGCGAATAGATTTTTTCAGCAGGATAATGCCCATGCCACAAGGCTAGGAGTGTCTAGGAATGGTTCCACGAACCTGACAGTGAATTTTGTTTACTGCAGTGGCCTGCAGTATATATATATATATATACAGTTGAAGTTGGAAGTTTACATACACTTAGGTTGGAGTCATTAAAACTCGTTTTTCAACCACTCTACACATTCCTTGTTAATAAACTATAGTTTTGGCAAGTCGGTTAGGACATCTACTTTGTGCATGACACAAGTAATTTTTCCAACAATTGTTTACAGACAGATTATTTCACTTACAATTCACTGTATCACAATTCCAGTGGGTCAGAAGTTTACATGCACTAAGTTAACTGTGCCTTTAAACAGCTTGGAAAATTCCAGAAAACGATGTCATGACTTTAGAAGCGTCTGATAGGCTAATTGACATCATTTGAGTCAATTGGAGGTGTTTCAAGGCCTACCTTCAAACTCAGTGCCTCTTTGCTTGACATCATGGGAAAATCAAAAGAAATCATTAAAAGCCTCAGAAAAAAATTGTGGACCTCCACAAGTCTGGTTCATCCTTAGGAGCACTGCTCCAAAACCGCCATAGAAAAGCCAGACTAAGGTTTACAACTGCACATGGGGACAAAGATTGTACTTTTTGGAGAAATGTCTTCTGGTCTGATGAAACAAAAATAGAACTATTTGGCCATAATGACGACCGTTATGTTTGGAGGTAAAAGGGGGAGGCTTGCAAGCCGAAGAACACCATCCCAACCGTGAAGCAAGGGGGTGGCAGCATCATGTTGTGGGGGTGCTTTGCTGCAGGAGGGACTGGTGCACTTCACAAAATAGATGGCATCATTAGGAAGGGAAATTATGTGGATATATTGATCTCAAGACATCAGTCTGGAAGTTAAAGCTTGGTCACAAATGGGTCTTCCAAATGGACAATGACCCCAAGCATACTTCCAAAGTTGTGTCAAAATGGCATAAGGACAACAAAGTCAAGGTATTGAAGTGGCCATCAAAGCCCTGACCTCAATCCTATAGCAAATTTGTGGGCAGAACTGAAAAAGTGTGCGCGAGCAAGGAGACCTACAAACCTGACTCAGTTACACCAGCTCTGACAGGAAGAATGGGCCAAAAATACACCCAACTTATTGTGGGAAGCTTGTGGAAGGCTACCCGAAACGTTTGACCCAAGTTAAACAATTAAAAGGCAATGCTACCAAATACTAATTGAGTGTATGGAAACTTCTGATCCACTGGGAATGTGATGAAAGAAGCAAAAGATGAAATAAATCATTCTTTCTACTTTTATTCTGACATTTCACATTCTTAAAATAACGTGGTGATCCTAACTGACCTAAAACTGGGAATTTTTACTGAGATTAAATGTCAGGAATTGTGAAAAACATAGTTAAATGTATTTGGCTAAGGTGTATGTAAACTTCCGACTTCAACTGTATATTCCGGACTCTGACATTGCTTGTTCTGATATTTTGTCATTTCTTTCTTTTTACTTTTGTATTGTTTTCGAGGTATTATTACTGCCTCTGTTGGAGCTAGAAACACAAGCATTTCGCTGCATCTGCGATAAGATCTGCAAATCTGTGTATGCAACCAATAAACTTTGATTCGATTTTGATTCGATAACAACAGCAATGAACCACAACATAATTAAGCTGAGAAGATCCCTCATGGAAGAACCACATGAATTTCACGTGACCACATGTCAAGTGTTCCAAAAACACGTTTTCACATGATTTCACATGTGAAATGTTTTTTTCTGCGGAATGTTTTTTTTCTGTAGGAATGTTTACATGAGACTAATGCCGATGGCCAAATGGGGGAGTTAATTGATTTTAAAGTATTGTTTGAGGTCCTTGATGATCTTCTAGGTCTTTCTGTGACTCCGGGTGCAGTAGATTTGTATTTATTAAGGATCCCCATTAACTGCTGCAAAGGTAGCAGCTACTCTTTCTGGGGTCAGGCAACATTAAGGCAGTCATACATATTTTAAAATATTACATTACAATACATACCGTAACACTTCTCACAACAAATTAAGTGTGTGCCCTCAGGCCACTGCTCTACTATCACATACAGTGGGGCAAAAAAGTATTTAGTCAGCCACCAATTGTGCAAGTTCTCCCACTTAAAAAGATGAGAGAGGCCTGTAATTGTCATCATAGGTACACTTCAACTATGACAGACAAAATGAGAAAAAACCCCCCAGAAAATCACATTGTAGGATTTTTAATGAATTTATTTGCAAATTATGGTGGAAAATAAGTATTTGGTCAATAACAAAAGTTTATCTCAATACTTTGTTATATACCCTTTGTTGGCAATGACAGAGGTCAAACGTTTTCTGTAAGTCTTCACAAGGTTTTCACACACTGTTGCTGGTATTTTGGCCCATTCCTCCATGTAGATCTCCTCTAGAGCAGTGATGTTTTGGGGCTGTTGCTGGGCAGCCTCCCATAGTCTGTTCCTGACTTGGGGACTGTGAAGAGACCTCTGGTGGCATGTCTTGTGGGGTATGTATGGGTGTCCGAGCTGTGTGTTAGTAGTTTAAACAGACACCTCGGTGCATTCAGCATGTCAACACTTCTTACAAAAACAAGTAGTGATGAAGTCAATCTCTCCTCCACTTTGAGCAATGAGAAATGTACATGCATATTATTAATGTTTGCTCTCCGTGTACATTTAAGAGCCAGGCTGCTGCTCTGTTCTGAGCCAATTGTTATTTTCCGAGGTCCCTCTTTGTGGCACCTGACCACACGACTGAATGTTAGTCTAGGTGCGACAAAACTAAGGCCTGTAGGACCTGCCTTGCTGATAGTGTTGATAAAAAGGCAGAGCAGGATTTTATTATGGACAGACTTCTCCCAATCTTAGCTACTGCTGTATCAAAATGTTTTGGCAATGACAGTTTACAATCCAGGGTTACTACAAGCAGTTTAGTCTCCTCAACTTACTCAATTTCCACATGATTTATTACAATATTTAGTTGAGGTTTAGGGTTTAGTGAGTGATTTGTACCAAATACAATGCTTTTAGTCTTTTTATATATTTAGGACAAACTAATTCCTTGCCACCCATTCTGAAACTAACTGCAGCTCTTTGTTAAGTGTTGCAGTGATTTCACTCACTGTAGTAGCTGATGTGTATAGTGTTGAGTCATCATTACTCAAAGCCAGTGGCATGTCATTAGTAAAGATTGAAACAATTAAGGGGCTTAGACAGCTGCCCTGGGGAATTCCTGATTCTACCTGGATTATGTTGGAGAGGCATCCATTACAGAACACCCTCTGTGTTTTGTTAGACAGGTAACTCTTTATCCACAATTTTGCAGGGGGTGTAAAGCCATTACACCTTTTTCCATCAGTAGACAATGATCGATAATGTCAAAAGCCGCACTGAAGTCGAACAAAACAGCCCCCACAATCTATTTATCATCAATTTCGCTCAGCCAATGATCAGTCATTTGTGTAAGTGCCATGCTTGTTGAATGTCCTTCCCTACAAATGTGCTGAAAGTCTGTTGTCAATTTGTTTACAGTAAAATAGCATTGTATCTCGTCAAACACAATTTTTTCCAAAAGTTTACTAAGGGTTGGTAACAGGCTGATTGGTTGGCTATTTGAGCCAGTAAAGGGGGCTTTAATATTCTTGGATAGCGGAATTAATTTTTGCTTCCCTCCAGGCCTGAGGGCACACACTTTCTAGTAGGCTTAGATTGAAGATATTGCAAATAGGAGTGGCAATATCATCTGCTATTATCCTCAGTCATTTTCCATCCAAGTTGTCAGACCCCGGTGGCTTGTCATTGTTGACAGACAAAAAAATTATAATCTCTTCCACATTCACTTTACGGGAATCAAAATTACAATGCCTGTCTTTCATAATTTCAGTTATACTTGGATGTATAGTGTCAGCATTTGTTGCTGGCATGTCATGCCTACGTTTCCTAACCTTGCCAATGAAAAAATCATCAAAGTAATTGGCAATATCTGTGGGTTTTGTGATGAATGAGACATCTGATTCAATACATTTATGAGCTGAGTTTGCCTTTTTGCCCCACAATTTCATTTAAGGTGCTCCAAAGCTTTTTACTATCACTCTTTATATAAATTATCTTTGTTTCATAGTATAGTTCCTTCTTCTTTTTATTCAGTTTAGTCTCCTGATTTCTCAATTTGCAGCACATTTGCCAATCTGTTGTGCAGCCAGACTTATTTGCCCTTCCTTTTGCCTCATCCCTCTCAATCTGTAACGCAGGCACAGGGAGTCAGGAAACAAGTGCAGTTAGTGAGTTTAATAATAATGAACATGGAACAATACAAAAGAAGAGAAGCGTCTGACATGGAAGCATGTCAACAACATAGGAATCGTTACAAAACTCATTGTATGAACTCTTATACACTATATTAGGCCCAGACTTTGGAACTTTGGTTTTCCTAGATATGGCTACTATATTGTGATCACTACATCCAATGGATTTGGATACTGCTTTAATGCACATTTCTGCAGCATTTGTAAAGATGTGATCAATACATGTTGATTATTTCATTTTTGTGTTAATTTCAACTACCCTGGTAGGTTGACTGATAACCTGAACAAGGTTGCAAGCACTGTTTAAAGCTTTTTCTTGAGTGGGCAGCTTGATGAAAGACAGTCAATTTTGAAATCACCCAGAAAATATACCTCTCTGTTGATATCACATACATTATCAAGCACTTCACACACGTTTCCCAGATACTGACTGTTAGCACTTGGTGGTCTATAGCAGCTTCTCACAAGAATGGGCTTTTGGTAAGACAGATTAACCTGTAGACATATTATTTTAACAGTATTTAACATGAGATCCTCTCTAAGATGATGATGATGATCCCATTCTCCTTATAAAATTAGCTTTGTTTCCAGAAGATATCAAAATTGTCAATAAATGTTACACCCACAGAGCTGCAATAGTTACGTAGCCAGTTATGGAGGGCTAGAAGCCTGCTGAAATGTTCAATAACACGGTTTAGGGAGGGCACAGGGCCAGATATTATGGGGCATTTGTTGATGTCAAGCAAAGACCGAGTCAGTTCTTTAAAATCCATCTTCAGCTGTTCTGCCTGCCCTTCATAATGTCATTGAATCCCACATGAACTATGATATACTCAATTTCCTGATGCAGGGTTAAATGTTTTGGAGCAGCTTATTGATGTCCTGTACTCGTGCTCCTGGGTATCACAACATTTTTGCTCCAGGGACTGAGACATTTCTCAACCCTTGAACTGCCCAATACAACAGCCGGAGAAGGGGATGGAGAAATCTGTCATGTCCTGGAAGGCAGGCAGTGTTCACCCTATAATGTGTTGGTCTGACCGCACCACCCTTTGGAGAGCCCTGTGGATGCAGACGGTGCAATTGCAATACTAGGCGGTCATACAGCCCGACGGGATGCTCTCAATGATGCATCTGTAGAAGTTCCTTAGGGTCTTAGGGGCTAAGCCAAATTTCTTCAGCCTCCTGCGGTTGAAGAGGCGCTGCTGCATCTTCTTCACCACCTTCACCACTGGGGGCGGCCTCTCAGGAAGTCCAGGACCCAGTTGCACAGGAAGGGGTTCAGACCCAGGGCCCTGAGCTTATTGATGAGCTTGGAGGGCACTATGGTGTTGAAGGCTGAGCTGTAGTCAATGAACAGCATTCTTACATAGGTATTTCTCTTGTCCAGGTGGGATATGGCAGTGTGCAATGCTTTGGCAATTACGTCGTCCGTGGATCTGTTGGGGCCGTTTGCGAATTATAGTGGGTCTAGGTTTTCAGGTAAGGTGGAGGTGATATGTTCCTAAACTAGCCTCTCAAAGCACTTAATGATGACAGAAGTGAGTGCTACGGGGTGATGGTCATTTAGTTCAGTTACATTTGCTTTCTTGGGTACAGGAACAATGGTGAACAGCTTGAAGCAAGTGGGGACAACAGACTGGGATATGGAGAGATTGAATATGTCAGCAAATATTTTTGTTAGTCATTCATATTAATCTGCAAATATTTCTCTCCACCTTATGGCAAAATTAGGATAATTGCAGCAAACTTGCTTTAAAACGGCAACATTTTCTTTACGCCCCAGGGCGAAATCTGTAGATTTGCAGAAAATTAACTCTAACAAGTGTTTTGCTTGCAAGGTGAGGGCTCCATCGCAATTCAATTCAATTCAAGGGGCTTTATTGGCATGGGAAACATGTGTTAACATTGCCAAAGCAAGTGAGGTAGATAATTCTCTGTGTATGTCTCCATCGTGTGGCCATATTTAATACTGGCGCTCATGACTGAGATGCGATCAATCAAAATTCACATTTATTCACATATTTCTAATTTGTGCTTCTGCTTCTGCATTGATTGCTTTTGGGGGATTTAGGCTGGGTATGTGTAAAGCACTTTGTGACAGCTGCCGATATAAAAAGGCTTTAGAAAATACATTTGATTTGAGATGCAAGCAGCATAACATCCTTTTTTCAACAGCAGGACAAATATAGCTTACATCAAACAAAGGTATAGCCAATACATTCAATGATATACTCCCCTAGATATAACATGGGTGACTTCATAACTAATACATAACGTTGGTCATTCCTAAGAAGTGTCCAGCAGATGTTTGTTGTGGGCCATAAACTAATTCTTAATAAGACAGACAACGCATGGTTAAAACGCATGGGAATTATTTCAGGCTTTTTTTCAGGCTTTTCAGGCTTTTTTTTATAGGAATTTGGGAAATTTTAAGGCCATGAACAACTTTTTGGCGGCAGCTGACAAGACAGTTAAGGAATATATTATAGGTTGTTCATTTGAAGTGTTCATATTTCTTTGTTCTGGAGTAGCCTATACCATTTTACTCATCTATGAGTGGACAAGCGCAAATGTATCGGTAAATATGTGAGTTGCATGCGTAATATTCGAGTAAATAAGTAGAATTGTATTAAATATCAAGTTTAATATATACTTTTATAAAATTCTGGTTTATGTTTTCAGAAATATAATTGTGGTGGTCTTCGTGTCACTTGCCCTGATTCTGAGCCCCCGGGATTTGGGGCTCACAACAGATGGTTTGATCCATCTGAGTAGGTTGACTTTACGCGCATAACATTATTTCAATATAATAGATTTTTTTAAACAATTTATAGTAAACTCATGTTTAAAAAAAAAAAGTTCCTTCAGAAAATGTTTCGGGGAAGCTCAGCTTCATTCAGAGGGAAGGGAATGCGACTTACGTGCGGGACAGGGAGCTGGCCAAGGAGGTTCCAACCGAGACAAAGTTCGAACTGTTCGATCCAAGGAACACTTTACGCACCGCCAAATTCAACTATACCTGGGACTTTGGCAACGGGTATGTCTGCCTGTTTATCATCGAATAAATGTTTTCTTGTTTTCCTTTTCACAGGTTAGGCTATATATTTAAATAGTATGTGGTTGTTTTATTCTGGTTTTGTAAGGGAGGTGCTGTATGTGCACCATAACTACTTGTCCCCTGGAAACTACACTCTGCGGCTGAGAGTGGGGGCCCAAGTGAACAAAAACTCTATTCCACTAACTGGGGTTTACACCAGTGTTGGGTAGGTTGGCAGAATACACATAATTTTTGTTAAGAATTATTTCGATTGTATTGTATATCTCTGCTATTTTCCAGACCCCATCAGAAATATTGAGTTGAAAGGCCCTTTGAGTTTCGAGGTTTCCAGAAACAACAGTCTGGCTAATCATGTGGATGGAAGGTGGATACAATTTCTCAGTATAATTAACACACATACAACATCACAAACATGCATAACACATCAAAGAATCAACAAATGTATTCTCTCTCTTCCTCTCTTTGCTTCCCAGTCCTCCAATGTGGGTGTGCTATATTCATTCTAATTAGCTTTATCCCCCCCCCCCCCCCCCCCCCCCCCTCTCTCTCTCTCTCTCCCCTCCAGTAGGCATGTAGGCATGTTGGAGGTTCCAACAGAACTGTGTATCAGCAACCCCTACAGGCTGTCACCTGGCCATGCTGTATGATAACACATTCAGACTGAACCACACCTTCACGGCTTTAGGAGTGGCTTTAGGAGAGTCTTGACATCAGTGCCCGCAATGACATCAGCAAACTACAGACCTCCTACAGCATCTTCGTGAGGAGAGATCGAAAGTCAGGTGTTATCATGTGGTCTGTGGAAATACGGTCCAGTTTAGTCATGCTAGGCTGAAGCTACAGTACAGTACACACTCTCTCCTCTCACTATGAATACAGTATAGACTAGTTTGATATAGTACAAATGATC
The DNA here is from genome assembly GCF_029448725.1 of Salvelinus fontinalis. Lineage (NCBI taxonomy): Eukaryota > Metazoa > Chordata > Actinopteri > Salmoniformes > Salmonidae > Salvelinus > Salvelinus fontinalis. The sequence goes on from NC_074694.1 coordinate 27,384,586, forward strand.
CAACTATTAGTATAGTGTCGCTCAGCAGTTCTGGTGGCAGAAGGGGTTTTGATCCGAATGTACCACTTTAGATTTCATGGTTCTCCTTGTTATCTTAAAGGTATACTATGGGGTTTTGGCAATGAGGCCCTCTATCCACTTCCCCGGAGTCAGATGAACTTGTAGATATACTTTTTATGTCTCTGCATGCAGTTTGAAGGAAGTTGCTAACTAGTGTTAGCACAATTGCTAAATTATATTAGTGCAATGACTGGAAGTGTCTATTCATTGCGCTAACGCTGGTTAGCATTGGCTCGCAAACCTACCTTGAACTACCTTCCTACTGGACACAGAGACATACAGATAGTATCCATGAGCTCATCTGACTTTAGGGAAGTAGATAATGGGCTTCATTGCCAAAATCCCGAAGTATCCCTTTAAACTGAACCGAGTGATAGTGTTTTTCAGAGAAGTTAAAAGACGTCAATGGGACAGTGGCCAGGGTTGAGGAATTCTCTAGGGAGTTCTGGAGGAGAGTAATTTAACTCATGGACCCACAACCCATACTGTTCATGTCTCCTGTGGTGAACTGATTTGTGGTGGGTGGTACACCTACAGAGGAGTTTCAGGAAGCTTGTGACCTAATTCTAATGCATATACAGATAGATTGTTTGAAACCAGAAGACTAAAATAATGATGAATGATGGCTAGTGTAAATAGGAACATGATTCAGTGGTGTACAACGTATGTCAAGAGGCGACATGCTGTGGTGCTTGAGTAATCATGTATGCAGAAACTGGGGAGTATGACAGTTACTAATTGAGAGTGAATTGTAAATAGGAAATCAATTTTGCTTGTACAACTTCTGACCAGTATTCCAGCTTGTCTAACTGCATCATGTAATACTGTAGCATTAAAGTATGTGAAGAGTTTTCCCTACCTTGAACTATGGTAAAAACAGTTCTTTCTGTCTCCTAATAGCCTCCAATAACCTGCTCTTCATCCTGCCGTGTGCTGGGATCATGTTAGCAACCCTCGCCTTCATCACTGTTATAGCCAGTCGCCCTAAGAAGGGAAACAATAACAAACCACAGGTAGGAGACTGACAGAGGCACTTGTTGAAGAATGTCAGGCCCTGTTTCAATACTCCTCCCAAAGATATGAGGCTATTCTACAACGTGTCCACAAGGGGGTGTTCTATACCTAACAAATTGACTAACAATCAACTTCAAATAATGGCCGTGGCTGTAGAAAGCACTGTCAAGCAATGTTGTGGTAATCGAGTACAAGATTCAGACTTGACTCGAACTCGACCAGTGGTGATTCGGACACGGACTCGGATTTGACCGGTAGTGACTTAGTTGTTCGATGGTGATTTGCTCAGTGTATTTGTTCTTGTTCTGTATAAAATTGTTAGGAAATGTTGAGACACTGTAGCCCTACAAACACCAAAAAAAGTGTCAGTGTAAAAGTTTATATTTGTTTGTTTATTTTATTATGTTACAGATGTCTGGGTACAGTAACGCCACTTACTCCAGCATTAAAATGGAACTGCAGCCCCATCAGGACATCCCTGATATCAGTAGTGATCTGTATGTGTCCAGGGCAGAGAAAGGAGAGGTCCAAACCCTTCTGTTGCAGCACGGTACCAGAGCTGACGCCTACTCGTACCGCAACCAGTCTTCATTTACACGCTTTTGATCTGGGCTTTGTGCTGGTCTGATTCAAGTCCAATGCTAATAGTTTGCTAAAAATGTATGGTTTGAGATTAATATACATGTAAAGTAACCTTGAACTATAAATTATTTCACTGATGTACAAGTATACTGAACAAAAATATAAATGCAACATGCAACAATTTCAATAATATTACTGAGTTACATTTCCTGAAATCAGTCAATTGAAATACATTCATTAGGCCCTAATCTATGGATTTCACATGACTGGGGAGGGGCGCAGCGATTGGGGAGTCAGGCCCAGCCAATCGGAAGGAGTTTTTCCCCACAAAAGGTCTTTATTACACACTGAAATACTCCTCAGTTGAATCGGCTGTGCGGGGTGGCTGGTCTCAGACGATCCCGCAGGTAAAGAAGCCGGATGTGGAGGTCCTGGGCTGGAGTGGTTACATGTGATCTGCGGTTGTGAGGCCGGTTTGATGTACTGCCAAACTCTCTAAAACAACATTGGAGGCGGTTTATGGTAGAGAAATAAACATAACATTCTCTGTCAACAGCTCCGGGAGACATTCCTGCAGTCAGCATGCCAATTGCACACTCCCTCAAAACTTGAGACATATGTGGCATTGTGTTGTGTGACAAAACTGGTTCCAAAACATGGGACCAACACTTTACATGATGAGTTTATATTTTTGTTCAGTTTAAGTCAGGACTGAGACTAGACCACTAAGGAACACTCAACACCTCTTGGAAAGCCATTCTGGTGTGTCTTTTGCATAAACGTGTGTAATTGTCCCGCAGAAAAATAAAACCCTATCCCAGGGTTAGGTTTTCAGAAGACTGATGTGGGTTTTCCACTAACTTTTTACCTGAGCTAAGCTCCTGTCATATTTTTACTTCAGTGGATACATGTTGCCCTAAGAGTTATGCAAAGTTGGTAGAATCTTATTCCAAATTATTCACATCTGTAATGGCTGCCAAAGGTGCTTCCACCAAGTGTTAACTCAGGGGGGTGGAGACTTATCCAATGACATATAGTACCAGTCAAAAGTTTAGACACACCTACTCATTCAAGGGTTTTTCTTTGTTTACTATTTTCTACATTGTGGAATAATAGTGAAGACATCTAAACTATGAAATAACACATTTGGAATCATGTAGTAACCAAAAAAGTGTTAAACAAATCAAAATATATTTTATATTTGAGATCCTTCAAAGTAGCCACCCTTTGCCTTGATGACAGCTTTTCACACTCTTGGCATTATCTCAACCAGCTTCACCTGGAATGCTTTTCCAACAGTCTTGAAGGAGTTCCCACATATGCTGAGCACCTGTTGGCTGCTTTTCCTTCACTCTGGGGTCCAACTCATCACAAACCATCTCAATTGGGTTGAGGTTGGGTGATTGCGGAGGTCAGGTCATCTGCTGCAGCACCCATCATTCTCCTTCTTGCTCAAATGGCCCTTACACAGCCTGGAGGTGTGTTGGGTCATTGTCCTGTTGAAAAACAAATGATAGTCCCACTAAGCGCAAACCAGGTGGGATGGTGTATCGCTGCAGAATGCTGTGGTAGCCATGCTGGTTAAGTGTGCCTTGAATTCAAAATAAATCACAGACAGTGTCTCCAGCAAAGCACGCCCACACCATCACACCTCCTCCTCCATGCTTCACGGTAGTAACCACACATGCAGAGATCATCCCTTCACCTACTCTGCGTCTCACAAAGACATGGCAGTTGGAACAAAAGTCTCACATTTGGATTAATCAGATCAAAGGACAGATTTCCACCGGTCTAATATGTCCATTGCTCGTGTTTCTTGGCAAAGCAAGTCTGTTCTTATTATTGGTGTCCTTTAGTAGTGGTTTCTTTGCAGCAATTCGACCATGAAGGCCTGATTCACACAGTCTCCTCTGAACAGTTGATGTTGAGATGTGTCTGTTACTTGAACTCTGTGAAGCATTTATTTGGGCTCCAATTTCTGAGGCTGGTAACTAATGAACTTATCCTCTGCAGCAGAGGTAACTCTGGGTCTTCCTTTCCTGTGGCGGTCCTCATGAGAGTCAGTGTCATCTTAACGCTTGATGGTTTTTGCAACTGCACTTGAAGAATCTTTCAAAGTTCTTGGAATGTTCTGTATTGACTGACCTTCATGTCTTAAAGTAATGATGCACTGTCATTTCTCCTTGCTTATTTGAGCTGTTCTTGACATAATATGGACTTGGTCTTTTACCAAATAGGGCTATCTTCTGTATACCACCCGTACCTTGTCACAACACAACTGATTGGCTCAAACGCTTTAAGAAGGAAAGAAATTCCACAAATTAACTTTTAACAAGGCACACCTGTTAATTGAAATGCATTCCAGGTGACTACCTAATGAAGCTGGTTGAGAGAATGCCACTAGTGTGCAAAGCTGGCAAATGATGGCTACTTTGAAGAATCTCAAATATAAAATATATTTGGATTTGTTTAACACTTTTTTTGCTTACTACATGATTCCATATGTGTTATTTCATAGTTTTGACGTCTTGACTATTATTATACAATGTAGAAATTGTAAAAAATAAAGACAAACCCTTGAATGTGTAGGTGTGTCCAAACTTTTGACTGGTACTGTATATATGTATTTTTATTAATTTGGAAAATGTACTATCATTTCATTTCTAACAGTGGAGGCTGGTGGGAGAAGCTATAGGCGGACGGGCTCATTGTAATGGGTAGAATGGAATATTGGAATGGAGTCAAACATGGTATCCATACGTTTGATGTATACCGTTCCATTTATACCAATAATATATGCTGTTTAGCAGACCAATTTATCCAAAGTCATGAGTGCATACATTTTTACATGTCGGTGGTACAATGCAATGCCACTATCCTGGCATTGCAAGTGCAATGTTCTACCAAATGAGCTACAGAGGATCACATTTCTGTACTGTAGGCCCTAAATATTTTCTCAAACAGATGGTCTATTCCCATCTTGTGGCAAAGGATTTGTTTCAACATCTAAGCAAGGACTATAGGACTGAACTGTGCTTGCTATATTGGATATATTACTACAGGGGACATTATTCACCGTAGGCCTATAATCACAAACTGACTTCTTGTAAATTGATCTTTATAGGGGCTAATGGCCAATGCTGGCTTAAAAAAAGAAAGACATAGCTACATACTTAAAAAATATATGACACATGCATACATTGTCTATATTTATATTTTATAATTCTATGCAACCTAAACACACAGCCAGCAACAGACCCCCAGAACTTCACGCTACATTGGCGCGCTCCACTGCATGCGTTGCGCAGTTTACCGCATAATTGTTTGCCTAGTAACAATCCGTAGAGCAGAAAAAGACCATCGAAAACGATGGTCTTACAACATCAAGCCGTTCCTGAATATCATTCCGCCAAGTACTATATTGATGGGGATTGTTGAAGGAACCTGAATATATATCACATTACGGTATTATTTATGCATATATAAAACATATGTTTCAAAGAATTGCATACGGGAATATAATTATTATCCTAGTAAAGTGCAAAAGTGTACATATATCAGACTGGCTCTCGGAGACCGGAAGTCACAGAGGTACTATTTCCTGTCTGTGCTAGTTGGTAAGTTTAAATGGGATGCTTTCTTTTTCAATTACTTGCCTTAAAATATAATGTATATTTTGCTTTGCATGCTCATTTTGGGATGATGAAGTCGTTAACTAGCGAATGCGTACTCAAAAAGTAAAAAATATATTTATTTTGTCGCCATACTAGCTAAACGGGGATGTGAGGGGTTAGCGCGAGTGGTTTCTTTCTCTTTGGGAAGCAAGCTAACGTTAGCTAGCCTGGTTACTAAACCACAGAGTTTGTCTTTGACTAAAGCATCTGATATGGTTACTTTCTAAGTTTGATTTAATGTGTGTAGTTTATAGCAGTAATTATGCGAGGATTGTCCGTGTTCGAAATATCCATATCTTACTGTTTATCTATTTTATTCTACAACTTGCATGCTATAGATTGTCATCTTTGTGTGCCTGACTTGAACTAGAGGCACGTTGCTAGTATCTTATTTAACTAGGTAAGTCAGTTAAGAACAAATTCCTATTTACAATGACAGCCTAGGAACAGTGGGTTAACTGCCTTGTTCAGGGGCAGAACAGCAGATTTCTACCTTGTCAGCTCGGGGATTCGATCTAGCAACTTTCCGGTAACTAGTCTAACCACTAGGCTACCTGCCGACCCAGTATGGTAACGACTTATAAACCAAGGGTCGTTACCGTATGTTATGCTAGCTAGTTGAATCCTAGATCCCTGTGGTTGAATAGTATACATTTCGGTCAGTTAAATTCAGCCGTACGCATTTGCTCACTGACCATAGTGCTGGAAATGGTCATACGGAGAATACATTTGTAATTTTATGAGTACCGTATACAAAGACTGCGCGGTTCCTTGCTGTCATACTATAGAGAGTTTGCCTGTTAGAGAATTGTTGACACGTTCACTTGACTTGTTTTGTATGTTAGTTACTCATGCAAATCAAATGTCGTATTGTTACTGATTTCTTCCATTTTCTCACACGCAGCGCACATTTATTCTCTGTGAGATAGGTGCAGACTCTTGTCTGCTCTACACAATCGTAACCCTGTCTCTCCCGGCGGGAACCATGGCCTTCGTGCCGACCCCCAGCCCAACGGTGGTGGACCAGACAACCCTCATGAAGAAGTACCTGCAGTTTGTGGCAGCTCTCACGGACAACAACACCCGTAAGTGAATGAGAAACTATGATAGTTGAGTGTGCCATAGTCTGAGAGTCAGCACGAGCCTGAGAATTCTCCTGTGCTCAGAAACAAAATTATTTGCGTGATTTGATGTATACTGTAGCTGTAGGTGCTATTGGTGAGTTGTGGGCATAGTTATTCAGTAATCTAAGGTTTAGGTATAATCTCTACAGCAGGGGCAATGTGATGAGAGCGATATTCTTTAGTCCAGAATAAGGTACTGTGTATTTGTGAGTGACTGAGTGAGTGCGAGTGTGTCTGATAAAGTACCTTAAAACAATCTGGGCGCTGTAAGTAAAACTGATAAGATCTGAGTGTCCCTGTCTGCTAAGAGATGAGAAGTATATGATGACTCATTGTGTCATATGAACTGTTTTAATGTTGTTACTGTATCCTCCAACACTCAGCTGATGAAACAAAGTTGAAGATGATGCAGGAGGTCAGCGAGAACTTTGAGGTAAGTTTATACCATAGGATAACTAGAATGGGTATACCCATTGTCTGTGTTTCTACTACAGCTGTAAGTCGCAACACTGTTCACTTATCTTGTCTACATAATGAAAACTGGTCTTATGTTAGTGGTGATGTCTTTTTCAGAATGTGACATCATCACCACAGTACTCCACCTTCCTGGAACACATCATCCCTCGCTTCCTTACCTTCCTCCAGGACGGGGAGGTGCAGTTCCTGCAGGAGAAGCCCACACAGGTAGGAGGACATTAAATAATTTAAATATTTATTTGCTTAAGGACTGATGCAATTTAAACATGAAGGCATTGAATGCACAAGAATCAGATTCACCTTGTATTACTTTAAAACAGCAACTGAGGAAGCTAGTGCTGGAGATCATCCACCGGATCCCAACTAATGAACACCTGAGACCTCACACCAAGAACATTCTGTCTGTCATGTTTCGCTTCCTGGAGGTAAGTTGTCACTCGCGTCTATGACAGATATGATTTATGTTGCATCTCGTCTTTTCAGCAGAGGCGATGTGATGAGAGCGATATGCTTTAGTCCAGAGTAAGGTACAGTGTATTTGTGATGGTGACTGACTGACTGAGTGCGTGCGAGTGTGTCTGATAAATGTACCTTAAAACACTCTGGGCGCTGAAAGTAAAACTGATAAGATCTGAGAGCGCCTGTTTGCTGAGAGATGGGAATTGTGTGGTGGTGGAATGTTCCATAGGAACCAATAGTTTCGTAAATCTATCAGAAAGGTTTTGTCCACCCCACACACGCGTACTGGGTAGACAAAACATTAGGAACACCTTCCTAATATCGAGTTGCACCCCCTTTTGCCCTCAGAACCGCTTCAGTTCGTCAGAGCATGGACTCTATAAGATGTCGAAAGCATTCCACAGGGATGCTGGCCCATGTTGATGCCAGTGCTTCCCTCGGTTGTGTCAAGTTGCCTGGATGTTCTTTGGATGGTGGACCATTCTTGACACATAAGGGATACTGTTGCGTGTGAAAAACCCAGCAGCGTTTCAGTTCTAGACACACTCAAACCAGTGCGCCTGGCACCTACTACCATACCCCGTTCAAAGTCACTTAAATCGTTTGTCTTGGCCATTCACCCTCTGAATGGCATACATACACAATCCATGTCTCAAGGCTTAAAAATCCTTCTTAAACCTTCCTCTCCCCTTTATCTACACTGACTGAAGTGGATTTAGGAAGTGATATCAATAAGAGATCATAGCTTTCACCTGGTCAGCCTGTCATAGAAGGTGTTCTTAATGTTTTGTGCACTCAGTGTATTTAGTCCAGATACTTATCTGTCCCTAACCTGAACTGATTGACTCAGTGTTGTCTTTGCATTGCATCGCTCGTTGTTTGCTTTCAGATTGAGAGCGAGGAGAACGTGCTGATATGCCTGCGTATCATTATTGAACTGCACAAACAGTTCCGTCCACAGATCTCTCAAGAGGTGAGAACCTTTCTATTCTCCAATCTCACTTTGTGTTGATGAACAGAAGACCTGCCTACAGTGTCTTGCCATGACTCTATCTCAATTCCTCTTTCCATGATTCCTTGCATCTTCTTGCCTCCTTAACCGTATTGGATCAGACCTTCTTCTCCAATGTGTTTTGAGAATAAAGTGAGGAAAGAAGATGTGAGGAATCAAGCAAAGATGAATTGTGATGGAGCCCATGTCTGGATGCTGAACTGTGCTCCTCTGATCAAGATATTAACTCTCTGCTGTAATCTTTTATTCAGATTCATCACTTTCTGGATTTTGTGAAGCAGATCTATAAGGAGCTGCCTAAAGTAGTGGTAAGAACAGAAAAGCAGGTGGATTATTGAGTGGGGAAATGTTTGGTCCCTGAGGATGTAGGAATCATGTTCTCACTTTTGCATTCTCCTTCCCTCTTGTCTTTTTTCCCTGTCTCTGTTCTTGTCCCTGCTCTCTCTCAGGCTCGGTACTTTGAGAATCCCCAGGTGATAGCTGAGAACACTGTGCCTTCTCCTGAGATGGTGGGCATGATCACCTCAGTGTTGGTGAAGACCGCCCCAGAGAGGGAGGACAGTGAAACACGCACAGTGAGTAGACCTGTCCTGGATACTTCTATCAACTGTCTGTAACTCCTCTTATTACCACTTGGTGGTGTAGAAGCACTGGCAAAGCATCTCAGACCAGGGCTTGTTTTCCAGGTAGAAATGTAAGGCACAGAGCTCATGTGATTCATCATTGAATCATGTCTGTTCTACACAGTATATTTCTATCTGAATGTTCCATACTGTTGTACCGATCCTGAATATAGGCTGGCATTGCCCTTGCCTGACTGTCTTCTCCTGTTTATTTGTTTCTCCAGCACACCATCATCCCACGGGGGTCCCTGTCCCTGAAGGTGCTGGCTGAGCTGCCTATCATAGTGGTGCTCATGTACCAGCTGTATAAACTGAACATCCATAACGTGGTGTCTGAGTTTGTCCCCCTCATCATGAACACTATCATGCTGCAGGTTTCTCCTCAGGCCAGGTAAGAAGCCTGTGTGTGCGATTGAGTCTGTCTTGATTCTGTCCTTTAGACAATCATAATTGTTCTTTTTGTTAAACAACCACAAGAACATGAAATGGTATTAAAGCATACATCATTATTAAGGGTACAGTGGAATTGTTTGCTTTGTATGTAAGGAGTTATTGTAAACCCTAACATGTAACTTTCAGGCAACACAAGCTGTATAACAAGGAGCTGTATGCTGACTTTATCGCTGCTCAGATCAAGACCCTGTCCTTCCTGGCCTACATCATCCGCATTTACCAGGTACATATACCCATGTTGAGCTTTTCACTTCCTGTGCCTGTGTTCAATTTCTCATTTCCTTTTCTGTATTGTCTTTACCTGGCACATAGAGTACTTAATGCCAGTTTTCATGGAACTTTCTGTTTGTGTATATTGTGTTTGTGTGTCCCTCTGACCAGGACCTGGTAGGGAAGTACTCCCAGCAGATGGTAAAGGGCATGCTGCAGCTGCTGACCAACTGTCCCTCGGAGACAGCCCATCTACGCAAGGAACTGCTCATCGCTGCCAAACACATCCTCACCACAGACCTTCGCAGCCGTACGCATTGACGCATGCACACACAAGCATGCACAAACAAATGCAAACTCGTTCACTCAGACTAATTCTGACACTTTATTTTCATTCTGTGTTGCAGAGTTCATCCCTTGCATGGACAAACTTTTTGATGAGTCCATACTGATCGGGTCTGGCTACACAGCCCGGGAGACACTGAGGTAAGGCCACCCTCTCATCAGACACCAGCCTTCATCTTTCATTAGTCTCCATGTGAAACAAGCCGTAGCTATCAGACCTGGCAGATCTGTGGCTGGTGGAGTATAAAAAAAGGGAAAAGGTGTCTTTTAATGCTCTTTAAAGCTCCGGCACCTTCCATGCACTGATTATAAGTTGCTCTGGATAAGAGCCTTTAGTGTCTGCTAAATGACTGAGATGTTACGTAAACTTTAAAAACTTTCCATTTGATAGTGAACTCTTCTGACCTCTCCCTTCCCCCTCTCTCCTGTCACTCCAGACCACTGGCCTACATGGTAGTTGGTGATTGGACTCTTAACCCTTTCTCCCCTACAGACAATGTAACATAAAATGTAACCTTCTGTTTTGATTGTGGTGAACTTTTGCAACTCCTCTCCCCCCAGACCCCTGGCCTACAGCACGCTGGCAGACCTGGTGCACCACGTGCGTCAGAACCTGCCTCTCACAGACCTGTCTCTGGCCGTGCAGCTGTTTGCCAAGAACATAGATGACGAGTCTCTACCCAGCAGCATCCAGACCATGTCCTGCAAACTTCTGCTTAACCTGGTCGACTGCATCCGCTCCAAGAGTGAACAGGAGAACGGCAACGGACGGGACATACTGATGAGAATGCTGGAAGTAAGTAAAGAGATGGGAAACGACAGACTGAATTATAAGGAATGGGGCATATAAGGAAATGTTGTGCCCAATAACAAATCACCTCTGCGCCTTTTCTACTATCTCTAGGTTCCCCATGTAAGAAGATTATGTTCCTTTTATCATTATCAAGACATTGACTTCAATACATCTTCAATCTCCTTCTTCCTCAAGGTGTTTGTGCTGAAGTTCCACACCATCGCTCGCTACCAGCTCGCAACCATCTTCAAGAAGTGCAAGCCCCAGTCAGAGATGGGTGTGGTCGAACCTCAGGGGGCGCTACCCGGTGTCCCCACAACTCCTGCCCTCCCAGCCACCCCTGTCCTCCCTGCCCTGCCTCCCCTTGCGCCCCCTAACCCCGTCACCCCCGCCCCTCCCGCCCCCGCCACCCCCTTCGACCGGCTGGGAGAGAAGGAGGACAAGCAGACATTCCAGGTGTCGGACTGTCGCAGCCTGGTGAAGACACTGGTCTGTGGGGTGAAGACCATCACCTGGGGAATCACTTCCTGCAAGGCTCCTGGAGGTGAGGAGCCAGAAAAATGGCCCTTATATTACACTGAGGAGAAATGAACACTTGAGTTACGATGTCAAGATTGACCCTTTTTCCCCCATTGATTTCCATCCTCATTTCATGGAGATAACTCAGGATAAACTAACATCACTGATTGCTTACCACTCCTATTGTGTGTTCTGTGTTGCAGAGGCCCAGTTCATTCCTAACAAGCAGCTTCAGCCCAAGGAGACTCAGATCTACATCAAGCTGGTGAAATACGCAATGCAGGCCTTAGACATCTACCAGGTATGACTGCCAGTGTACCAGTAGGGCTTTGTCTTATGGAGATATAATTATATAGCCATACATTATACATGTATACATTACACTGTGAATAAGAGAGCTCCACTGCCCTCTTAGCTAGCTACAGATTGATCAGGATATAACCAGATAGAAAACTCTGGGTCATACCACTATATACTGTACATGTGTATACCAGCTCTCTTCCCCCTCCTGGCTAGGTACATTGCCCATGGTGTAACCAGGGCCATACAATGTAGATACTCCAGGTCGTACCACTATCAAGTCCAGGGTGTAACAAGAGCCATACAGTGTATTTACTTGTGAATATCAGCTCCCCGTCCGCCCTCGGCTACAGATTACTCAGGGTTACCATAATATAACAGCTCCCCCTCTCCTGGCTAGGTACAGATTGATCAGGGTTGCAGTAATAACCGTAATATAACTGCGCCCCACCATCAGGATTGCTGTAATAGCCGTAATATAACAGCGCCCTATCCCCCTCTCCTGGCTAGGTACAGTGTACAGATAGATCAGGGTTGCTGTAATAACTGTAATATAACAACGCCCCACCCCCCTATCCTGGCTAGGTACAGATAGATCAGGGTTGCTGTAATATAACAACGTCCCACCCCCCTCTCCTGGCTAGGTACAGGGTACAGATAGATCAGGGTTGCTGTAATATAACAATGCCCCATCCCCCTCTCCTGGCTAGGTACAGGGTACAGATAGATCAGGGTTGCTGTAATATAACAACGCCCCACCCCCCTCTCCTGGCTAGGTTCAGGGTACAGATAGATCAGGGTTGCTGTAATATAACAACGCCCCACCCCCTCTCCTGGCTAGGTTCAGGGTATAGATAGATCGGGGTTGCTGTAATATAACGCCCCACCCCCCTCTCCTGGCTAGGTACAGGGTACAGATAGATCAGGGTTGCTGTAATATAACAACGCCCCACCCCCTCTCCTGGCTAGGTTCAGGGTATAGATAGATCGGGGTTGCTGTAATATAACGCCCCACCCCCCTCTCCTGGCTAGGTACAGGGTACAGATAGATCAGGGTTGATGTAATAACTGTAATATAACAACGTCCCACCCCCCTCTCCTGGCTAGGTACAGGGTACAGATAGATCAGGGTTGATGTAATAACTAATATAACAACGCCCCACCCCCCTCTCCTGGCTAGGTACAGGGTACAGATAGATCAGGGTTGATGTAATAACTAATATAACAACGTCCCACCCCCCTCTCCTGGCTAGGTACAGGGTACAGATAGATCAGGGTTGCTGTAATATAACAATGCCCCACCCCCCTCTCCTGGCTAGGTTCAGGGTACAGATAGATCAGGGTTGCTGTAATATAACAACGCCCCATCCCCCTCTCCTGGCTAGGTACAGGGTACAGATAGATCAGGGTTGCTGTAATATAACAATGCCCCATCCCCCTCTCCTGGCTAGGTACAGGGTACAGATAGATCAGGGTTGCTGTAATATAACAACGCCCCACCCCCCTCTCCTGGCTAGGTACAGGGTACAGATAGATCAGGGTTGATGTAATAACTAATATAACAACGCCCCATCCTCCTCTCCTGGCTAGGTACAGGGTACAGATAGATCAGGGTTGATGTAATAACTAATATAACAACGCCCCACCCCCCTCTCCTGGCTAGGTTCAGGGTACAGATAGATCAGGGTTGCTGTAATATAACAACGCCCCATCCTCCTCTCCTGGCTAGGTACAGGGTACAGATAGATCAGGGTTGCTGTAATATAACAGCGCCCTATCCCCCTCTCCTGGCTAGGTACAGGGTACAGATAGATCAGGGTTGCTGTAATAACTGTAATATAACAACGCCCCATCCTCCTCTCCTGGCTAGGTACAGGGTACAGATAGATCAGGGTTGCTGTAATAACTGTAATATAACAACGCCCCACCCCCCTCTCCTGGCTAGGTACAGATTGCCAACAACCAGCAGACGTACATCAGAGTGGCTAACTGTCAGACGGTGCGTATGAAGGAGGAGAAGGAGGTGCTGGAGCACTTTGCTGGGGTCTTCACCATGATGAACCCCCTCACCTTCAAGGAGATCTTCCAGACCACAGTCCCCTACATGGTGGAGAGGATCTCCAAGAACTACGCCCTGCAGGTAACCACACTCTCTGGTGTTGTGTCCTAAATGGCACCTTGTTTGCAATGTAGTGCACTACTTTTGTTCAGGGCTCTAAGAGCAATTTCAGATCTGGGTTTAATGGAACATTTTGGGCCGGTTTCCCGGACCCAGATTAAGTCTAGTCCTAGGCTAAAGATAACTTTCAATGAAATGTGTGTATGTTTTTAAAGGATTGGTTTTGTTTGGGGACTAATGTGTAAACCCTCCCCATCTCCTTTTTCCAGATCGTGGCTAACTCGTTCCTTGCTAACCTGTCTACGTCGGTCCTGTTTGCCACCATCCTGGTGGAGTACCTTCTGGAGAGACTACCTGAGATGGGCTCCAACGTAGAGCTGTCCAACCTCTACCTCAAGCTATTCAAACTGGTCTTCGGATCTGTCTCGCTGTTCGCTGCTGAGAACGAGCAGATGCTCAAGGTTAGGGTGATGTTTATTTTCATAAATCGTGTAGCATAGTTTCGATGCCTCTTCCTCTTGGAAGCCATGTCCTAAATTGACAATGGTTGTTTAGATAACTATCTTGAGTGAATTGAAATGCAGAGGAAACAACATTAGTCTTGTCTGAAGGTTAAATTGTATCGATGTCAAACACAAATCATGTCTCTTCCTTCCCCCAGCCCCACCTCCACAAGATAGTGAACAGCTCCATGGAACTGGCACAGTCTGCTAAGGAACCATACAACTACTTCCTGCTTCTCAGGGCTCTCTTCCGTTCAATTGGTGGAGGCAGCCATGACCTGCTTTACCAGGAGTTCCTGCCCCTACTACCCAACCTGCTGCAGGGTAGTTTGCGCCACACACAAAAAATAAATTCCAGTATTGTTTTGTAGCTTTTAAAGTTAGTAGCATGTCTTTTCATATGCACTGATCTGAAGACACAGGATAGATGGGTAAAAAAAAAACATGGTGGATGCAAAGCAGGAATTTGCTTTACAGCACGTCTCCAGTCCTCTCTCCTCACTTTCGCCTTCGCTCTGTTTCCACCAGGCCTCAACATGCTCCAGAGTGGTCTCCATAAGCAGCACATGAAGGACCTGTTTGTGGAGCTGTGTCTGACGGTGCCTGTGAGGTTGAGCTCCCTGCTGCCCTACCTGCCCATGCTGATGGACCCGCTGGTCTCTGCTCTGAATGGCTCCCAGACGCTGGTCAGCCAGGGCCTCCGCACCCTGGAGCTCTGTGTGGACAACCTGCAGCCAGACTTCCTCTACGATCATATACAGCCCGTCAGAGCAGAGCTTATGCAGGTAAGGACGTACACACGGATGCAGGCACAAATACAAGCAAGCAAACACAACAGAAGCGTGCCCACACACGTCCCTTCCCCCCCACATTCAATCTATACACACATCCCAGTCTCTGCTTTCACTTCCAAACCTTTGACCCCTCTTCCCCCCTCTAGGCGTTGTGGCGGACGCTGCGTAACCCAGCTGAGACCATCAGCCATGTGGCGTACCGGGTGCTGGGGAAGTTTGGCGGCAGCAACAGGAAGATGCTGAAGGAATCCCAGAGACTGCAGTACGTGGTGACTGAGGTTCAGGGACCCAGCATCAAGGCAGAGTTCACTGACTGCAAGGCCTCTATACAACTGCCCATGGAGAAGGTATGTGACTTGTAGGGCATTACGGGTGTGAATGGGGCTTGGTATGGTAGCCATTTTGGATTATACTAGTGGTTACGGTATTCGACTGTGCTGTGTTGGGCAGTAAGTCACAGTAGCAGGGTATTGTATGTTCTCAAAGCAAAACTCTAGTGAGCAACATTTTTAAAATCTAGGCAAGAGACCACTTCAAAACCCTTCTGTTAATTCCACTTATCCCCGCCTTTCTCCTCTTCTATTTCAATGTGATTACAAAGAAGAGAAAGTAGTTAGAGAACAGTGGAAGTAGCGAGAATAAGGGTGATCGTTCCTCTGAGGGTTAATGAATCCCTGTCAGAGTTGAGCTTCTCTCTGTGAGAGAAGACTGTCTTCCCCATGTAATTAAAGACATCATGCGTCCTTATGGGCTCCTCATCTCTGCTCCAGGCATGAATAATCAATCTACAGAACCCTGGATGAATACGCATTATTTGCTTTCTAATGACTCTATCTCTGTCTGCTAATAGTGAAACACACATGCGCACTGTCATTTTTGTAATTGAGTTGACGCTCCAAAGATGGATGCCACAGTCCCCTTTCTCTCTCTAGAATTACGTAGCTTAATGGTATTTACATCATGTGTCTTATCCTGAAATTTATTTGGATGGTAAGGACGGTGTTTTTTCCTAGTTATCTCTGGTTCGTTCTGCCATCTCTATGGGGAAAATGATTTTTTTTGGATAAATGCCGAAAATAAGGTGTGAGGTGAGGTTTACCACAGACCTTATTTTTGGCGTTTATCCCCCCCCCAAAAAAGAAAAAACTTAATTTCCATATAGGCTTTGACCAAAGAGCCGTGGCGGAGTTAGTGCCTACAAAAAGACACCATTGCTATTGACCTCCATTCTCACTCATTTTCTCCCTCTGCCCCCTTCTTTTCCTGCTCTCTCTTCTTCCACTTTCCCTCATCCTCTTTATCTCCGCCGGCCACCTCTCTCCCCTGCCTCCTCATTTTGAAGTGAGACTCTGTCTATTTAAAGCGTCTGAGTCTCTCTTTATTCAAAACACTTTCTAATGTCTTTGTCTTTATATCTATGTACTTTGTTGAGATGGGATGAGTGCATGTCAGCCAGTAGCAGTGTAGCCCTAATGTGCTGACAGGGCTAAGCCAGTAGAATTCAATTATGCACTCTCCTCCTCTTCTCCTTCCTCTTCCACCAGACAGACCATCCCTCTCGCTTGTTCTTTCTCCCTCGCTCCTCTCTCTGAGTGGCGTTAATTAGTTCATTTTCTCCCTCTAAGTGTCCGGCCCGCATTGGTTTGTCAGATCATAATCTGGCAGTTGAAATGGCTTCTGCTGGGCTCGGGCCCGGCACCATGTGTAGAGTTTCTTTCTCCATGACAGGTTACGCATAGCGCCGATCTCAGGCATGAGTTAAACACACCGTCTGAGTGCAGCAGGGTTGTTATTCTACACAGGGTACAGGGCTCCAGTCTGCAACCATTTTGTCGCATTTTGTGACACTGTTACTTGTCTGTGCGAGTTAGGGTTAGATAAAATTCTATTTTTTTCCCAGATGTGACTAATTTATGTGTACAATGGATGTATTCAAATAAATATATTTAAGGCTGTCTCTCACTAATTGATTGTACAATGTAAACACATAATATTATGGTTTGAGTGTGTGATATGGGAACACATGTTTTTATTTTATTTTTGACATTGTTTATAAAAGGTTCTTCATAATGGCAACACTGCCATGTTGATCTGAGCCTTGCTGTTGGAAAACCAGATTAGTGTCCGACTTTTGGCTGTCACAGATGCACCTCACCCGACTTCGCTCCCTGACTTTTGTCTACAGTCGGTTACTTTAGTCTTACCATTTTTAAACACTCCCAATATATGCGTTGCTGCTCGTGAATTTGACTTAATCATTTTAAAGGTAATCTCAATTTGACCCGCCAGATTCAGACGCTTGAAAACATCAACACTACAACTGAACATAATTCATGTTTGGTTTTTATTTTAGTTAGTTAGAGCCAAAGATTATAGGTTTTATGTTTTCAAATGGGTTTGTTCATTTTATTTCCATTTACTCAAGTGTTCTTGTTCTTATTTTTTTAGTTTACTATAATCTTGGCTCAAAGCACCCTGTTTTACGACCATGATATCTGATATGGCTTTGAAATGTGGAGTGCATGGGGAATTGCGTATTGGCCATTGCAAAGTTTCTTTTTAGGACATTGCGTGTGCTGTTATTGTGCCTACTAGAAGAAGGTGTTATATTTAGAGTTGGCCATCTAGATCACGTGTTTTGAGTTTACACTTCCTCAGGTGGTGAATTAGCACATTGAATTAGGCCTATACAGTATTTAATACTGTTAGTGAACATAAAGATTAAGGCCAAAAAAAATCTGAATATTCTGGAGCCCTATTTTGACAGTAAAATATAACAAAACCTATCTCTGGATATACCAAAAACATTCACCGCATTAGGTTTAGAATCATTCATTCCTGCTTTGACATGTTAGATGTAACACCTTATTTATTGTATACAATCTCAGTAGTCGATTAGCCTTCTTAATAAGGCATTGGGAATTACTTGATCACTTTCACAAGATGATGACTTGAATGTATTCTTTTGTGTGATGCAGATTTCAATTTTTGTGTGGGGGGGGGGGAACCAAATCATGGGGAAATGTTAGTCTTGAGCCCTGGGGTATTTATAGTTCTACACAGATTATTTTAACTATCAATTGATTATATTACATTTGTTAACTTGGTTCAAAGGGTTGTTTTGAGAAGTGCTGAGTGAATAACCGAAATGTTAGTTAAATTTCTGTTTTTAAACAACTAATTGATGAACATCAGTTCAATTATTTGAATTCCATTTCCATTGGTTTTTCTGTAAGCTCAATGCGCACATTGCGTAGTTTCTATAGCGGGAAATCTGTACTAGGGAGCTGTAGTTTCCAACAGGACGAAATGCTACATAGTTTCGCTCAGAGAACCTGAAACTACAATGACCATAATCCATTGCGTGCCGGTCTGTGTGTTTCTTTAACGCCTGTTATAGTAGTGTCAGGCAGACCCTGAGAGAAGAGACAGAAGAATGTGTGATCGATGGGGATAGAAAGCTGTTGTTTTGAGTTATCTCTACCTGAAAATACATGATCTAAGTGATTGATAGTTGGTATTCGGCAGTCATAAAAGTATGCATTGTTTACTTTGAAGAACTACTAAAATAGTGATTTTGTCAGAAAGTAGGCAGCAGCTCTATAGAGATAAGATGATGACTTGGAATGAAATAATATCATATAAAACCAATTAATATAATCAAATATTTCAGTTGTGTAAAGTAGGCCCTAAGTAATGTGAATAAATGATGGTTAATACGTGATAAGCTGTAATGGACAGTCACTACCATCATGAGGCTTTTATTCATTGTTTGATTCTGTTACAGCATTCAACTCACACATTGCATTTCATGTAAAAAACAACAATCAAAATCAAACCGTGATTATTTAAAAAATAATCAAACCGAACCGACTTCAAAAAGCACTATTCACTCAACACTAGTGTTGAACATTTACATTTGCTTTTACTGCGTGTCAAGTGTCCTTTGTAAGTTGACAAAAACCAGCTCTTTCATCTTATAATGAATCCACCATGGTCAATTAAATGGTTTACTGTAGGATCTTATTTTGAAGCCTTGTCTGTATGGATGTTGGAAGGTAACCCTCTCTCTGTGTGTGTTTCCCCTGCAGGCTATAGAGACGGCTCTGGATTGTCTGAAGAGTGCCAACACGGAGCCGTACTACAGACGGCAGGCCTGGGAGGTCATCAAGTGTTTCCTGGTTGCCATGACAAGCCTGGACGACAACAAACACGCCCTGTACCAGCTACTGGCTCACCCCAAGTAAGACTACACACACACCCATAACCCCATATGACTTGAGGTCTTTCTCCCTCTGCCCTAATTAATCTCCATATATCCCTCCATTCCACTTTGCCCCTCTCTCATATCTTCCATCACGTGTTAAGCTGCTTCATCAGCTCTGTCTGAAGTGTTACAGCTGCTGATTACTGATAGATGCTTCGGCAGAGAGAGACAGAGGGGAGAGTGGGTCTCATTACTATCATTGATCCTCACCAGGGGCTAATTGACTTTCCCCTCTCTGTTTACACTCCTGCCTGCTCCACCCTGTCCCCCCCACCTCTGTCAGATGTTTTGATTCATGACTTCTGTTCTCTCTCTGTCTTACCGGTTGGTCACCGTGAAAAGGGCCTTTCAGTGTACAGCATCAGCTTTTCTTTAATATCACCAAATGCCAAGAAGTGAGAATGGAGCTCCATCAGAGTGGCAGGGGCTGTAAATGAACAGAAATTGATCTGGCAGTCTTAACTGCCCCCCCCCCCCCCCCCCCCCCCCCCTAAATCACTCCCTCTTCTCCCCTCTCCCTCTCCTAAAGCAAAAGTATTTTAAATGGTGATAATGAAATGGAGCAATCCATCAGGGGTAGCCATGGCATCTGGCATTATAAAACATAAGCTCAAGCATGGAGAAAACAGCCTCTCAATCAAACCAACCCGTCCCCGTCAGCAGGGCTAAATAACACACACCAAGCTGTCCCCTTCAGCAGGGCTAAATAACACACACCAAGCTGTCCCCTTCAGCAGGGCTAAATAACACACACCAAGCTGTCCCCTTCAGCAGGGCTAAATAACACACACCAAGCTGTCCCCTTCAGCAGGGCTAAATAACACACACCAAGCTGTCCCCTTCAGCAGGGCTAAATAACACACACCAAGCTGTCCCCTTCAGCAGGGCTAAATAACACACACCAAGCTCTCCCCTTCAGCAGGGCTAAATAACACACACCAAGCTGTCCCCTTCAGCAGGGCTAAATAACACACACCAAGCTGTCCCCTTCAGCAGGGCTAAATAACACACACCAAGCTGTCCCCTTCAGCAGGGCTAAATAACACACACCAAGCTGTCCCCTTCAGCAGGGCTAAATAACACACACCAAGCTGTCCCCTTCAGCAGGGCTAAATAACACACACCAAGCTGTCCCCTTCAGCAGGGCTAAATAACACACACCAAGCTGTCCCCTTCAGCAGGGCTATATAACACACACCAAGCTGTCCCCTTCAGCAGGGCTAAATAACACACACCAAGCTGTCCCCGTCAGCAGGGCTAAATAACACACACCAAGCTGTCCCCTTCAGCAGGGCTAAATAACACACACCAAGCTGTCCCCTTCAGCAGGGCTAAATAACACACACCAAGCTGTCCCCTTCAGCAGGGCTAAATAACACACACCAAGCTGTCCCCTTCAGCAGGGCTAAATAACACACACCAAGCTGTCCCCTTCAGCAGGGCTAAATAACACACACCAAGCTGTCCCCTTCAGCAGGGCTAAATAACAACACACACCAAGCTGTCCCCTTCAGCAGGGCTAAATAACAACACACACCAAGCTGTCCCCTTCAGCAGGGCTAAATAACAACACACACCAAGCTGTCCCCGTCAGCAGGGCTAAATAACACACACCAAGCTGTCCCCGTCAGCAGGGCTAAATAACACACACCAAGCTGTCCCCTTCAGCAGGGATATATAACACACACCAAGCTGTCTCCTTCAGCAGGGATATATAACACACACCAAGCTGTCTCCTTCAGCAGGGATATATAACACACATTAAGCTGTCTCCTTCAGCAGGGCTATATAACAACACACACCAAGCTGTCTCCTTCAGCAGGGCTAAATAACACACCAAGCTGTCCCCTTCAGCAGGGCTATATAACAACACACACCAAGCTGTCTCCTTCAGCAGGGCTAAATAACACACCAAGCTGTCCCCTTCAGCAGGGCTATATAACAACACACACCAAGCTGTCTCCTTCAGCAGGGCTAAATAACACACCAAGCTGTCCCCTTCAGCAGGGATATATAACACACACCAAGCTGTCTCCTTCAGCAGGGCTAAATAACACACACCAAGCTGTCCCCTTCAGCAGGGCTAAATAACACACACCAAGCTGTCCCCTTCAGCAGGGCTATATAACAACACACACCAAGCTGTCTCCTTCAGCAGGGCTAAATAACACACCAAGCTGTCTCCTTCAGCAGGGCTAAATAACACACCAAGCTGTCCCCTTCAGCAGGGCTATATAATAACACACACCAAGCTGTCCCCTTCAGCAGGGCTAAATAACAACACATCAAGCTGTCCCCTTCAGCAGGGCTATATAACAACACACACCAAGCTGTCCCCTTCAGCAGGGCTATATAATAACACACACCAAGCTGTCCCCTTCAGCAGGGCTATATAATAACACACACCAAGCTGTCCCCTTCAGCAGGGCTAAATAACAACACACACCAAGCTGTCCCCTTCAGCAGGGCTAAATAACAACACACACCAAGCTGTCCCCTTCAGCAGGGCTAAATAACAACACACACCAAGCTGTCCCCTTCAGCAGGGCTATATAACAACACACACCAAGCTGTCCCCTTCAGCAGGGCTATATAACAACACACACCAAGCTGTCCCCTTCAGCAGGGCTATATAATAACACACACCAAGCTGTCCCCTTCAGCAGGGCTATATAATAACACACACCAAGCTGTCCCCTTCAGCAGGGCTAAATAACACACCAAGCTGTCCCCTTCAGCAGGGCTATATAACAACACACACCAAGCTGTCTCCTTCAGCAGGGCTAAATAACACACCAAGCTGTCCCCTTCAGCAGGGATATATAACACACACCAAGCTGTCTCCTTCAGCAGGGCTAAATAACACACACCAAGCTGTCCCCTTCAGCAGGGCTAAATAACACACACCAAGCTGTCCCCTTCAGCAGGGCTATATAACAACACACACCAAGCTGTCTCCTTCAGCAGGGCTAAATAACACACCAAGCTGTCTCCTTCAGCAGGGCTAAATAACACACCAAGCTGTCCCCTTCAGCAGGGCTATATAATAACACACACCAAGCTGTCCCCTTCAGCAGGGCTAAATAACAACACATCAAGCTGTCCCCTTCAGCAGGGCTATATAACAACACACACCAAGCTGTCCCCTTCAGCAGGGCTATATAATAACACACACCAAGCTGTCCCCTTCAGCAGGGCTATATAATAACACACACCAAGCTGTCCCCTTCAGCAGGGCTAAATAACAACACACACCAAGCTGTCCCCTTCAGCAGGGCTAAATAACAACACACACCAAGCTGTCCCCTTCAGCAGGGCTAAATAACAACACACACCAAGCTGTCCCCTTCAGCAGGGCTATATAACAACACACACCAAGCTGTCCCCTTCAGCAGGGCTATATAACAACACACACCAAGCTGTCCCCTTCAGCAGGGCTATATAATAACACACACCAAGCTGTCCCCTTCAGCAGGGCTATATAATAACACACACCAAGCTGTCCCCTTCAGCAGGGCTATATAATAACACACACCAAGCTGTCCCCTTCAGCAGGGCTAAATAATAACACACACCAAGCTGTCCCCTTCAGCAGGGCTAAATAACAACACAGTCTTGTGAGAGAGTCGGGGGAGACAGGGAGGCAGATACCAACTAGTTCAGGCACAAAGAGTGTCTCTGTCTGTCGGTCCTCAGGGTTATTAGGCACTGGCAGTGACAACAGATGATTTACCCAGAGACATTTACTGCAGGATAAAAACATGATGTGACTGGCCCTGTAAATGATGCATTACAGTTTTAATGTCATATGATCCAGTGTTTCCCGTATATGCATTCAGCAGCTGCGCACAGTCGTTGCTAAATCTTGGCCGCCACTAACTCTCCCCTCCTGAAAATAATCCTAGGTGAAACACTGAGGAAAATGTTAATGGGAGTGTTTTGTCATTTGCTTTTGTCTATTGAATGTCCTATGGCGGCATGTTCATTTAGTGTGTTTTGCGGTGTGTCCAGTTTCACAGAGAAGTGGATCCCTAGTGTGATCATCTCCCACCGCTACAAGGCCCAGGACACACCAGCCCGCAGGACTTTTGAACAGGCACTGACCGGTGCATTCATGTCTGCTGTCATTAAGGACCTCCGCCCCAGCGCTCTGCCCTTTGTGGCCAGCCTCATCAGACACTACACCATGGTGGCTGTCGCTCAGCAGTGTGGTGAGAGAATGAATCTTTCTCTCTGCTCTCTCCCTGTGTTTTTGTCCCACTCACATTTTGGACATGATCATCTCTCCACCCTTCTCTTCTTTTCTCTCATTTGGCTGGAAGCTCTCCAGCTCTTTGTCTCTGTCCTTCAGTATCTCATTCTCTCACTCTTTTCTCCTCCTTTTCTATGCTCCTCATGGTTGTTGTGTTGGTCTCCCCCACCCACAGGTCCGTTCTTGCTGCAGTGCTACCAGTTGGGCAGCCAGCCCAACACAGCTATGTTCCACAGTGAGGAGAACGGTTCTAAGGGCATGGATCCGCTGGTTCTGATCGACGCCATCGCCATCTGCATGGCCTACGAGGAAAAGGAGCTGTGTAAAATAGGAGAGGTGGCTCTGGCTGTTATCTTCGATGTAGCCTCCATCATCCTGGGGTCCAAGGAGAGGGTGAGAAAGGGGGCTTGGGGGTTTACAAGTGGGATTGCATCACTTTAATGCGTGTTGGTGGTGATTTCTAAAAATGTATATGTTTTAAGTAGGATGTGAAGTCTTGATTACTGTAAGTGTTTTCAATTTTGTCTGTGAATAAGTACTTGCTATGAGTTAATTCTGCTAATCTTTCTATTCCCCCTCGTCTCCCTTCTCGTCTCCGTCCCCAGGCGTGCCAGCTGCCTCTGTTCTCATACATCGTGGAGCGTCTGTGTGCATGCTGCTATGAGCAGGCCTGGTACGCCAAGCTGGGCGGGGTTGTGTCCATTAAGTTCCTGATGGAGAGACTACCTCTCATCTGGGTCTTGCAGAACCAACTCACCTTCCTCAAGGCTCTGCTCTTTGTCATGATGGATCTCACTGGAGAGGTACAGTTACCTGAGTTAACCAACTGTTGCAGACACTAGTTGTCTGATTTGTGTTGACACACAGGGTTAAAACAATCAAATCAAAGAAAAATGTGTTTACGGGGAGGGTAAAAACAATAATTAAATATATAAAGTTTGACCTCCAGGTGTCTAATGGTGCAGTAGCCATGGCGAAGACCACTCTGGAGCAGCTCCTGGTCCGTTGTGCCACCCCTCTGAAGGATGAGGAGAAGACTGAGGAGCTGCTGGCTGCTCAGGACAAGTCATTCCACATGGTCACCCATGACCTGGTGAGAGAGGTCACCTCCCCCAACTCCACGGTCAGGAAGCAGGCCATGCACTCCCTGCAGGTGCTAGCTCAGGTCACCGGGAAGAGTGTCACCATCATCATGGAGCCACACAAAGAGGTGGGTCTAAGATGCCGTACCAGAGTTTTGTGGCACATTTTGTATTTATCATGGATCCCCATTAGCTGCTGCCTACTCTTCCTGGCCCGGCAGAATTAAGGCAGTTATACAATTTTTAAAACATTACAATACTTTCATTACAGAATTCACCATGCACTGTGTGTCATCAGGCTCCTACTCCTCCTACTCTACTACCAAATATCTACAACACAAAATCCATGTGCACATGTGCGTATGTTATCGTGTGTATGTATGCATTCACCATCATAGAAATTGAATGGGCAAACAGAATTTTTCGTAGCTCATAAAGTGGTGACTGTTAGGCAGTGGTAGATATGGTCCTTGCTCTACGCATGCTACAGATATTGGGACGAAGGTCTTGGTGATCATTACCAACTGGTTAACAAGAATGGAGTCACGGATGCCATTTCAAGTGCACTACACAAACTAACCTTGTGTGTAACCCCAGGTGTTACAGAATGTGACCCCCCCCCCCCCCCCCAAGAAGCACCTGTTGATTTATAACCTTTTATAACCCCTCCCACCCACAGGTGCTACAGGACATGATCCCCCCTAAGAAACACCTGCTGCGCCACCAGCCGGCCAACGCCCAGATCGGCCTGATGGAGGGCAATACCTTCTGCACCACCCTGCAGCCACGCCTCTTCACCATGGACCTCAACGTCATGGAGCACAAGGTCTTCTACACAGAGGTGAGAGGTCATGGCATAGCCATGGCAACGGACTGAAAGGAATAGTTTATCACAAAGTCAAACGTTTATCATAGGTTTTGTTTTCATACCTTAAAAGTGGTCTAGCCAATAATTATCACAAACTGTTGAAAACAATTTGCCCTATTGAGTTAACAATGTATTGAGTTGACTCTGTATTTCCATCCCCTATTGATCCGTATTGATTCCATTTCTTGCTCTTTCTCCAGCTGTTGAATCTGTGTGAGGCTGAGGACGCTGCTCTGATGAAACTGCCCTGCTATAAGAGCCTCCCCTCTCTGGTTCCCCTGCGCATCGCTGCCCTTAGTGAGTACATGACAGGAGTCGGAGTACTTACTACACTGAAGGACTCCAAATAATTCAGCCATTCAACATGTAGAACAAACACGTATATCACAATCAACTTGACAAAATGGGAACAACATTCTTTCTTATTCTGCTTTGTTCGTCATCTACTATTCTACAGCATCTCAAAACAAATGTGTTAATCCAGCATGTTGTCTTATATAAAGCAGTAAATTGACAGTTCTCTGTCTGCATAGATGCCCTGGCAGCTTGTAACTACCTGCCTCAGTCCAGAGAGAAGATCATTGCTGCCCTTTTCAAAGCCCTCAACTCTACCAACTCTGAGCTGCAGGAGGCAGGAGAGGCCTGTATGAGGAAGGTTAGTATATTACACACCTCCCAGGTAGCCTAGCCGTTAAGAGCGTTAGTTCAATTCCCTGAGCCGGCAAGGTGTAAAAATCTGCTGTTCTGCCCTTGAGCAAGGCAGTCAGCCCCAACAACTACTCCTGGGCTGACGATGTGGATTTTAAGGCAGCCCCACGCACCTCTCTGATTCAGAGGGTTTGGGTTAAATACGGAGGACATATTTTGGTTGAAGGCATTCAGTTGTGCAACTTATTGGGTTCCTCCCTTCCCTCTCCCTTCTTTTATCCTCATCACCTCATTCATCCCTTTCTTATTTCTCTTCCTTGATCGCCTTATTGCACACCTTTTTCTCCCTCCATCACAAAATCATTGATGAATGTCTTCTACATGTGCCTCTTCCTCAATGCAACACTGACCTCCAGTCTTCCTCCCTCAATCTACCTATCAACACCTTCATCTCTCCCTCCATCCAACAATCATTTCTCCCTCCATTCTCTCCTCTCATTCTCGCCTCCTCTCACGCTGTCTTCCCTGGCCTAACACTAATGAGCGTTGCCAGGGAGCGGTCGATACAGGATGGAGTGTTTGTTCTGAGCAAAGAGGGGAGAATTAATGTGGCTGCCATACATCATCCCTGTGTGTGTGACTGGCCCTGGCCTTATTGTTGCGGCCTTTCTCTCAGGCACTGGATCATCCAGAGCTGTTTTACTGGGCTCTTGGGTTGAGAGACAGAAATAAAGTTGAGAAAAAGCCATGATTCATGCTGAGAATGACCTGAATTGAAAAATGATTATGCTTAAAGGAATGTTTTTTTTTTTTTCTCTTTGTTCTGTCTCCCAGTTCCTGGAAGGGGCCACCATCGAGGTAGACCAGATCCACACCCACATGCGCCCTCTGTTGATGATGCTGGGGGACTACCGCAGTCTGACCCTCAACGTGGTCAACCGCCTCACCTCGGTCACACGCCTCTTCCCCAACTCCTTCAACGACAAGTTCTGTGACCAGATGATGGTAAAGAAGGAAGGCTGCTGAGTTTGGGCTAAACATGATTTATTAAGTCGCTATTAACGCATCATGTAGGTAGTCATCCATTTTAATAAATGAATTATTAAATATCTGATTCATCTCTCTCTCACTCTCAGCAACACCTTAGGAAGTGGATGGAGGTGGTAGTGATAACTCACAAGGGAGGCCAGCGCAGCGATGGCAGTGTGAGTATGAACACATAGGAAGATGACTTTACACACACGCACCCTGACAGCTCCTCAGTGAGGCCTGCTCCAGATGAGAAGTGAGTGGCCATATTACAATCAATGATTAATTAGGCGCCAGCCAGAGCGCAGAGCCAGCAGCCCAGCCACCGTCTCTCCACTCGTTATCTCTGACAGATAACCTTGTAAAGGGGAAGAAGAGGTGTTGCAGGGGGGAGAGATGCACCGTCCACCGTCAGCCTTCGCAGAAATAGCATCCATTATTTCCTGCTTTTCTTTTCTCTTCCTCTCTCTGCGCTCCTCAAACGTAGTGGTAATGAGATGTAAATTGGCCCTCTGTTCGCCTGCCACTACTCTTCTCTTTGAGGGCTGCCACTGACAATGAGGCAGGGACCACCAGGTCAACCGCACAGGGAGAGAGGGGATGAGGGGGGCAGGGAGGGGAAAGAGGGATGAGGAGAGTGAGGGGTAGAGAGTGGATGGAGGGATAAGGAAGGAAGCACAACTAGACCAGTTTGTTTAACCAATTGTCCTGTTTTTTTCCCCCCTGTTCAGTATGAAAATGTTTGAGATTTCTCAGGTCTTTGCCACTGTCTGAATATTTGCACACACACTCATTCCACTCCATGCCATCCTTCATGCACCCCCCTCCCCCACACACACACACTGCTTTGCTGACTCTTTCCATTCTCTCCCATTCTGTTCCGGCACAGCCTGCATTGGAGGGTGTTGAGGTGAGACTGGGTCCAATGTTGCCCCCCCCCCCCCCCCCCCCCCCCCCATAGTTGAACTGTTGTGGTAGTGCTGGTGTATTGTTTGGTTGTTTAACATTAACCTTACCTGGTGCTATATCGTATCAAAATGTTCTATGACATTTTATACCAACTCAGTTTACCCCCCCATTTCATTTTAATGTCATATTAGAGTCACTAATAGTAAAGTCATAGAAATCATTGTCATCATTGAAGTCAGCAAGTTGTAGATGGTACTCTCAACCCCTCTCATCCATATTCCAAAACAACCAATCACCACTCCCCTACTAGTGACATCACTTCCTCATCCCCTGAAGCTGTTTTCCCTTAGAAATGCCCTGTCGCGCAGTTCCAAATTGACCCCTAGCCCCTACTCCCTAAGTACTCGTGGAGCTCTAGCCAATCCTCTCAGATCTCAAAAAGTGTTTAGGGATTAGGCCGGACTAAGGGGTCCATTTGGTATTGGGCTAGTGTATCTCTAAAGTTACTGCAAAATCAAGATGTCTGTCCAAGATGTTGGTAAAGATTACTTAATACTATTTTATTTTCTCACCTCCACCTTCCCTCTCTCCGTCTTGTCCTCTCCCTCTCTAGGAAATGAAGATATGTTCGGCCATTATCAACCTGTTCCACCTGATCCCAGCAGCTCCTCAGACTCTGGTCAAACCTCTGCTGGAGGTGGTCATGAAGACCGAACGGGCCATGCTTATAGAGGTACTAGGCACTTCTCTCGCCTCAATTCTCTCCATCCCCCCACTCTCTCTTTTTCTTTCCTTCTAATCTCCTCATTCCACCTCTCCATCTACCCCTGAATTATAGTTCCCCTTCACTTCCTTTTCAGTCCATTTAATTTTTTTTTTTTAGATTGTCAACACATCATTGTTTGTCATGGACATGGTTAACTGTCCCCCCCAGGCTGGCAGTCCGTTCAGAGAGCCCCTGATCAAGTTCCTGACGCGTCACCCGTCCCAGACCGTAGAGCTGTTCATGATGGAGGCCACACTCAATGACCCACAGTGGAGCCGCATGTTCATGGTGAGACAAATGCCCTCCTGCTCAAGAGCCTCAGGCACATTGTCTCACTACCGTGCTTTAACTGTGTCAAGGAATCCCTGTGTGAAAACAATTGCCAAATACAAGTGCAGTTTTGGCTGCTAACATTTTGCTCTGGGTGTTCTCATTAAGCTGGTTTGTGTGGATCTCTGTAAGAAATTAATTTTATATTTCCCATTCTCTTAATCCCCTCTCCACTGTTGTGCTCCAGAGTTTCCTGAAGCATAAAGAAGCCAAGCCCCTGAGGGACGTGCTAGCCTCCAACCCGAGCCGCTTCGCCCCCCTGCTGGTCCCTGCTGGTACCGCAGCCACCGCTAGACCTGGGTCCCCCTCCACCAACACAGCCAGGCTTGACCTGCAGTTCCAGGCCATCAAGGTGAGTGAGGACGCACACGGATGCACAGCTTTGGACACGAGTGCACTCCATTACGCGCACACACACACATTCCTTACCCCATGACACTTCATGCTAATCTACCGCTGACAGGCTAGTTTCAGCCATATTGCTTACGTCTAGGGCTGTTGTGTTCGTATTACCGCCACACCGGCGGTCACGAGTCATGATGGCAGTCAAATTCCACGTGACTGTTTAGTCACGGTAATTAAGCTTCTCCAAGCTCTGATGATGCTGATGGTCATTGGTAGCTTACCAAACTGGCTAACTGCCTGATACTCAGCACTCTATTGTCTCTCTAATCACTCTGACATCAATGCAAATGTCTTCGAAAATCTAATCAAACACTTCATGAGAGCCCATGAGCTCATGTTGCGCAACATTTCAATAGGCTATGCAATTGCTTGAGAAAAAAGTGATGGCCTCTACTAAAAATAGCACAATCAGCTTTCTATAGGCTAGGCCTACTATATTTACTTTTCAACTTTCCTAATATTAAGCACATTGCTTATATTTACAAAAGGAGTTGACTGGCTGGCATGAAAATTAAACACGGGGAAAAGCATTCTCCATTCGCTATTTAAGTGCATAGATGACATGGATTTTTCCCCCAGCTGCCCCTGTTTCAAGAAAGGTGCATGATAATGGTCCATTCTAAATATTTTTAAAAAATCACATATTTAGTATATGTCAAGACAGATTAAATCAACAATAGGCTAATATTGTCACCATCACACTATTACTTGTTAATGATATATTATCACTTGTGAATGATGCCCAGCGAAGGCAAGAAACAATATATATATATATTTTTTTGCGAATTTCATACCATAGTGGCACACCTCATGTAGTCTAGCCCATAGGCCCAAATGTTTTGATACAGTTTGTATCACAACTGAAGTGGCCAAATTACTTCTTAAAATGAGCACATTAATCTGCTTTACAAGGAGTGTAGAGCCTAACTGGCATACATAAGCAGCGCGTGAGTTTCAAGTTGGGTAAGTTAATTTTCACCATGAAAGCACCTTTTTTTATAATAAAAGCATAACATGCATAATCGCATGTGCGGTCACTTTTGATAATGGTGTTTTTCTGTTAATGGAATATTCACGCTTATAGCCTACTGCCATGTGCGCATTGCTGCGCTTATAATGTGAATAAATCAACTATTAGGCTATCAACATTTTTAGATAAATGTTCTGATCTGTTGCGTCAACCACATTGCGTAAAGTGTTTTTGATGCTAGTTTGGGTCTATCGCATCCCACAACTGTCCCAGACTATGCTTGGAATATTTATTTCTCGAATAGAATAGGTCGACCTTTGTACTATGGGGGATAGTAGATTAATGTAGGCTAGTGCTTTTGCTGTTTGTTAGGCCTACTCATCTTGTTGGCTGAAAAATTAAATGTGGACGGTTCTTCCAATATCTTCAACATGCACCTCAGAATTGGATAAGGATGCGCGCAGTTGCGTCCCCGATGTGTGTCTTCACTTGTAGCCTGTGAGAAAGACCAGATCACATGACGGAGAGCCTTGTGAGTGAGATGAGAAGGGCTTTGGAGCGGGCAGCATTTATGGAGAAGGGCTGCAAAAGGCATGGCTTTTTTGGGGGGTGCATTATGGCCATACAAAGGGGATGCTGCTGGGAAATCAAGTGCTTGTCAAATTGTGAATGAGTGACCGATGAAGTGTGTATAGCTTGCGCAAAAAACAAAGCAGAGCTCATGCCTTTCAAGCTACTTTTTTCAATTCATCATTAGAGTCGCATCATGCAGCCTTACAATGTATTAAACATCTAAACTTATAGCCAACATTCAATAATAACTTACTTTAATAACTGTTAATTAAGCATATAGGAAAACCTATTTCTTTGTTAACCGCTCAACACAGAATAGCCGCATGTGCGCACTCCTTCAAATCGTTTGGAGAAAAGATTCTTTCTATTTTATTCAGCTTTGTTCAATTGTATTCTTCATACTATAAAATAATGCCACAGAATTCTAAGCAAATCTTGTCTGCTAATTGAGCTAGCGTAGCCCACAGCCATATGGCATAGCCAGATCAGGACCTAACATAAGGACAACTCAGAGTATGCTATTCTATTCTTCTGAAATAGACTACATTTTCTTATCATGTTTCTTTAGACCTGTCTAAAATAAATAATGGATTTATTGTGAAGTTTAGCATATATTACATGGATTTATTAGACTTTTTCAACTGTATCTGTTCTTAAGGTCTGCATCAGTGGCTTGTAGGCTATGTGGAAGCCAGGAGATGCTAAGTGTTTGTTAATTAACGGTCAATTACTGTGAGACTGACAGTTATTTTCTAGACAATCACCGGCTGATGAAATTTCATCACCGCCACAGCCCTACTTACACCTATCAAATGTTTTCCAACAGAGTGAGTTTGTTATAACTTCTCACACCTGAGTCTACTGTTGTCTCTCCCCTCTTTCTGTCCTCAGATTATCAGCATCATAGTGAAGAATGAGGAGGGCTGGTTGGCAGGTCAGCACTCTCTGGTCAGCCAGCTCAGACGGGTCTGGGTCAGCGAGGCCTTCCAGGAACGACACCGCAAAGACAACATGGCCGCCATCAACTGGAAGGAGCCCAAGCTGCTGGCCTACTGCCTGCTCAGCTACTGCAAGTATGTACCTCACACACACGCCATGATAGTGCTGGCCTACTGCCTGCTCAGCTACTGCAAATATGCATCAGTTGCACTACCACTTGTCAATATTTCTTAACTCAAGGCTTGAGAGAAATGCATCCTTGACTGTGCAACCTCGAACTTTCATGTAAATCTTCAGACATTGATGTATGACTTATACAAAAGTCAAAGGATTTGTACTTGTACTCACCCTCCCTCCCTCCTTGCCCCTCTCTCCTTGCCCCCCCCCCCACCTCCTCCAGACGAAACTTCAATGAGATCGAGCTGCTGTTCCAGCTGCTGAGGGCGTTTACGGGTCGTTTCCTGTGCAACATGACCTTCCTAAAGGACTACATGGAGGAGGAGATCCCTAAGAACTACAGCATCGCTCACAAACGAGCCCTCTTCTTCCGCTTCGTAGAGTTCAACGACCCACACTTCAACGACGAGCTCAAAGCCAAGGTAACCAACCCATTCTCGCTATCGCACTCTTTCACACACACAGACACACAGAGATGTATATGGGAACACAGCATCCCCTCAAATGCATTCACTCACGCCCACAAATATATGGTGAATGACCATTATATTAAAGGCAAAAAGTCTGTAATTAAATGGCAATATTCTTCACGAACTCGTGAGTGTTCCCTGCAGAGTTTTAATTTCAGCGGTGCAGCGCCTGTTCTCCCCCTGATGAATTATGCTGCTCATATAGTCATCCTCTTAATTGTTCTCTCGCGAAGAGCAGATGCTGTCCGTGTGTGTGTGCTAGTGCTTGAGTGTGTGTTCTTGTGCCTGCGTGTGTTTAGAGCTGGGACGATAAACCGAAAATGATCAACATTGACACACCGATGACTTATCGCAGGCATTTTTCTGATATCGTCATTACAATAAGTAGCCTATACTAGAGAACTGTAAAGTTTGACATGAACGAGGTATGCTAATATGGGTGTTTGTTAATGGTACAACCGGTGGCCACAACCATCAAATTACTATAAGTAGTTGAAAGTTTAATTAACTAAAAAGCTGAAGTGCACATTAATGTTATAAACTTATTGTTCTATTTTTCGTTCTTGCATCAATTCAGGCAATTTTTCCAGTGTGGATGTTTGTCCATATCACACATATCTCTACTGTGAATCATTGTCTTAAGCATTTTCCTGAAAACAAGGCTCTATAGGGAGAAATGGTGTGCTGTGCAATAGCACTATTCAGATGGGGGTGGATATTTCACCTTAACTGAGAGCAGCCAGGACCTCCCCACTCACAGGATGCGTCTCAACTGGCGCCCTATTCCCTTTATAGCACACTACTTTTACCAGGGCCCATAGGGCTCTGGTCAAAAGTAGTGCACTATATAGGGAATAGGGTGCTATTTGGGATGCAGTAATAGAGGCCTATTCTCATATGGTGAAATATTAGGCCCACTGTTGCTAACAAAGGGCTGTTCTTTCTAGTAGCCCTCCTCCCCTAGCCTAACATCTGGACGATTTAACATAATGCATATCTCTCTCTCTGGTTCAGCCACAGGCACTGCCTCTGCTTTAATAGATAATGCTAATGTCTCCGCTAGAGAGAGAGACACACACACACACACACTCTGTAGAAGGAGGACACTATTCATCTAATGGCAATAAAGTAATGTTGGGCGACGTCTGTATGATTGATATCACAGACACTCTAAAATGAATAGGAACATATGAGACCAAATAAGAGAGCGTGGCGCTATGCATTTCCTCTCCCTATATTATCTGTTCCTGTGTGTGTTAATGGCAGCGCGGAGCATATGCTGCCACATGATGCCTCTATTAAAATATGTCCTGCCTAGAGGATGATGTATAGGGTGGAGACTAGTTCATTAGGAGATGGTACCTATAAATGCTCCGTTATGCTGCTGCTGACTGCTTAATCATTCCTTTGTCTTCAATGTCTACCATTGATATATGTTATTGTGAGGAGTTTAAATGATTAAGTTGTACTTTTTATTGATTTATTTTTGATTGAAAGATTTGACTAAGTCGCTCTGGATCAGCTTGGTCATTTAGCAGACAATGTAAATGTTTGTTTTTTAAACAACGTGGAATTTTATTTAACGGACATTCCTGCTCTTATCTCCTCTATAGACCTTTAAAAAAGACCACACCCATTAGTGAGGTTTGAGAAGTTCTCTTCTTTAAGTGTGGATCTGTTATTACAACCTGTCTCTTCCTGTCCCAGGTGTTACAGCACATCCTGAACCCAGCGTTCCTGTACAGCTTTGAGAAGGGGGAGGGGGAGCAGCTTCTGGGACCGCCCAACCCCGAGGGAGACAACTCCGAAAGCATCACCAGTGTCTTCATCACCAAGGTATAAAAACCAACCAACGCCTCTCCCTCAAGACTCTTCATGGATGGCCTATCCTTTCTCTACACCCCTGTCCTTCTTTCCTCTTCTCATCCTTTTCTCTCATCATTTGTTACATCCATCACTACCTCTTTTTCCTTTTATTCTGATCCTCTCTGATCGTCTTCTTCCTTTCTCCTCTCATCCCTCTCTTCTCTTGCCCCCTCTTCCTGCTCTCATCCTATTGCCTTCTCTCCTCTCATCACTCTGTCAATCCATCAGAGCAGTGTGTAATGTCCTGGCCTGCCTGGCAGTACTGTCACCGTGGCAACAGTAAAGGTCACTGTTTTGTTTGTCTTGAACACGATCTAATCATAGTCTCTGACTCAGTCTGACCAACACCAGACCTAGTATGGGTCTGGTTGGGTTTTAAACTCATTTCCTCTCTCCTCCTTTCTACATGACAAATTATGCATTATGCGAGTCTTTGTGGAAAATTCCACTGCCAAAAACAACTTGTCGCCCCCCCCCCAAAAAAAAATCATATTATATTGTATTTATTAATTAAATTATATCAGTTGCTTCGTTTAAAAATACCTATAGAATGTACATCTTCTCCTTGCCTTTCTCTCTGTGGGAATAAATGTCTTGAAGGACAAGAAATATGTAATACATCCATCTTCTCTCTCTTATAGGTCCTGGATCCAGAAAAGCAGGCAGACCTCCTAGATTCCCTCCGTATCTACCTGCTCCAGTTCTCTACTCTCCTGGTGGAGCACGCCCCCCACCACATCCACGACAACAACAAGTCCCGGAACAGCAAGCTGCGGCGCCTCATGACCTTCGCCTGGCCATGCCTGCTGCCCAAGGCCTGTGTTGACCCTGCCTGCAAGTACAGCGGCCACCTGCTCCTGGCACACATCATCGCGAAGTTCGCCATCCACAAGAAGATCGTACTGCAGGTTACTTTACTTTTTAAAAATATATTTGGAATTTTCTGTGAAAAAGCTTGTAATGTATATATTGTGGCAGGTTGTTGCCATCGATTTATCAGCTCTTTTGTCTTGTCCACATTGATGTGGAGGGCACTTGACCGCCACCATTCTTGGAGGTTGCTGGCCTGTTTTTAGGCTACATAATCCAATTTACAAAGGATATCTGCTCACTGATTTATGCCCTCAAAAGTAACGTTTTACATTTGACATGGATCATATTTCTTCCACCTGTGCGTGTATCTAGGTGTTCCACAGCCTGCTGAAGGCCCACACTATGGAGGCCAGGGCTATCGTCCGCCAGGCTATGGCCATCTTGACCCCGGCCGTGCCAGCCCGCATGGAGGACGGACACCAGATGCTGACCCACTGGACACGCAAGATCATCGTGGAGGAGGGACACACCGTCCCTCAACTGGTCCATATACTGCATCTTATCGTCCAGCACTTCAGAGTGCGTAACAAACGCTCACACACATCCTAGCACACAGGGTGGATTTTTCTGTATAATTCTACTTTAAAGAATCTACTAATTCTATGGGTTTCCCCCCCTTGTGCTTCCTACACCCTTCATCATTATGATCCTAGCCAGCTGTTCAGAACTATAGACTGATGCCTGGTCAAGTTCATTCTAGATTGATCTGTGGCACTTTGACACACTGCTCTCTGACCGAGACCACTCATCTCATCATCATTACCCTGGAGAGATGAGTCTGTCACGATGGACGTGTGCGTAGAGTAGTGTGAATGCGTCTCCATCTGATGATCTCTGGCAGTGTAGACTGCACTTTGACAGGAAGCTCATTTCACACTCTGTGCAGTGTGTATGCATGTAGACAGGGCTTAGCTGTGCTTTCTGTTTGGGGTTGAGAAGTCCCTGGCACCCATCAGAGATAATCACTCCATCTGAACAGCTCTAATCATCTCTGAAAATGCTGACAGCACTCCCAATAGGAGTGTCATAGAGGCACCCTCTTCAGAGTGCTTGTGTCTCTGCGCTTGACCCTTTGGGGTTTGAGTGTGTGCTCTGGCTAAGTATAGGCCTAATAAGTGTGTGGGCTTTGTCACAGAGTTTAAATCAATGTTATCTAGAGTCCCAAGCATACCTGTGTAGCTTAGATGAACACACACAAAAGGTATTTCCCCTGTCCCACTGTTTTCTCCCATGTGGTGTCTAACCACGCATCCCCCCTCCCTCCCCGTCTGCAGGTGTACTACCCGGTGCGTCACCACCTGGTGCAGCACATGATCAGTGCCATGCAGCGTCTGGGCTTCACCCCCAGTGTGACTATTGAACAGAGGAAGCTGGCTGTGGACCTGGCTGAGGTCGTCATCAAGTGGGAACTACAGAGGATCAAAGACGCACTGGTACACGTGCAGACACATTTAATAGGGTCATTATTTGAGGAAAGAACACGTTAATTGTTTCTCCTACGATACTCTTCCTTTTACAACTGTAGAAAGTAGATTTTGATATTTGATTCACTTTTCCTAGCCGGAGGCAGAGGGGGCCGACCCAGGTGGTAGTGGTGAGGGGACCAGTGCAGGCGGTACTGGGGGGGTGAAGAGAGGCCTCTCCATGGACTCTGCTGCCGGACAGGACGTCAAGAGGTTCCGTACCGCCACTGGAGCTGTCGCCGCAATAACACCGCCCAGCACAAGTGTATGTATCAGGAGGGAACAGATTATATTCTCCAGTCACATGGTCAGGAAATCCTGATGGGTCTAGGTAACAGCTCCACCATGCCTTCTGATTGGCTAGGTGGAATATGCATGTGTGTCTGGCCTCACCCTGTCCCGTGTGTGTGTAGGTGTTTGGCCGCAGTACATCCATGCCGGCAACAGAGACTCTCCTCACCAAGCCAGTGGAGAAACAACACACAGACACCGTGGTCAACTTCCTCATCCGCATCGCCTGCCAGGTAACACCTTTGTCACGATCACCTTGCTCACACAGTGCCCCAGGTACCCCCCCCAGTCACTGCGTCACAGTCAGCAGGCCTTGGTAGCAGCAGCAGATGTTCACCCCTGGACTTGCAGAGGGACATGTCCTTGGTTCTGGATCTGTGGGCTTTACCTGAAATAGAACTGGGAAAGAATGTCACCACCTCCTCTGGGCACCATTGTACATAATTGCCATGTGTAGCAGTCTCTGAATGTGCTTCATTTGACTTATATTACAATTGTCTGACACTGAAACAGCTGCTGCTTTTTCTCCATTTTGTTTCACAAGACCCGAGGACCCTTAATTAACCTCTGTCTATTTTCAATGGAAGACGATAATGATGATTGTTACTTTCCCATAGAAAAACAAGGTTGCTCAAAAAGAAGTGGAACTAACAAAGTCACTGATGAACAAACAAACAAAGTGGGGTTTTAGGAGGGTTCTGAAATACACTCATGGGAGTGTCCACTGAAAGTTGATTAGCAACAACAACCGGGATCTGACAGACACCCACAATGAGCGCGCACTAAGAGCCAAACAAAGGAAAAACCTACACCAAACTAAATGACAGGAAGCAAACCAAAAGGAGGAGCAAAATGATGTAGACAGGGAAGATCAGATAAAGGATTGTCTTTCTAGAAATCAAACGGGGAGAGACAACTAAAGGTGTTGACCGTCCACATCTCTCTAGACAACTGGAGCATTGGGCCAGCCGCTCTGAATTAGCACCTGGGCCAGCACAGGTCAAACACCTTCCCATTAACAAGATGGCAACCAGCACAGGTGTAACTTATACTGACTAATGAGGTGACACCAATCCGTCTAACCTCTAAACATAAATGGAAAAACCTGTACCATGATGATTATGATGTGTCCTCCAGGTCAATGACAGTGCCAACGTGGCGGGGTCTCCAGGTGAGCTCCTGTCCCGTCGCTGTGTAAGCCTGATGAAGACTGCCCTCCGCCCTGACATGTGGCCCAGAGCTGAGCTCAAACTACAGTGGTTTGACAAACTCCTCATGACTGTGGTAAGGCTTCACAGAAATCTCCACTTCTAGCTTTCTAGTTGTTGATTTTGGTTTCACATTGAGGTTTTACTTCTCTTCCGGTCAAAATTGCTTTATCATGCCTCCCAGAAATGAATTGTAATACTCACATCATACATGCATCAGCTCAATCCACCATGTAGAGCTGTTTTCAATGAGTGAGTAACTGAAGTATGTTCTTGCCAAGTTTCCTCCTGGGATTTGGCTTTCAGTCAGTTGTTTTCCTCAGCTCCTAAGTTTGTCTTCCTATTTGAAATCCTTTGCCCCTTATCACTTCCCTGTCATTATTTAGTCATTATTTGAAGCAGCAGCCTCACTCAGTGTAGGAGAGATAACTAAAGTAAATCCACCCGGACTGACTTGACTGTGTCCCATCCTCCACTCCTCCCTATTCATATGCTTCCTAAGACAAGGTTATCTGAGAGCAACCCCAAATGTCTGACAATGATTGTTTTTTTCTCTGTGGGTCACTGCAGCCCCCCTCAAACCGAGCCCCAACCTTACCTGGGGGGTGGGACTGAACAGTAAATGTCCAGCAGTCTTATCCAGACCAATGAACAAAGCTGTAAATCAGATTGCCTTTTCTCATCTCATTGTACTGTCATGTCAGTCATTAAAGGGACAGTGAGAGAGGGCATCACACACACACACCTCTATCTGAAACACACAAGAGACTAGGCCTTATTCTGTTCCTGCAGCGCTGAATCAATACCTTTTAACTTAGACCAGAGCCTTATCAACCGAGTCACCTTGTTCATTATTACACATTAGACCAAATGGTCTGCTCCAAATCATCTTTCGATCTCTCTTCTCTCCTCCCTCTACTAGATAGAGTGAAATTGACAGCACTCCAAAAGGATTGATGTATTACCCTGCACTCACATTCTATTTCTCTCTCCCTCCCTTCCATCCTCCAGGAGCAGCCAGCCCAGGCTAACTTCTCTAACATCTGTACTGGCCTGGAGATCCTGTGCTTCCTGCTGACGGTACTCCAGTCCCCAGCCATCCTAACCCACTTCAAGCCCCTCCAGAGGGGCATTGCTGCCTGCATGACCTGCGGCAACACCAAAGTCCTGCGGGCCGTCCACTCTCTGCTATCCAGACTGATGAGCGTATTCCCCACCGAGCCCAGTGAGTCCCAGCTGTATTAGTAGATCCCAGACTGGTGTCTGCTGTGACATACTTTTAGGAGTTTTCCTGTGACCCCGTTGATCCAAAAAGAATCAGCTGCAGACACGCCTATTTGGGAAATTGCGTTTTGAGTCGATATGCCAAACTTAATTCTACTATAATCAAATATGTTGCCTTTTTCTGTTCCTCTCCTAGGCACGTCAACTGTGGCGTCTAAGTATGAGGAGTTGGAGTGTCTGTATGCAGCGGTGGGGAAAGTAATCTACGAGGGCCTCACCAACTATGAGAAGGCCACCAGTAGTGCTAACCCAACACAGCTGTTTGGTAAGACATCTACCAGAACCAAGACACTCTTTTACTTTCTCTGTCAGTCTCTTATTCTCCCTTGCACTCATTCACTCAATCATTCATGCTCTCGCTCTCTCAGGCGCGCCTGCACACACCATCTCTCTATCCAGTAATTAGAGGAGCAGGTGTGTCGTTTAAATCTAAAGCAGTGGTCTATGCTGGGTGGGTTAACAGCTCGTTTGGGTAAATGAACGGTGCAGCACAGGTCAGTCAGTCTGTGGAGGTAAAGCCAGATTTTTCTCTTTCACTACTTCTATCAGGTTTAACCAGATGTCAGAAGTTTTTCTGAAAAGCTTATTTTTCATGCATGAGAATAAAGTCTCAATTTACATGGAGGTGGCATTATTTATTTAAGTGGCACAAAGTGAGATGGCTATTGGAGAACACTCTAAAGGTGACGCTATTTGATACCGTTTCCCGAAATGGCAAAAGTGGTCAATAACTGCTTTCATACCCTGTCCTCTCCTTGAGGGGTTGAGTTACACACACACACACACTGCTGGTATGATGCATGTCTCGCCGACGGTGACATTTTAACATTCGTCTCCCCTCTACAGGAGACCGATGCTTTTTCTGTAATTTGGTTTGATTTCCTCCAAACGTCTTTAGTGTGTGTGGGAGACAGTGGCATTGTCTCAGATGTATTTTTCTCTTTCTCCCAGGTACGTTGATGATTCTGAAGTCGGCTTGTAGTTACAACTCCAGCTACATTGACAGGCTCATCTCTGTGTTCATGCGCTCGCTGCAAAAGATGGTCCGAGAACACCTCAGTCCCCAGCAGGCCACCCCCGGGCCCACCGAGGCCAGCACAGGTTGGGAATACACACAGACTCACACACATTCAGAGACGCTAACACACAGGGCTCCAGACTAACTTTCCCCCTGGTTGCACTGGAGCTACTTACATTTTCAGTTGGTGGCACCAGCCCATCATTTGGTCGCACCTAAATTTTACCGCAGTGTCACGCAATAGATTTTTTCCCCCGTAATCCTCTCAGAATTTATTTTTCATCTAACATGTCCAACTTAAAGCAGTGATTTTCATTGATTTTTGGTTGATAATTAGGCTATTGTTGCTATACACTGAGTGTACAAAACATTAGGAACACTTGCTCTTTCCATGACAGACTAACCAGGTGAATCCAGGTGAAAGGTATGATACCTTATTGGTGTTTAATGTTAAATCCGCTTAAATCAGTGTAGATGAAGGGAAGGAGACGGGTTAAAAAAGGATTTTTAAGGCATGAGACATGGATTTTGTATGTGTGCCATTCAGAGGATGAGTGGGCAAGACCAAAGATTTAAGCGCCTTTGAATGGAGTATGGTAGTAGGTGCCATGCGCACCGGTGTGAAAACCAAGCAGCGTTGCAGATCGACTTATCACGCTCAGCAGTTTCCTGTGTGTATCACTAATGGTCCACCACCCAAAGGACATCCAGCCAACTTGACACAACTGTGGGAAGCATTGGAGTCAACATGGGCCGGCATCCCTGTGGAATGCTTTCAACGCCTTGTAGATTCCATGCCCCGATGAATTCAGGCTGTTCTCAGGGCAAAAAGGGGGTGTGCAACTCAATATTAGGAAGGTGTTCCTAATGTTTTGTACACTGAGTTTATTTTACTGTCAAAATAGAAGTGATTTTTTTTATTTTGTTCAATAGATTCATTTGCATACATTAGTCCACTAATATCACATGCAGTAGGCCAACTGGTGGCCCGCGGATTATTTAAATTATAAAAAATAAAAAAGATTTTTATTTTATTTATATTTGGACATAATACTCAACACCAGCAAATCAGCTCCAAATGGTTTTAATTTTGGACGTCTGTTTTACAGGATTCCCACACATAATAGAGATACAGTGCGTTCAGAAAGTATTCACACCCCTTGACTTTTTACACATTTTGTTAAAATGAAGGAAAAAAATATTAAAAATGATTTAACTGTAAAAAATTGTCAGCAATCTCCACAAAGTACTCCGTAATGTAAAAGTGGAAGAAGAATTATAACATTTGTAAAGAAAAATATGGCTTAAAAACACTATCATTGATTAGATAAGTATTCAACCCCCTGAGTCAATAAATGTTAGAATCATCTTTGGCAGCCATTACAGTTGAGTCTTTCTGGGTAAGTCTCTTAGAGCTTTGCACACCTGGATTGCTCGACATCCATTTTCAAGTCTTGCCATAGATTTTCAAGTTGATTTAAGTCAAAACTGTAACTAGGCTACTCTGGAACATTCAATGTCGTCTTGTTAAGCAACTTCATTGTATATTTGGCCATGTGTTTGTGGTTATTGTTCTGCTGAAAGGTGAATTTGTCTGGTGGAAAGCAGACTGAACCAGGTTTTCCTCTAGGATTTTGCCTGTGCTTAGCTCTATTCTGTGTATTTGATCATAAACTCCATAGTCCTTGTTGATGACAAGCATACACATAACATGATGCAGGCAACACCATGCTTGAAAATAGGAAGAGTGGTACTCAGTGACGTGTTGTTGGATTTGTCCCAAACATAACGCTTTGTATTCAGGACATAAACTTAATTTCTTTGCCACTTTTTTTTTTTGTAGTTTTTCTTGAGTGCCTTATTGCAAACTGGATGCAAAATATTTTTTCTGTACAGGCTTCCACCTTCACTCTGTCAATTAGGTTAGTATTGTGGAGTAACTAAAATGTTACTCCACAATGTTACTCCGTTTTCCACAATGTTACTCGTTTTCTCTTTTCACAGCCATTAAACTCTGTAACCGTTTTAGTCATCATTGGCCTCGTGGTGAAATCCCTGAGTGGTTTCTTTCCTCTCCGGCAACTGAATTAAGGACACCTGTGTCTTTGTAGTGACCGGGTGTATGAATACACCATCCACAGTGTAATAAATAACATCACCATGCTCAAAGGGATATTCAATATCTGCTTTTTTATTTTTACCCTTTTACCAATAGGTGCCCTTCTTTGCGAGACATTGGTAAACCTCCCTGGTCTTTGTGGTTGAATCTGTGTTTGAAAGTCACTGCTCAACTGAGGGACCTTACAGATAATTGATTGTGTCGGGTACAGAGATGAGGAAGTAATTCAAAAATCATGTTAAACACTATTGCACATAGTGAGTCCATGCAACTTATTATGTGACTTGTTAAGCACATTTTTACTCCTGAACTTATTTAGGCTTCCAATGACAAAGGGGTTGAATACTTATTGACTGAGGACCTTTCTGCTTTTTATTTTTAATTCATAAAAAATTAACCATAATTCCACTTTGACATTATGGGGTATTGTGTGTGTAGGCCAGTGACAATCTCAATTTTAAATTCACTCTAACTAGGAGTTGGAACCAAAATTATTTTCCAATTTCGTTCTGAAGGCAAGCATTTTTCCCCCCGTTCCGACCAGCAAAACAAACTTCGGTACCGGTAAAAAAAATAATTGTTTTGTTCCTTTTTAAACCTCTGACATTACTTCACCATTGGATAGAGCTTGCCCACTCCTTAGCAAGCTGCTATGTACATGCGTTGGGCGTACAAGTCTAGTGTAGGGTTGGACATACGACTGAAATTTTGCGGATGAGGAGAACGCGGGGTGTGAATACTTTCTGAAGGCACTTTATATGTGATCTATACAAATGTAAGCAGGTTAGAAATTATGTTTTAGCCAAATATGTTTTGACTTCTTGAGGTCAACTTTCAGTCTACAAAGTATTTGTAAATATATTCCGGTCCTCAGACCATCCTCTCCAGAAAAGGTTGTCCCGCGGCTGAATCTAGTTGATGCCTGCTGTCGGCTAATTCATTTGGGACTTATTCACCTCTTAAGGAAGTGGAAATTTAAAAAAAAACATTTGCTAGATTACTAAATAAATATAATATGGCTGCTAGTTAGCCGTGTAATTGATTTAATGTAATACTAAATGATTTGTCCCAACAACAAAACGTAGCCTACCCAGTGACTTATATAGGCCTACCGGTATGCACTGACTCACAAAACACTGCAGTGTGCACTCGTGCGTGCGCTCTGTATCTTAAAGCCATAAAGAAACTTTAGTTTTAAAACGGTACCAATCACCCAATATTGAGAAATACATGTTATACCTAGAGCAAGCTGGGATCCTCTATCCAACAAACATTGTGCTTTCAAAACAATTTTACAGTTTGAAATGTTGCGCAATCAGA
Source organism: Salvelinus fontinalis (assembly GCF_029448725.1). Lineage (NCBI taxonomy): Eukaryota > Metazoa > Chordata > Actinopteri > Salmoniformes > Salmonidae > Salvelinus > Salvelinus fontinalis. Next base: position 27,428,774 of record NC_074694.1, read on the forward strand.
ACACATTTTTCTCTCCCTCTAGAGCGCACAGGAGGGAGAGGGAGTGAGAGTGGCTCGCTCATCACAGCAGCCGCCAGCGAAACAGGTACAGGGGCAGATCAGACACGTTCATTGTAGGAATCAGGATAACTCTGTTTGACCAAATCATGGTTTTGAAAAATAGGGAGTTTTGAATGACATTAACTCAACATTAACTCGCACAGCCAAGTCAAAGGGACTTAAAATGCAACTAAATGGTTGCACTCTGGAGCGTTAACACACACACACATACACCTTTTACCACATACTCAGGCCCACTAGTCTCAGGTCTCCCAGTAGACGTGTTACCCAGCGCCAGCAGCCCAGGTGGGATGGCATCAGGTTACTTCTTACACTGCCTGGCTCTCTGCTCCATTTCCTCCAGTCATCAGCCATTATTGCTCTCCCAGTTCTATAATACAGTCTTCCTTAGTTAGCCTTCATCAAACAGGGGTGACTTTTCAGCTGGCTGACCTTAGCACCCCCTGGAAACAGTTGGAATTCCTTATGTGTGACACTGAGATGAGCGGGTGTAGCAGTCAAATCACAATGTGTCTGTGTTCCGGACACCTCCAGAAACCCCTCAGGACCCAGAGCTCAGAAGTCCCCCTATCTCGGGTCTGTTTGGCCCATACAGAAGCCCATGTATCAGTGTGAATGGCTGGAAGGTCTGGCAGATCCACTGGGCTGATTGAGGTCTCACTGGGAATCTACCACGGCTCTGATTCCCCTCCTGGGTTGTAGATGCCGTGAGATGCCTCTGGCTGAGACAAACAGCCTTTTTACCCTGCACCGTTTCTCCAAAGGTTAGATGGTCCTCCTGTTTAGTGTTTTCTGCAAGTTCAGTCTTGCAGTGTTCGTGTGGCCACTGGGTGCTGCTGCAGTGAGACTGCATTTACTGTTGGTCAAAGCCAATGAGCACAAGCCAAGCACCTCTATCCCTGCTCTTCCTAAGACCGGTAATGATAGTGAGATGTTATCAGGCTTTTAAATGGATCTCTAATGACCTGTATGTTCACTGTCAAAGAATACAAACACACTCTTTTACACTCACTTTGTAGTGAATGCAGTTAAGTGAATTGACATTCTATGTCATGACCTCTAACCTCTCCCTACAGTGACCTAGCGAACTAGTGATGCTGTCTCAGGACCTGGTGAAGACGCGTCTGTCCGTCATGACCTCTAACCTCTAACCTCTCCCCACAGTGACTAGCGAACTAGTGATGCTGTCTCTGGACCTGGTGAAGAGTCGTCTGTCCGTCATGTCCATTGAGATGAGGAAGAACTTCATCCAAGTCATCCTCACGTCGCTCATCGAGAAGTCGCCTGATGCCAAGATCCTCCGCGCCATCGTCAAGATCGTGGAGGAGTGGGTTAAGAACAACTCCCCCATGGCAGCAAACCAGGTGAGAGGACCATTTTTCATCACGTTGCCCGTTTAGCACACGCTGTGAAAACCCAGGACATGCACTGCTAATGATCTGTGTAAGAACAACAAGCCAGCAAAGCAATCTGGGAACCAGGAAACACAAATCTACCCAGGTGTCTTTGCTCTGAGTCCAGCAGAGACAATGAGGGGGGGAGCGAGGACCAAAGGTACTACACACTCCCCCCTTCAGATGCACTAAAGATAAATGAACTGAATCAATCTGCTCTCTCTCTCGCTCCCTCCATCCCTCTCTCCATCCACAGATGCCCAATCTTCGTGAGAAGTCCATTCTGCTGGTGAAGATGATGACCTATATAGAGAAGCGTTTCCCTGATGACCTTGAGTTAAATGCCCAATTTCTGGACCTCGTTAATTACGTTTACAGGTAATTACCCCCATTAATCACCTGGATGAGTATGCACGGCAAACATACTCGGCGCCGCTACGCTATTTCACCCATCGATTGGGGGGGATGGGCGTTGAAAGGCGGGAGGGAGTCGGGTACAGAGAGGAGTATGCCAGGTCACCGCCACAAACCATTCATCCATTGAGCAGGAGGGATGGGAGTGGGTTGGAGAGAGCGCGGGAGTATGCCACCACACCACTCCATCTATCAAGAGAAAAAGACAGAGGTTGGGGATAGGGTAGACAGAATGATGGGGGTTGAATTTGAGGGTCTTCCAGTGACAGGACACATGGTGTGAGGGAGAGATGGGAGGGTGGCAGAGGGGTGAGGCAGCCAAGCGAAAGGCGACTGACTCCTCAGCCCACTGCTATTCATCCTGGCTGGCCCTCTAACCACAAATACCACTCCCCCGTTCCTCCCCTCCAGTCCTCAAGACTGCCCCACCCCTTTTCCCATTCTGCCTGTCCACAGACGATCTGCTCTGTAAGTCACGTAACTTTGAACAAGCTGTAAAACTATGATTGACGCATCACCGTCCACATAGCATCTGCTACACGACGACGTCTCTGAATAAGTAGATGGTTTAGTAGCTTCAGTATAATACACTCACAGCTGAGACATTACTCTTCCTCTCTTTTAAATACTCTAGAGGCCCATTCACCAGGGCTGTGGAATGATCTAGAAATGATTGTATAGCTTATTACACAGCATTTAATGTGGGATGTTAACCGTTTTACTATTCCGCTAGGATTATCATTAAAGAAAAGGTGATCCGTTTTTAAACATTAAGTTAAAGTAACTGTCTGCATCCTACACTGTTTCACTTCAATGACCTTCATTGATTCTTCACTCATTGCCATGATACCTTTAGCTCCATTTGTATCTTAATTGTTATTAAGGAGCTTGCTCTGAAATGCATTAGCATTAATAACTGTATAAGATAAATAAATTGCAGTCGTAAACCATTTTCAATTAGATATAAAGAATGGTTACATAGATGCATTTCAACCCTCTTTGTCCAATCAGGGACGAGAGTCTCTCAGGAAGTGACATCACGTCGAAGTTGGAGCCGGCCTTTTTGTCGGGGCTGCGTTGCGCCCAGCCTCTGATCAGGGCTAAGTTCTTTGAGGTGTTTGACCTCTCCATGAAGAGACGTGTCTACGAGAGGCTACTCTACATCTGCTGCTCTCAGAACTGGGAGGCCATGAGCAGCCACTTCTGGATCAAACAATGCATAGAGGTAAGGAGATGTACTGGGACGAGGGGTCGAGTCATGACTGTTTTGATGTCAGTTGAGACATTTGAGCGCTTGGGGCTATATGGTTACCTGCATTTTAATCAATGCAGTTGACAGCCTTGTTCTCAATGTTTTCAGTGTACTCGGTGTAAATACCCCCAATTCATGTTAAGTTCAAAGGAACACAAGATAAAAATTGAAACCAATGACGGTTCGCAACTTTAAAGCCAATGATTTCCATTTATCTTTTTACGGGTAGAACCTTATAGTCCCAAGCTCTCCATGTTTCTGAATACTCCAGTTAGGACTAAGTCCTTTGAAGAGTTTCCTGATTTGAGCTTTGAAATCTAACTATGTCCTGCCTGTTTTAGCACAAATAATTATTGTATACAGTGGTATGTGATGTAGCTTGTCCATAATGTCTCTACAGACTGCCTTTTTTGTGAAGTGTCTCCATAATGCTTCAGACCCCCTAGAAACTGTTAACCTGAATTATTATTATTATTTTTTTCTGTGTCACTTTCTCTCTGTTAGCTGCTACTGGCGGTGTGTGAGCGTAACAGCATCATCGGGACCAGCTGCCAGGGCTCCATGCTCCCATCCATCACCAACGTCATCAATCTGGCCGACAGCCATGACCGTGCCGCCTTCGCCATGGCAACCCACATCAAGCAAGAGCCCAGAGAGAGGGAGAACAGCGAGACCAAGGAGGAGGTGAGGATGCCGCGCAACAGGAGTCCGAGGGTCACATGGACACACTCACTAAGAGACGTGTTGACACACACACAAAGACCCATTATCCCATCGTGTGTTTGTTATTGGGGAGGAATAACATCTCTAGTTCTCCCTCTTTGTTGACCTGTATTTCCTGCTGCAGCAAACTGTTTCCCCCACAGATTTGATGCAGTATTCATAGCAGTATTTATATAACAGTCAATATTTTCTGTTTACCTTTCTTCCCCCATCTCATTATGATCATCTCTCCAAGGGGAAAGACTAAGTGCTTTTGCATATATTACAACAAATGACTAAATGCATCCCCCATCTCTTCTGTTCTTCCTTTCCTCAATCTTCTACTCTCTCTCCCTGTCCTTTCCTCTCCCTCCCCCCTCTTTCTCCTCCAGGATGTGGAGATCGACATAGAGCTAGCCCCAGGGGACCAGACAGCCATCCCCAAGAACAAGGAGCAGGCAGAGAAAGACACAGGCAACCAGCTGCACATGCTCACCAACCGCCACGACAAGTTCCTCGATTCCCTTAGAGAGGTCAAGGTGAGTTATGACACCAACCCTTGCCCTGTTAGTTAAAATCAACCCTCCCCGCCCTCACTGTCAAGTTCAACGCTTTTAGCAAAAAAGACTTTTGCTTTGAGCACATATTCTACATTTGATCGATTAAATGGATGAACCTTAAGGAACAAGATTTGGAAGGTGATAAGTTGAACCCTGAACCTTTCTTGTAGGTTGTTCCACAGGAAAGTAGCCACAAAATCCTGTGGTATTTCCTGCACAACTGTTAATATGGGTTTTTTGCTGAATGATTCTTGTAGGGCTGTTTTGTAAGAGTGAGATGTTAACCCCTTATTGTCATTTTGTCTGATGCTGACCTGTGTTGTCATTGTGTCTGTGTCAGACGGGGGCGCTGCTGAACGCCCTGGTCCAGCTGTGTCACATCTCCACTCCCTTGGCTGAGAAGACCTGGGTACAGCTGTTCCCTCGACTGTGGAAGATCCTCTCTGACCGACAGCAACACGTAAGTACTGCCAGGTCAATGTGCATTAACATGTCTTGTACTTCCAGGTCATAAGGTTGGCACTAGATGGCCAGGCTACAATGGACAATACATTCAATGTGCTCACAACTGAATTGGGGCATGTTCAAAAGGGGGCAACATTCTGCAATGTTTAGGTGGAAGACTTCATGTCCGCTCCATAGAAATAGATGAACTATTGTAATAGTAATTATTTTCCAATGTCTATTCATGGTGTTTCTATCTGCAATGTTGATATGAGCTATTTATACCTTCTGTGCAAGTTTACAGGTCAAAACCCTGGTTGTCATGCCGTGATAGAGGTCAAAGGCTATGGCGTGACTCATTGTCTGTCATCATTATTTACCTGGACAGGGCCGACACGGGTCACAGTCTCTGGTCTGACCTGACTGGTCAGCACCACACTCTGAGACACTCAGACACTCTGACACACCTCAGCTCCGTGACGTTGGTTAGCAGACAGTCAGCCTGACCTTGGCTCTGCCATTTCTTCCTTAAAACATGCAATTTCCTCTTAATGAGGAACCATTAATTTATGCAGGATATGTAAGAAGAAAAACATACTGAGTTTAATGAACCAGATGCCTCCAGTATTAAGAGGCTCATTTAAGGGCTCCTGATTTGAAGTGATTTGAGCTATTAACTTTCTGAGACGCGTTGGAAATAGAACTAGACGTCTTAATGATGTTTGTCACTCACAGACGGACATGGATAAAGACTTAAATAGGATGCATATTTAGGCTGATGATTATCTGGTTCTAAATATCTTCATGTGGTTTTAGGGTACTGACTGGAGGAAAAATCTTTTCAAAGCATTTAAATAGTGATTATTTTTGCTGAGGCTGTCTCTTAGATGATTATTCTGTGGTAGCTAGTATGGTGACGTCCAATTAGTTCTAGCTTGTTTTCAGTTGTGCATAATATTGCATGCTTTTGGCTATAGAAACACATTCTGTCTGTTCTCTTACCCTTGACTCTCCTTCCCCTCCGTTCCTCTCCCCAACCATCCTCCCACGTCACCTCCCTCCCAGGCCCTGTCAGGTGAGATGAGTCCTTTCCTGTGCAGTGGGAGCCACCAGGCTCAGAGGGATTGCCAGCCCAGTGCCCTCAACTGCTTCGTGGAGGCAATGTCCCAGTGTGTGCCCCCTATCCCCATCAGGCCCTGTGTGTTGAAGTACCTGGGGAAGACTCACAATCTGTGGCTGCGCTCCACTCTGATGCTGGAACAGCAGGCCTTTGAGAAGGGCCTCAGCCTTCACAGCAAGCCCAAACAGAGCACCAACGAGTTCTACGAACAGGAGAGCATCACTCCACCACAACAGGTACGCGTTTACAGACGTCATCTTGTTCACTTTCAGTTCTATTAGATGAGTACATGGTTAGCTTGGTAACTTTTCTTCAGACATTGCCTTTGTATTTACTGTCCATTCATTAAATGGGTATGGCTGCTTGACAGGCACTGCATCCTAACTAGAGATGTAACGATTCATTGATACGAATTGGAATCCAGTTAAAATGTTTAAGATGCGAGTGCTTTGGTCCACAAAACTCCAAACCGATTCAAATGTAGCGTGAACTGGTTCACTAACCTTTCACCATTGAAATGCTTGTAAGATGACTTGTGCAATAGTCAATCATAGGCTTTATTAGTTGGAAGACAACCCACCGGTGCCCACTGTCCAGTAAACTCTAGTTGTACATACTAGAAAGCACAGTTTTCGGTATATCGTTGAAGCTTATAGGGAAACTGACACGATCAGTACTACTTAAAAAAAAAAGAAAACTCAAATCAAGTCTCAATTTTATGGGTAGAATGTGTTGTTTTAATCAAATTGCTACAATTTAGGCAATTTAAAATTGAATTTCAACAGTATCCACCTTTAACCATGTCAATGTTCCAATCTGAACTTTACCTGCGGTGATCTTTGTGGCATAACGATGCACGTGATTGACTGTAAATTATACCTACAGTAACATTGTTTCTTTAGATTGATTTAAACCTGCAGTGACATTATACTGGAAATAACATTAGATTGGTGATATTTACCCACCATTTTAGTGGGGAAGGAACAAAATTGACTTAAAATGTGCACATTCTCTTCAAGAACATGTATTTACATTTTTGTAGCTTTATGTTATGAGAACCATGTCGGTTTAACTTGAAGATTAGGGTTAGACGTACCTCTGTCATTTTATATCATGATAGTAGAAACTGTCAACCATTCCCATACCCAACACAGACATAAGACACCTGCTCGTCTTTATACTAATGCTCAACTTTCTATTTTTATTCCATCAAGCTTCTATTTTTATTACCTCTTTTTTTCTATTATTGTTGTTGCATATCGAGAGGTGAACCTGCAAGTAAGCATTTCATTGTACTATGTACAGCGAGTATCCTGTGCATATGATAAATCCATTTGACTTGACACAGCTTTGACTGAACCTGCTCAGAGAGGCCCAGCTCCATGAGCAGCAGATTTCCATTTAGACTGGAAAATGAATGTCTTCATGCAATAACTGTTAGTGCATTGAATCTAATTGTATCGAATCACATCGATTTGTTCCCCTTATCAATCCGAATCATTTCAAACTAAAAAAATATATAGTTCCTTTATCGGGTCCCATGTATCTAGATGTGTATGGAATAGTCTTTGAAAGGGACGATGTACACCCCTGATCCCAACTCTGTGTGGTCCTATAGGAGATCCTGGACTCCCTGGCAGAGCTGTACTCTCTACTGCAGGAGGAGGACATGTGGGCGGGGCTGTGGCAGAAACGCTGCAAGTTCCCAGAGACCTCCACGGCTATTGCCTACGAGCAGCATGGCTTCTTCGAACAGGTGAGGTCTTGTTGATTGATGCACTGGCAAATTTTATAATGTTGAAAACATTGTACAATTTCGACTACAAAGCCTACAGCTGGGTAGGTAGCCTTGCACGAGCCTTGGCTTGTGCGAGATGGAACAGCTCATGGGAGAAAAGGCCTATCTCCTGTTTCTGTAGCATGAGGCAGCTTGATTTATAACACCTCCTGGACAGGGCGCTAGTCTATCGCAAGGCCTTGCCCCCAATCTATCTCCTTAATGCCGAGTCCAAGGCAGAGATGCACCAGGTCCCATTTTTACAGTATTTGGTATGACTCGGCCGGGGATCGAACTTCTAATCTCAGGGCGGACACTCAATCCACAAGGCCACTGAGTTGGTCACAGCTGGGTAGTACTGACTATTTACTATTTTACCTTCAACAGGCCCAGGAGAGCTATGAGAAGGCCATGGAAAAAGCTAGGAAGGAACACGAGAGGAGCAACGCCTCTCCTGCCATCTTACCGGAGTACCAACTCTGGGAGGACCACTGGATACGGTAAATAACTTATGCATTTACTGGTGTAGTTGTTAATCCATGGTAGGTGTAGTAACTGCATAATTACTGTCATAACTATGCAGTTGCTATGTAATATTTGTATTTGCCATGTAATTAATGGTGTATAAAGTAACTACATGTTTCTTCCATGACATTATGAACACCTACTCTTTCCATGACAGACTATCCAGGTGAAAGCTATGATCCCTTATTGATGGCACTTATTAAATCCACTTCAATCAGTGTAGATGAATGGGAGGAATTTTAAGCCTTGAGCCATGAATTGTGTATGTGTGCCATTCAGAGGGTGAACTGGCAAGACAAAATATTTAAGAGCCTTTGAACAGGGTATGGTAATAGGTGCCAGGAGTACCGGTTTGAATGTGTCAAAAACTGCAACGCTGCTGGGTTTTTCACGCTCAACAGTTTCCCGTGTGTATCAAGAATGGTCCACCACCCAAAGGACATCCAGCCAACTGATACACATGTGGGAAGCGTTGGAGTCAACATGGGCCAGCATCCCTGTGGAACGACGCTTTCAACACCTTGTAGAGCATGCCCTGATGAATTGAGGCTGTTCTGAGGGCAAAAAGGGGGTGCAACTCAATATTAGGAAGGTGTTCCTAATGTTTTGTACACTCAGTGTATATTATTCAAATCAAATGTTATTTGTCACATGTGCCAAATACAACAGGTGTAGACCTTACAGTGAAATACTTACTTACAAGCCCTTAACCAACAATGCTTTAAGAAGTTATGAAAAATAACAAATAACTAAACAGCAACAGTAAAATAACATGTGAGGCTATATACAGGGGGTACCGTTGTGGGGGAACCGGTTAGTTGAGGTAATATGTACATGTAGGTAGAGTTGGTAGTTAGTGACAATGCATAGATTATAAACAGAGAGTAGCAGCAGCGTAAAAGAGGGGTCTGGGTAGTCTGATTAGCTGTTCAGGAGTCTTATGGCTTGGGGGTAGAAGCTGTTAAGAAGCCTTTTGGACCTCGAATTGGCGCTCCGATACCGCTTACTGTGCGGTAGCAGAGAGAGCAGTCTATGACTAGGGTGGCTGAAGTCGTTGACAATTTTTAGGGCCTTCCTCTGACACCGCCTGGTATAGAGGTCCTGGATGGCAGGAAGCTTGGCCCCAGTGATGTACTGGGCCGTACGCACTACCCTCTGTAGTGCCTTGCGGTCGGAGGCCGAGCAGCTGCCATACCAGGCAGTGATGCAACCAGTCAGGATCTTCTCAATGGTGCAGATGTAGAACCTTTTGAGGATCTGGGGACCTATGCCAAATCCTTTCAGTCTCCTGAGGGGGAATAGGTTTTGTCAAGCCCTCTTCACGGCTGTCTTAGTGTGTTTGGACCATGATAGATTGTTGGTGATGTGGACGCCAAGGAACTTGACGCTCTCAACCTGTTCCACTACAGCTCTGTCGATGAGAACTGGTATTCCTCTTGATATCAACTCTCCTCCCTGTTTCTGCAGCTGTTCTAAAGAGTTGAACCAGTGGGAGCCTCTGACAGAGTACGGCCAGTCGAAAGGCAACAGCAACCCCTACCTGGTACTGGAGTGTGCCTGGAGAGTCTCCAACTGGGGCGCCATGAAGGAAGCGCTGGTACAGGTAAGGGATGCCCTACACACACACACACGCTGACACAGCTATACACAGACCACACAAGCACACATAGACAGTCAGACACACACACACACTCGGCTGAGGTCTGGTTCCCAGCTCCAGAACTCTCGTAAAGCTGTGGAAATGTAGTTTGGCAGTCGTTAGGAAGGTTCATTTATCAGCCTCGTGTTTTCTAAAGCAGAGTAGAGGAGGGAACGTGATAGTAGCTGACACATAACAAATACTCCTGCCTTGCTTTCTGCTCAAGGAGATTTTTAAACGAGCCACTGTCCTGAGGTGACATCTCATTAAACTGTCCAGCAAAACCTTTAACTAGCAGCCTCTTACGTTCAGTCTCTATCTCGGTCTCTTGGCATGGGAAACATATGTTTACATTGCCAAAGCAAATGGAATAGACAATAAACAAAGGAAAATGTAGTAAACATTACACAATTTTTAAAATAATAGACATTTCAAATGTTATTATTGGCTATGTAGAGTGTTGTAACAATGCAAGTTTTAGAAGTTTTAAAGGAAAATAAATATGGTTTGTAATTACAATGTTTGTGCTCTACTGGTTGCCCCTCTCTCTCTCATTCCTCCATGGTTTTGCATAGATCTAATATTTACGTGTCTGTGTGATTAATTGGCCCAAAATCTGTTGTGTGTTTTGTTACGTGGCGGTGGTAGAAGACAGAGTAGAGCAGGCTGCTGCTGTTGTGCTGAGGCTCCGTCTGTCTATCTGAATGGCCCAGCTTTCAATTAAACAGCCTCTGATAAGGCCACCACTGTCTACGGGAGATTCATCACCTATCCCCTCGTCTGTGATAAGTGCACGTTGACCGATCGCTGTAATTCTCTCCCCCATCAACACACACAGACCGAGGGACACACACACACACACACACACCTAATAATGTTTCCCAGGTTTGACTGCGCAGAAGGCAGGCTCCCATTGGGCTTTTGTCAGTGTTGTGGTGAATGCACTCAGTGGTCTGATCAATATAGTCTCTGCTCACCTCTGTCAGGCTGATTATTCATTAACCACTCAGGCCTTTTAAAAATGATGAGGAGAATGAATAGAACAGGTGGTGTATTGTGTCCTGTTAGAGTGCTGCTTTGTGACAGTGGCATGAAGTAATTCACTTGAGATGCACACAAAGAATTGCAGTCCAAATTGTCAGAGCTGTGACACCACAGTCACACATACTGACAAAGGCTCACGTGTTACTTTCTCATATGCACTGAACGTGTGTGTGCGCGTATAACCTTTTGTTTTCATAGGTAGGTAACTAGTGTGTGTAACCTGTCTCTAATCTGTCTGTAAGGTGGAGCTGAGTTGTCCTAAGGAGATGGCGTGGAAGGTGAACATGCACCGTGGTTACCTGGCTATCTGCCACCCAGAGGAGCAGCAGCTCAACTTCATAGAACGGCTGGTGGAGATGGCCTCCAGTCTGGCCATACGGGAGTGGAGGAGACTGCCTCACATCGTGTCCCACGTACACACACCACTACTTCAGGTAAGAGATGGAGGCAGACACACAAGCACCACCTGACTGTCTCAATTCTTAATCAAGATGAAATAAAAGTCTGGAACACATCTCTTTTGATCACTGTATTGCCAAATGAAGAGTCGATCAGTGATCCCAGCCAATTTACTGGGGAAAACACTGATAATCTGTTTTCTGGGAATGAAGAGAGGAAAAACACTTCCCTGAAAGTGCAATAAAAACCAGAGGGAGGGAGATAATGGAGTGAGACAGACTGAGAAGGAGGAAAAGAAAGAGGAGAGTGAAATAAAATGGAAGAAAGAGGGAGTGAGAGGAGAAGAAAAATGGAGACAGAAAGTAAAGTGGCGAGACCGAGGCAGTAACTTTAGACTGTCTGTAATTGCTTCCCCCCATCAGATAGTGTTTGAATAAATACCTGCTCCAAAATTACATTTGCATGATGAATGGCCACTCCAAAATGAAGGTTATAAATGTGCCATCAGCTGATATTAACAGATAATTGTGAGAATATTGTACTGCCCAATTTATTTTGTTTCTGGTGATTTGATTTGGTCCGTCCACCGACCGATTCAGGACATTTCTCTTTTGAAGGCAGCTATTTGAATTGAGTGCCGCTACATTCATTTGTCTGTGGTCCCATTCATTATAAAAGCAGGAAAACAATGTTTCTTTCCTGCTTAGTGAACTCAGCAGTCGTAAATCTTTATTTCAGTACCGTACACTTAAAGCCCTGGGAGCCTCTAAAACAAAGGCTTTCTGCAGGTAAATAACTAGAATCAAACTGCATTCGGAATCAAGCCATCAAAATACAGGACTTTCCAATGAATTTACACCAGCTATATTGATCGTTGGCTTTAGTATTAATCTTGATTGATGGGTTGATGAAAATGATTGATCGTCATTCGTGTGTAGATTCTAGCAGCTCAACAGCAATTCATATCCCGGTTTAGACTCTCTGTACTCACTAAAGATCCCATGGCACTTATTGTAGGGGTGTTAACCCCGGTGTCCTGGCTACATCCCCAGTCTGGCCTTTAATATGATGTTCTGTCCCTGCCACCAGCCCTTGCCTTAATATGATGTTCTGTCCCTGCCACCAGCCCTTGCCTTAATATGATGTTCTGTCCCTGCCACCAGCCCTAGCCTTAATATGATGTTCTGTCCCTGCCACCAGCCCTAGCCTTAATATGATGTTCTGTCCCTGCCACCAGCCCTTGCCTTAATATGATGTTCTGTCCCTGCCACCAGCCCTTGCCTTAATATGATGTTCTGTCCCTGCCACCAGCCCTAGCTTTAATATGATGTTCTGTCCCTGCCACCAGCCCTTGCCTTAATATGATGTTCTGTCCCTGCCACCAGCCCTAGCTTTAATATGATGTTCTGTCCCTGCCACCAGCCCTAGCCTTAATATGATGTTCTGTCCCTGCCACCAGCCCTAGCCTTAATATGATGTTCTGTCCCTGCCACCAGCCCTAGCCTTAATATGATGTTCTGTCCCTGCCACCAGCCCTAGCCTTAATATGATGTTCTGTCCCTGCCACCAGCCCTAGCTTTAATATGATGTTCTGTCCCTGCCACCAGCCCTTGCCTTAATATGATGTTCTGTCCCTGCCACCAGCCCTAGCCTTAATATGATGTTCTGTCCCTGCCACCAGCCCTAGCCTTAATATGATGTTCTGTCCCTGCCACCAGCCCTAGCTTTAATATGATGTTCTGTCCCTGCCACCAGCCCTAGCCTTAATATGATGTTCTGTCCCTGCCACCAGCCCTAGTCTTAATATGATGTTCTGTCCCTGCCACCAGCCCTAGCCTTAATATGATGTTCTGTCCCTGCCACCAGCCCTAGCCTTAATATGATGTTCTGTCCCTGCCACCAGCCCTAGCCTTAATATGATGTTCTGTCCCTGCCACCAGCCCTAGCCTTAATATGATGTTCTGTCCCTGCCACCAGCCCTAGCCTTAATATGATGTTCTGTCCCTGCCACCAGCCCTAGCCTTAATATGATGTTCTGTCCCTGCCACCAGCCCTAGCCTTAATATGATGTTCTGTCCCTGCCACCAGCCCTAGCCTTAATATGATGTTCTGTCCCTGCCACCAGCCCTTGCCTTAATATGATGTTCTGTCCCTGCCACCAGCCCTTGCCTTAATATGATGTTCTGTCCCTGCCACCAGCCCTAGCCTTAATATGATGTTCTGTCCCTGCCACCAGCCCTTGCCTTAATATGATGTTCTGTCCCTGCCACCAGCCCTAGCCTTAATATGATGTTCTGTCCCTGCCACCAGCCCTAGCCTTAATATGATGTTCTGTCCCTGAAGGTAAATAGATGGATCAAAGTGTCTTATCAACTATCAGGTGTTTGCTTCTCGGACCTCATTTCAGAGAAGGTTTTTCCAATAGTCATCATAAGCCTGTAATACAGTGGGCTAATGGCTCTGGAATTGGCCTGGACACCTTGCCTTTTCTATTGTCATAGAGAAAGAACAGAAACCCCGCCAAGTCTCATCCCTTTTTATTTATCTCCATCCCTCCGTCTTCTGTACCCTTCTCTTTCTCTGTTTACCCTGTCTCTCTGTCTCGCGCCCTCTCTGTCTCGCACTATGTCTCTTTCCCAATCATTTCCTGTCACCACTGTTCTCCACACTCATTCTTTCTTCATCTCCCCTTCTCTCTCTCCATTCCTCCATTCTCTCAAAACCCTTAAACTTTCCCACCCCTCTCCTCCCCAACCAGGCTGCCCAGCAGATCATCGAGCTCCAGGAGGCGGCCCAGATCAACGCTGGACTGCAGCCAGCTAACCTGGGCCGTAACACCAGCCTCCACGACATGAAGACTGTGGTGAAGACCTGGAGGAACAGGCTGCCCATCGTCTCTGACGACCTCTCCCACTGGAGCAGCATCTTCATGTGGCGGCAGCACCACTACCAGGGTAGGACGCACACACCTATCTCTACTCACAATGGGGACGTCTCTAAAAGGCCATAGTGAGCTGAACCCCTCAGGCTCTCTCTACCTTCCCAAATGTCAGCTCTCTAAATGACTTGTTTACTCTGCACGACACACACACACAGGAGAGGGGGAGAGAGAGAGAAGAGGCAGAGACAGACAGTGAGTGGGAAAGAGAGGTAGAGGGGGAAAAAGCAATGCAGAGAGACTGCAAAGGGACTGCATGACAGCACAGACTAAGTTGGAGGGAAAGAGCTGGAGATGAGAAGAGATGAAACTCTGTGGCAAAGAGGGGGAGGAAGGAGGAGTGAAAAGAACAGCACAAAAAACGAAGAGGGGAAAGATGGAACAAATTGGAGGTAGAAGATGAGAAGACATGAAAAGAGATGGTAAATAAAGGGAGAGTTGAGTGAATTAAAAATATGGTCTCATTGTTGTCTGTCCTCTACAACATGACACACGCTGTGGTGCCATGCGTTGTCCTGCAGTGACTTTGAAACCATTCAGACTCAGCATCCTGAAAAAGATGTTGTCTGTGGCAGCTTTAGTGCTGCTATGAAACTACTACAGCTATGATGACTGGTGTAACTACAAAACTCGAGAACATGAGACAACTTTGTCTTTGATATTCACCCGTAGAAATATAACTAATGCTTTCATCCAAATTAACTTCGTTACATAGTCAAGCTCAATAATATGAAGCTCCCTCTACTCTCTACACTGACTGGACTGTAGTGACAACTTGTTCTCTTCCTTCCTATCCCAGCCATCGTGACGGCGTATGAGACCAACACGCAGCACGACCCCAACACCAGCAATGCCATGCTGGGGGTCCACGCCTCCGCCTCTGCCATCATCCAATATGGCAAGATAGGACGCAAACAGGTACAATGCTCACTGTGTGATAAATCACTATCTGCCAAGATTACGTGTTCACCAGGGTTGGATTTATTTTCAGTTGTCAATTATAGAAATTAAATTAGATTAGACCCTTGAAAATGAAATTTCCCATTCTTTTGAAGATTTTCCAATGTATGAATTTAATTGTTTTCAACTCCTGTGTGACTGTTGGTAGAGCATGGTGCTTGCAATACCAAGGATCGTGGGTTCGATTCCCACGGGCCACCCATACAAAAAATATTTATGCATGAGCTTTGGATAAAAGCGTCTACTAAATGGCACATACTGTGCCTTCAAAGTATTTACACCACTTTTCCCACATTTTGTTACAGCCTGAATTTAGAGATTTTGTCACTGAGTGACAGAGTATGTCAAAGTAGAATTTTGGTTTTAGATTTTGTATTACAAATTAATTAAATGAAACGCTGAAACGTCTTGAGTCAAAAGGTATTCAAGCCCTTTGTTATGGCAAGACTAAATAAGTTCAGGAGTCAAAATCGTTGTGGAAAATTAATGCTCAGTTTCAGTCGCGCACGGCATTGCAGTACCACGTACGCCTAGCAGCATTTTAGCCACAGACTTATGTGCTGTCTAGTTTGTGTTTTTATAATTGTGCAATGTGCATAAATGTACTTTTTCTATGGAATTGGCATATCGTTCTCATTCTGAGAGGTAGGCTTATATTTCTCCAGGTAGGCCACTTGATTTCCAGTTGTTCAAACAGTTGGAGACGAGTCATAACAGGTCAACTCTTCTACCTTGTTAGCAAGCAAATAGATCCAAGTTGGCTAGACTTGAAATATACATTTTAACTGGCTTACTCACTAGCATGTGGGCTTGAGAGATTGTTAATGAGACCTGTTAATTGTTGGTCATTATTGGTGGATGTGCGTGGTTCTGGTTACATTTCTAACAAAAGGGGAATTTTCATAGACTTGAAAGACTGAAGTGATTTTTGCAAAATAAAGCAGGTTAAACTATTTAGATTAAATTAGTGGATTTTATGGTTGTGGAAGGCTTATATTTAGCCTTGGTATCATTTTAGAAGCCCTGAATTCATTAGATTACACCACATTTCAAAAAGTCAGGAATAGTGAACTTTAATTGTACTACAAAGCTTGTTCAGAGATTTCAACAAAAATAAAATTGAGGGTAACACTGCACCCCCTTTTGCCCTCAGAACAGCCTCAATTTGTCGGGATATACATTTAGACTCTACAAGGTGTCGAAAGCGTTCCACAGGGATGCTGTCCAATGTTGACTCCAATGCTTCCCACAGTTGTCAAGTTGGCTGGATGTCCTTTGGGTGGTGGACCCTTCTTGACACACCGGAAACTTTTGCATGAAAAACCCAGCAGCGTTGCAGTTCTTGACACTACCATACCCCGTTCAAAGGCACTTACATATTTTGTCTTGCTCACTCATCCTCTGAATGGCACACATACATACACAATACCGGTCTCAAGGCTTAAAAATCCTTCTTCAACCTATCTCTTCCCTTTCATCTCCGCTGAAGTGGATTTAACAAGTGACATCAATAAGAGATCATAGCTTTCACCTGTATTCATCTTGTCAGTCTGTCATGGAAAGAGCAGTTGTTCCTAATGTTTTGTACACATAGCATATTGTGAATTCCCCATACGTTTTGAAAAAATGTAGCTATGATTTTTAGGCCATATTGCCCAGCCCTAATTCTGTGTTCAATAATAGTGGTTAACAGTATTTCTGAGGGACCTTACATTCCAATTATCTGTAAGGTCCCTCAATCGAGTCATGAATTTTAAGCACAGATTTCACAACAAAGACCAGGGAGATTTTCCAATGCCTTTCAAGAGGGGCACCGATTGGTAAATATGTATAAAAAAAATGAATTTCCCTTTGAGCATGGTGAAGTTAATAATCAGGTTTTAGATGGTGTATCACGCACAGTCACTACAAAGGTAAAGGCGTCTTTCCGAACTCCGTTGCCGGACAGGAAGAAATCTACATGAGTCAATGGTGATTTTAAAACTATTACAATGTGTAAACTGAGGATGGATCAACATTGTAGTTACTCCACAATACTAACCTAAATGACAGAGTGAAAAGGAAGCCTCTACAGAATAAAAAAATATTTCAAAACATTCATCCTTTTTGCAACAAGGCATGTAAGTAATACTGCATACTTTTTATGCTGAATACAAAGCATTGTTTGAGGCAAATCCAAAGCAACGCTTCACTGAGTACCACTATTCATAATTTTAAGCTTGTTTGAAAGGAGTTTTTAGGATAAAAAGAAATGGAATACAGCCAAAATCCCAGAGGAAAACCTGGTTGTCTGCTTTCCAACAAACACTGGGAGACAAATTCACCTTTCAGCAGGACAATAACATATACCAAGATGACATTGACTGTTCCTGAGTGGCCTAGTTACAGTTGACTTAAATCAACTTGACAATCTATGACAAGACTTGAAAATGGCTGTCTAGCAATGATCAACAACCAACTTGAGAGCTTGAAGAGTTTTAAAAGAGAGAATAATGTGCAAATATTGTATAATCCAGGTGTGCAAAGCTCTTAGATTTACCCAGAAAGACTCACAGCTGTAATCGCTGCCAAAGGTGATTCTAACATGTATTGGGGTTGAATACGTATCTAATCAAGATAATCAATATTCAACATTTCCTTCCACTTTGGAGTATTTTGTGTAGATCGAAGACCAAAAATTACAATTAAATAGAATTTTAATCCCACTTAGTAACACTGGATGAAGTCAGGGGTGTCAATACTTACTGAAGGCACTGTATTATAATGTTATTACTATTTTTAATGTAACGATGTTAACCTGTGTGTTTCCCCTCAGGGTCTTGTGAACGTGTCTCTGGACATCCTGAGTCGTATCCACACCATCCCCACGGTGCCCATCATAGACTGCTTCCAGAAGATCCGCCAGCAGGTCAAATGTTACCTGCAGCTGGCTGGGGTCATGGGAAAGAACGAGTGTATGCAGGTGAGGAAGTGGTCATTTGTAGCTCAGTTGATAGAGCGTGACGCTTGCAACGCCAGCGTAGAGGGTTCAATCCCCAGGACCACCTGGTTGTACATGTGTGCATGACTAAGTCGCTTTGGATAAAAGCATCTGCTAAGTGGAATATATTATTACATTAAGTATTTTTTTTTGTGATGATAAGACCTTTTTTATCTGATAAATGTTCCCGTCTGAAGTTTTTTCTTCCCCGTTTAAAAACCCCATTGAAGACTTCACTTCAATGCCTTTTGAAATACGTGATCTTAAATGATGAAAGAACGCTTATTGACATTGGCTTTCTAACTAGTGACTGAGTATATTTGGTGAACACAGTTGTTTTCATCTCCCTCTGCAGGGTCTGGAGGTGATCGAGTCGACCAACCTGAAGTACTTCACCAAGGAGATGACAGCTGAGTTCTACGCTCTCAAAGGCATGTTCCTGGCTCAGATCAACAAGTATGTGCTCATCTAGACACTTACAAGTGATGTATGAGTATCTGAGTATATGAGTGTATGAGTATCTGAATGAGCTCTTCAGGTTGACTTGGTGACGGACTCAGGTTCTAATCTCAGACTCTTATTTCTATCTGTGTCATCAACACACGCCTGTGTCTACACTACATTCTCACTGCAGGGGGTGCCTGCAGAGCAAACACACACACACGCCCGTGTCTACACTATGTTCTCACTGCAGGGGGTGTCTGCAGAGCACACACACACACACGCCTGTGTCTGCAGAGCAAACACACACACACACGCCTGTGTCTGCAGAGCAAACACACACACACACGCCTGTGTCTGCAGAGCAAACACACACACACACACGCCTGTGTCTGCAGAGCAAACACACACACACACACGCCTGTGTCTGCAGAGCAAACACACACACACACACACACGCCTGTGTCTGCAGAGCAAACACACACACACACACGCCTGTGTCTGCAGAGCAAACACACACACACACACACACGCCTGTGTCTGCAGAGCAAACACACACACACACACACGCCTGTGTCTGCAGAGCAAACACACACACACACACACGCCTGTGTCTGCAGAGCAAACACACACACACACACACGCCTGTGTCTGCAGAGCAAACACACACACACACACACGCCTGTGTCTTCAGAGCAAACACCCACACACACACACGCCTGTGTCTGCAGAGCAAACACCCACACACACACACGCCTGTGTCTGCAGAGCAAACACCCACACACACACACGCCTGTGTCTGCAGAGCAAACACCCACACACACACACGCCTGTGTCTGCAGAGCAAACACACACACACACACGTCTGTGTCTGCAGAGCAAACACACACACACACGCACGCCTGTGTCTGCAGAGCAAACACACACACACGCACGCCTGTGTCTGCAGAGCAAACACACACACACGCACGCCTGTGTCTGCAGAGCAAACACACACACGTACGTTCTCAGCCATACACAACCCTCTTTCCCCCTCACCCTTCAGTGCCCACTCTCCGCATCAGCCCTGACATGATGACGGCTCCCCGCGGGGGTGAAATAAAAATGGGGGATAGCTTATTAAATATCCGCGCCCGAATAATTAACTCGCTGGCAATGTACTGGAATCTCTGGTATCAGCAGAACTTAGCCTAACCTCAGCAGTAGGGACTCAACGCAGTCATTACGAACACACACGCACACATACACACACTCACTCTGCGGGAGTATCAACAGCTTTGGGCCTGGGGTTTGGGCCTGGAGTAGACAGTTGGGGCGTACAGTTAAGTGGTGTATGTGACTTGACACTCTGGGCGTTTCTCCCTCTTTCCTCCCCTCTACTGCACTCCCGCTGAGGAGAAACTGTTTATGTACTTTGACACGGCCAATGTGACGAGCACATAAAGTATGGCTGGAGGGGCCTGGCTTAGACTCCCACAGCAATCAGCCTCCATGTTCCTTTATCGCAATGCCAAATAGGTTGTTATAGTAACCCTTTATAATTGATTGGCCCACGAGCCATTTTAAAGTATGTGTGCTTACTCCTCGCTGTTTGAAACCTCTCCCAAAATGGTGGGTAAAGGTTGTTTGACTAAGTCCCGTTGAGCTCTTGTTTTGTTTACAGACAAGTGTTTTTATTTTGACTAAGGGGCAGATGTTTATTTTTTATGGGGTGCCTTGCCCCTTATTCCTTAATCAAGTCCTGAATTGGTTGTAAAATTATTCAAATGTTTTATGTCTTATGGGGGAGGAGGATGCATTGAAAGCGGTTGATGACTGTACATATTTTTCACCTTCAGCATAAACTAAATTCAAACGTAGGTCTCTGCCAGGTTCTACCCTGTCTGTCTCCCTCGCTCTTCTTGGTATTTTAAGCTATAAACTTGAGCTGAACACTTGAGCCATGAGTTCCAGATTCTGAAAGCAGGATCAAGAATCCTCTTCTGGGTTGAAGTTTATTCCAGTATACGGAACCATTACCTGCTTTGTGACATTGATGAAATGTTGCGATGCTGTTAAGCTGCAATGTCACTGTTATTAAAGCTCATTGATCAGCTCTGTGTAATACTGTGTGGCTGGCTCTGACATACTCCACAACATTGAACGCTCTAGACCTTCACTGACATAGTCATGCTACTTTCTAACGATAGCCGTAATACAATTGGCTCATTCATCCCCCTCCTCTCCCCTGTAACTATTCCCCAGGTCGTTGCTGCAAATGAGAACGTGTTCTCAGTCAACTTACCTGGTAAAATAACGGTATAATAAATAAATAAATAATGGGAGAGCCTTGTCGATGAGGGGAGTTTTAAAATGATGGCTATTGATATACATATTCAAAATATAATTTTAACGCTATCCTCGCTCTCTGCCGTACTCTACCCTTTCCCAATCTCCATTTCGCTCCATCCTTCATCCCCTCTATTCTCTCTCAACGTACTCTCCCCTCTATTCTCTCTTCCTCTTTCTCCTTATCTTCCCATTTCCCCCCTCTTTCTCCTCTCCTCCCTTCTCCCTTACTCTCTCTTCATTACTCCCCCTCTCCAGGTCAGAGGAGGCCAACAAGGCGTTCTCAGCAGCGGTCCAGATGCATGATGTCCTGGTGAAGGCCTGGGCCATGTGGGGGGACTACCTGGAGAACATCTTTGTTAAGGAGCGCCAGCTGCACCTGGGTGTCTCTGCCCTCACCTGCTACTTGCACGCCTGCCGACATCAGAACGAGAGCAAGTCACGCAAGTACCTTGCCAAGGTGGGTTAGAGATGGAGTTCTGCTCGTGTGATCCAAGCACATATAGATGAGCTGGAGTTCTATGCCTCATGAGAAACAGCTACTGGTAACCTTCCAGCTTCTGTGAAGGACATGGCTCTAGCATGCCATCATTTGGTGTAAGCAACTGCTAATATTATCGATCACAAATGGTGAAAAGGCTAGAGGTACGTTTATTTGCTTGCCTTGCAACTTCACCTGTGAAGGTCTCTCACATGGATGAACAGGAAAGCACTTGTGAAGTTAAACCCACAAATGGTTTTCAGTGTGTAGGAGTTATTTTCATTTAGACATAATTTAGACTCCACTGGGCTGTAACTTGTTTCTCGAAATTGAGTATTTAGAGAAAGCACTTTCTCTTTCTGATTGTTTGCGTGGCGTACCTATGTCAAAGAAACACTATCTATTCTTCACCACCAATCACTACTATAGTCTCCTTTTCTCTAGGGAAGGGATTATCAACTAGATTCAGTCTGAGGAAGATTTTTTTGTCTTGAGTGGATGGTCAGGGGGCCGGAACATATCAACAAATCATTTGTAGACTGCAAATTGACTGCCAGAAGCCGAAACAACAGATATAATATTTGACTAAAACGTAATAATTTCAAACCTTGCATACATTTGTGTATGATCACATGTATCTCTCTATTATGCGTGGGAATATTTTGGAACTTAGAGCTGATTTGCCCCCCAACATGCAACAATTTTAATATTTGGAAATCAGCCATTTGAAATGAATTCATTAGGCCCTAATCTATCGATTTCACATGACTGGGAATGATCACAGATGCCGTAATTTAAAAAAATAAAATAAAAAATAAGTGTGGCGTGGATCAGAAAACCAGTCAGTGCTGTGAACACCATTTACCTCATGCAGTGCGACACACTTCCTTTACATAGAGTTGAAGTGGCAGCCTCTTCAATGGCTGTGCGAAGTTGTTGGATATTGGTGGGAACTGGAACATGTCTTACACGTCGATCCAGAGCATTCCGAACATGCTCAATAGGTGACATGTCTGAGTATGTAATCCGTGGAAGAACTGGGACATTTCCAGCTTCCAGGAATTGTGTACAGATCCTTGCAACGTGGGGCCATGCATTATCATGCTGAAACATGAAGTGATGGCGGCGGATGAATGGCACGACAATGGGCCTCAGGATCTCGTCACGGTATCTCTGTGCATTCAAATTCCCATAGAAAATGGCAATTGTGTTCGTTATCCGTAGCTTATGCCTGCACATGCCATAACCCCACTGCCACCATGTGGCCTATTATAGCTGGCAGGAAGCTTGGCCCCAGTGATGTACTGGGCCCCTACGCACTACCCTCTGTAGTGCGTTATGGTGGGATGCTGAGCAGTTGCCATACCGAGCGGTGATGCAACCGGTCAGGATGCTCTCGGTGGTGCAGCTGTAGAACTTTTTTGAGGATGCCCATGCCAAATTCAGTCTCCTGAGGGGGAATAGGCATTGTCGTGCCCTCTTCACGGCTGTCTTGGTGTGTTTGCACCGTGATAGTTTGTTGATGAGGTGGACACCAAGGAACTTGAAACTCTCGACCCACTCCACTACAGTCCCGTTGCTGTGAGTGGGGGCGTGTTCTGCCCTCCTTTGCCTGTAGTCCACGATCAGCTCCTTTGTCTTGCTCACATTGAGGGAGAGGTGGTTGTCCTGGCACCACACGATGGGACTACCTATAGGCAGTCCCATCGTTGTCTGTGATCAGGGCTACCATTGTTGTCGTCAACAAACTTAATGATGGTGTTGGAGTCCTTCTTGGCCACGCAGTCGTGGGTAAACAGGGAGTACAGGAGGGGACTAAGCACACACCCCTGAGGGGGCCCTGTGTTGAGGATCAGGGTGGAAGATGTGTTGCCTACCCTTTACATGTTGTTTATTTTTGTTCTATGTATTTATATGTGTATGCACACACTGAGTGTACAAAACATTAAGGAAACCTGCTCATTCCATAACAGACTGACCAGGTGAATACATGTTAAAGCTATGATCCCTTATCAATGGGAGGGTACAGGTTAAACTGGGGGGGGGGGGGGGGGGGGGGCAACTCAATATTAGGAAGGTATCCTTAATGTTTTGTACACTATACATATTCATTCATTCTCAGGAAACTTGGCGGTCAAATAAAATGAACCACAGAAAATATTGGTATGCCAGTTGGGGAACCCTGCTCTAGAGAGTCAATCTCATGCTGCACTCTAAAATGGCTGAATACAAGTTCACCAATTTCCCCCAGCCGCCCCTTGTCTTTCTACAGTGACTTGAGGTTGCGCTACTTTCTTTATCCCCTGCCACAATTACACCAGGAAGTGGCAGTAGGAATGGGATCCTATTATGGCCCCTTGGGTTAAGAGATTAATGGCTCCCCTGTCACTCCAATCTAACCAGCCCCTGTTTCCATGCTTAGACTGACCCTCACTAACAACCAGACCACCCTGATGTGCCTCAGCTCCAGACTGACCCTCACTAACAACCAGACCACACCTCCCTGCCTCGCCTCCAGACTGACCATCACCAACAACCAGACCAATCAGTAGTACACACTCTGATCCTTTGATGCGCTCTCTGGAGGTCATGACCTAGCTGACTGTGGTACCAGAAATGGCAATGGACAGTTGTAGCTAATAGTCCTACAGCAAAGCTATTCCGGTGGGGGTGTTGAATCTTCTGCTCTGTGTTGTAGAAATATGTCCAGGTAAGATGCTGTAATTGGATCCTTCTTGTGTGATGGTGGACATTGGACAGCAGCATAGAAAACACTAAATGGGCAGTAGGGCATCATTAACATGACGATCCCCTGACTCTTTCACCTGTTGTAAAAATGAGAAACGGGACAAAAGTCTCTCCCTCTCCAGTATTAGCTGTGAATATTGGCCGTCACACAAGTACTATAATCAGCTCTTACAGAAATAATCAGGGCCATTAGCTTCCATTTCCTCTGGGCTGGTGTTTCTGGGGGGAGAACATTAAACAGTGCACTCTCACACAAAGAGTTGTTGGGGGGGGTCTGTTGCCCTTGCTATTGTATGGAGAGAGGAGATGGCTGGCCGGGGCTCGGTAACCGTGGGTGTGTCCCAAATGGCTCCCTATATAGTGCACTACTTTTCAAAAGTAGTGCACTATATAGGGAAAAGCTTTCCGTTTGGGACACACATTGGGTCTGGTCCTGGCAGCGTTTAGAGCCTGATGGATGAGCAGAGATGTCCAGTGATTATCAGTAATTATACACAAGCTGTGTGGCCTAGCTAGCTGGCTGATAGGGGGTGGGGGGGGGGGTTAATGTCTCCATCAACAGCCCCCCCAGGAGGGAATTCACCTGCTCTGTGACCCACTCCTCCCCTTCTCAAAGCGGCTAGAGCTTGCCAGGAACGCAACCTCCCTCTCACTGTTCATGTGTGCCACTGATCTGAGCTCCAGAGATGGTCTGGTGATGATATTACAGGCAATTAAGCCCTTTAGTCACCATTTGAAATGTTGATGTAATTTGTGTCCATGCTGCCTGAGCTCGCCAGCAACCTCCCTCTAACGGTGTCACTGTTCTCTCTCCTGCCACCCCCCCCCCCCCCCATTCCCAGGTGCTGTGGTTGCTGAGCTTTGATGACAAGAACACCCTGGCGGATGCCGTGGACAAGTACTGCATTGGGGTGCCGCCCATCCAATGGTTGGCATGGATACCACAGCTCCTGACCTGCCTGGTGGGGTCAGAGGGCAAACCCCTGCTCAACCTCATCAGCCAGGTACGTCAGTCAACCGGTGTACCTACAGCACACCTGTGACCACTCACAACCCCTGTACCCACAGAGATCCTATTCAATGAAGTTGTAAAATGTAATTCTACGCCTGTACCCACCTCCCGTCCATAGAATAAGCCCATCTGTCTACAGCACAGCCCGTTAGAATTCTAGAGTAGAAAAAAGGAAGGGAAGCATTGCTATTAGATTGGTGCTCTTTGGCAAAGGGTTTATAGGTTAAAAAAAAACAAGGAGCACCAAAAGTGCCTTGGTCCTTGTTTTTTATTTTCTTTCTCAACTTTCCTGTACCAGGGACAGACAAGCTAAGGACCTTTCTGTACCTCAAGCACTCAGCCCTCCTCCTCTCCTAAATGTCAATGTTTCCCCGTCTGTATCTGGCATTTCATCTGTCCGTCTGTAAGCACTGAATGGACAGTGGTGTGTGTGTGTGTGTGTGTGTGTGCATTAGTGTGGAGGCACGTCAACCTAATCGAGATGGATTAACAGCACTCAGTGCCAGAGTGGGCTCTCTCCAGCACTTTCTATTTATCAAATTAACCATTCAGATTCCTCTCCTCATGTATTGGCTTCCCTTTTCTCCAGTGAGCTCTTTTCAATTATTTATAGAAGGAATGAATATTAAGTTAATATCAAACTCATCCGCAGTGCAGGAACAGAGCTGACAAATAAAGTAAGGGACTAATTTGCTTTCCGTTAATGGAGTATTATTTCCGAGCAATTGAGAGGTGGGAACTTCAAAGACTATTTGGCTACATCAAACACCCCTTATCCACCCAGTAGAGCGGGAAATGGGAGAGAAGAGACAGCGAGGGTGGGAGAAGAGGGAGCGAAGAGATTTAAAGATAATCTCTCACATGAAGTGGAAACACGC
Source organism: Salvelinus fontinalis (assembly GCF_029448725.1). NCBI lineage: Eukaryota > Metazoa > Chordata > Actinopteri > Salmoniformes > Salmonidae > Salvelinus > Salvelinus fontinalis. The sequence continues at coordinate 27,454,870 of NC_074694.1, forward strand.
TATTCTAAGGCTAGTCAGTCAAGCCCATATCATGTGCTTAATGGGATATAAATATGGTTTGTTTAGTTATTAAATCATGGTTTCTCAACCTTTTTGTAGCTTATTAAGGTAATGGAGAGATCATGGAGAGGTTTATGAATGGCTTTTGGAGTTTGGTATTTGGGGAATGGATGGGTGAAGCATTTTGTCGCCCGTCTGTCTTCCTCCTCACCATATGATGAGTGAAGGGTAAAAGGTTGACTGTCTGTAAAAGAGAAAAGCAGGAAAGCACCTTTAATGGATGGAAGCCTTTATCTTAGCGACGCTGAATAATTTAGTGTTGTGGGCGGCGGCCGCACGGCGGGATGCTTTAAAAACAGACAGTGAAATATTAATGAAGGTTAACCCTGAGGGGCAGAGGAGAGATGAATCACAGCGTTAACAGTCCTACAGCGAATCTAATCCCCCTCCAAAATATAACATCCTTCATCTCCCATTAAGAGCCTGATCTCTCCTTACGCTCCTCCTCCTTTCTCTCCTTCTGCCTCATCTTTAATGCCCTGCTAAGCTGCCACTTATCTATCCATCCCTCCACCCCCCTCCATCCTCCTCTCCATCACCCAGCATAGCCCTCCCTCTGTGCTCCTCTGTACTGTTAATGGGAGGCTGAGCCAGGGTTAGCGAGGTGTCTCTTTACACCTACAGGTTACTCCTCACCCCTCTGTCAGCAGGGTAGGGGAACAGGGGTGTAGGGTGTCAGTCTAATGGGGCCTGAGAGGTGCTGTGGTCTGGGCTCAACCACCTTGTTGTCTCTGTCATCAAGGCCTCACTGTCACTGTGCATAACTCCTGTGTGTTGAGTTGATCGCCGTTCTATCTCCCACCTAGCGAAAGGTGCTGAGCTCACACCTATGGCCTTCTACCTGTCAAACTCTTACATCCATCCTGTTTATTCCCTGGAGTGTTTGTGTTAAATCGCGTTTGGTTTTCTGAGCCGTCTTGATGACGTCTGTAGAAATGTAGATCATGGAGTGTATAGTTAGTTTGCGGAAAAAAGTAATGCCGCTGAACTTAGGTCAGTCTCGAGCAGTCTAGGCCAAGGTAACCCTCCAAATTTAGAGTTGTTGGAACCTGAAATACCCTCCAGGGTTTCATATCATAACTCCATCTCCATTACACATTACAGAGCTGCTTGCAGGGTATCAATGTTTGATATTCTTTGGGATTCTCTGCAGCGTACGCTCCTCTCCTGTGTGCAGTGAGATCTCTGAGGGTAGCTTCTTCTTTGAATGGTAATCTGACCCCCCCCCCCCTCTGTCTGCTAGGTGGGACGAGTGTACCCCCAGGCAGTCTACTTCCCCATCCGCACCCTCTACCTGACGCTCAAGATAGAGCAGAGGGAACGCTACAAGAGCGGTAAGTTGTGTGCGTGCCGATTTCAACACGGTTTGAACATTAATGGTGATGTTATGTCCCCTTTTGGACACGAAGGGTGTGACTGTGTTTAAAAGCGGCGCTACTGTTGAGTAGGGTATTTATGTATTCACCTTGTAGATACAGGAGTGTTCTAGCTCACTGACTTCTTCTTAAAGAAAAGCGTTTATCAAACAAAGCTATGACTTTGTTTTGCAGGCTTTGAAGTGCATTTTAGAACTCATTGTCTTTTTGCCTCCTAACGCCTTTTCTTTTATCTACTCATCTTTCTCACATCACTACCCCTCGATTCTGCCTCCACTGTCTTCACACCTCGTTTTTCTTTCTCCCCACCTCTTCCTCCTCTCCTTTCTAGACTCGGGCCAGCAGCAGCCCAGTTCGGTGGGGGCCCAGACCCACTCGGCGTCCGACCCAGGCCCCATCAGGGCCACGGCCCCTATGTGGCGCTGCAGCAGGATCATGCACATGCAGAGAGAGCTGCACCCCACCCTGCTCTCCTCTCTGGAGGGCATTGTGGACCAGATGGTCTGGTTCAGAGAGAACTGGCACGAAGAGGTGAGGCAGGGGCACCTGGTCACCTGGGATGGTGGTGAGAGGTTGTGTGTGTTAGTGGACTGTGTTAGTCAGCGACCCATGAATCCGTCATCCTCCTGAGTATTTATTTATATTCTACTCAGGAACGCAACGGAAAGACCGGTGCAGACTGGCCCCCGTAGAGACATTTCTAAACAAATTCTTATTTTTTTGGAAATAGTACGTTAACAGCCAGGTTTAACCACAGTTCAGTTCCCTGGCCACTGGTTTAAACAAGAAAACTCTGCATTAACCTCCAACTCCTTCCCTGTGTCCACATAACTCTCCCTCTCCTATGGCTCTCTTGTCAACGCTGTATGACTGAGTACACACACACAGAGCTGCCCATTCCCTGTCCTCCTACACACCCAAGCACTCATCTGTCCTCCTCTTTTCTACCACTACCATTAGCCACATCTGTTCAGTCCAGTGCTCCTTTCTACCGGAGTAGTCTGAAGCCCTGTTGAAGGAAGGGCTCTGTCATGTTTCTGACATGACGAAGCTAAACTGCGACTTTTCCATCCGACCTCCAACACAGCGAGCTTACAGATTGGAAAATGGAAATGACTGTCAGTGAACGCAACATTTACACAGAGGATTAACTCTTTTTTTCTGAAACACTTTCTGCAACCTCGTCTGGAATCACTCCCTCATCTAGAACACTATATCCTACCCCCCTGTAGAAATGTCAGTCAAGGTTTCAATAAATCGGGAGAGAGCTGACAACACAAGCTTCCAAATGCAACTTGGCGGTGCTGCAAAGTGCTTTAGCCATGAGAGGGGGGGGGGGTGTAGTAATGTCTTCGCTCGAGGGGCTCACAGAAGGCGCAGCGCTGCAGTCCGTTCCATTGGTTAAACCTGGACAGAGGAACACCGTGGGAACAACCTCACCTGGATGCACCTGCCTGGGGAGAGGAGTTTTCAGTAGGGGGGAACTATTGGAAAAGGAGGGAGGGTTGGCGGATTAGGGGAGTATGGTGAGCTTGTGGGTGGCATATTTTGCTCACTGCCGGCATTTCTGGGGTCACAAACAGTGTATTATACATGTTCATGATCAATATCTTCCTCCCCCCTTCCCTTCCAGGTCCTGAGACAGCTCCAGCAGGGTCTGTTTAAGTGCTACTCGGTGGCGTTCGAGAAGAGCGGCGCCGTGTCGGACGCCAAGATCACGCCGCACACTCTGAACTTCGTCAAGAAGCTGGTGAGCACTTTTGGCGTGGGGCTGGAGAACGTCTCCAACGTTTCCACCATGTTCTCCAGCGCGGCGTCCGAGTCACTCGCCCGCCGAGCCCAGGCCACCGCTCAGGACCCGGTCTTCCAGAAGATGAAGGGACAGTTCACCACAGGTACACACTGCTCTAACCTCATGTAGTTTGTCGCTTCTGCTAGGTTAATTATTTCCCTGTTATTGATTTTATTTTTAAGAAATATAACTCACTTTTGGAATCTTACCAACAGTGTTGACCCATAGGAATCTAGGGGTAAATCTCAAATCACCCCCTATTCCTTATGCAGTGCTCCGTCTCATTCTAGCCATAGCCAGACAACCAAGCTGCCAGATGTAGCCACGCTGTGTGCATCAGCAGGCCAGGGTTATTTTTCACCAGGCAGAAACAACAGAACAGTGGTGTTCCGGAACGTAATTGGGGCTTCTGAACCAGATGATTTGATTTAATGGAGGGCTGACGTGTGTGTGTGTGTGTGTGTGTGTGTGTGTGTGTGTGTGTGTGTGTGTGTGTGTGTGTGTGTGTGCGTGTTTGCTGGGCTGGTTTGGGGTGTTGATTACACAGGCATTACACAGCTCTGCTAATCCAACCCACCGACTTGCCCTCCAGGCCTGTTTAGCGGTCATTTGGGTACATACAGGCACAGCATGTGGAGAAGAACAAAACTTACTGATACTGGAGCTCCAATGAGAGTTCAGTTTGAACTGATGGATGTTTAATAGCAGTAAGAGAAACTATTGAAAAACTGCAGCCATTTTTTATTATTGTGGCCTTTGTATTTGACCTCAGCAACTGTTGTAACTAAAATCATCAGCCTACCACATACTGCTTTCATAACAATACCATGAACAGTTATGCAGAAGTTAAATTGAATCATGAAGTGGTCCGTTTATCGCTCGTATGCATGTATTTGTGCATGTTAGTCAGCGACCCATGAGACAGACCCTCATCCTCCTGAGTATGTATTTATATTCTACTTAGGAATGCAACAGACAGGTGCAGACTAGCTCCCGTAGAGACATTTCTAAAAAAACAAATTATTATTTTTTGGAAATAGTATGTTAACCACAGTTCAGTTCCCTGGCCACTGGTTTAAACTAAGAATCTCTGCTTCAACCTCTAACTCCTTCCCTGTGTCCACACAACTCTCCCTCCTCTCCTCTGGCCCTCTTCTCAACACTGTATGACTGAATATACACAGAGTTGCTCATTCCCTGGCCTCCCTCTGTTCCCCCTGTTTTCCACTTCTGTTTTCCCCTCCACCAGACTGGAGAGGCTAGCTGAGCTAATGTGTCTGGCTAAGGTACTGCATGTTGACTGGGCAGGGAGAGAGGGCCAGAGAATAGAGAGCAAGAGAATGAAAATAAAATACAAAAGAGGGAAAGATAATTGAGTAATGGAGAAATTGAAAATTAGGAACACGAGCCTATGAGAGAGCTGGAAAGCGGTAGAAGGGGAGCGTGTGGCATTCATTCATGTTACCAGATGTGTGGGTACTGGGTGCCAGCTGTGTTGGCTCGGCCAGGCGTCACCGGAGCTCCGACTCAAAGGGTGCCTGCCAGGCGACCGGCCGTCGCTCCCCAGCTGTGCCCACGCCAACCGAGCGCCGCAGAGAAACCCGACAAGCCTCCGGAGCGGAACAAACAGGGTTTACAGCCCCGCACTTCTGCTGCTGCCGAGCAACCAACCTCGCCGCGTTACCCGCTCCCTCCCTCGCTTTCCCTGGGTTTGTGGGCTGGAAAATCTGTGTTTATGTGCGCACACATAACATTAGTCAGAGGGGACTGGGGGGGGGGGGGGCATTCAAATCCAATTATGGGGAATGCTCTTTGCACGAGGTACTGTTTTATAAATGGATTCACTCCAAAGCTCTCTGCTTGTCAGAACCCTGGAAAAAATATTTTAAATAACTTCACTGTTCACAGCAGCCAGCGCATGTTTTCAGCTGCAATATTTTCACCTATCTCTGTCAGGCTCTCAAACTACAGTACATTGGCCACATGGAATGTGAATGCTCTTGAGTTTTTCAAACAATTTTCACACTGAAATAACTGTTTTCTGTAAAAGGACATTTTACTTGGCTATGAGAAACACTCTGGTAGGATTTTCTTATTTTGTCTGATGGTTTGTGCAGGTGAACATACAGGAATAAGTCCCCTTGCACTGAATCTACCGGACTCTCAACACATTTTCTATTTTTATCAATAACAAATATAGCAGTTCAACACACAATCGCACCAGTAGCCTTCTGCACCGCTGTTGTTGTATGAGACTGATTGGCTCTGAGGTGAGGTCAGCCAACCAGTGGCCATCCAGCCGTAACATCTATAGCTGAACAAACCACTGAGTATAACTCGCCTGAGACTGCTGCTCCTGCTGCTGCGATAAAGTCTAGGGGCTATTTATAGAGACGGACCACCGACCACTGTGGTTCTCTGGTTATGAGGGGGTGGGGGGGGGGGGGGGCTGAGAGCAGAGGGAGCTGGAAGAGGGAGAGTTACATGCCTCCTAGTGTTCCAGTCTCCGGTCAGGGAGAAGGTAGCTGTTTTAGGAGACTATGGATCCGAGAGAAGGGGGCTTGTTGTTCACAGAAGCATGAGATGACTGATCAGTGGTCAGAGAAAAAAGGAGCTAAAATAGCTCTCCTTACTTCTGCTCTGACTCAGTTACCACTATATGGCCAAGCTCCAATGTGTCAACGTGATATTTTCAGCTCTCCTATTATTTCCTATTTTTACCTGCCTTTTACATCACAAAACAATTGAGACGGTAATGAATTCTTGTAAAATTAAGACACAGTTCATGTATTCTATTTGTAGGTAATATATACTTTTATGCTGCTGAATCATTGGCAATTCAACAAGACTAGCCTAATTCACCATTTCCCCTAGGCTAGCAAACAGGTAAAATGGATGCTATGAAGGAACATTGGATTTTTTATAAAGGTTTATTTAAAGTGTAAGAGTTCACTCAGAAAGGGGTTTGAAATGGCAAGGCCTTTCATTCTCTGATACACTTTCATGGTTTCATTACAACAAGCAGAGCACAACAGGCTTGTAATAATGGAGCAGGTTTGTACCTGCTTGATAAAGATGTCCTGGGGCCATCACCGTGGCTCCCTTTCTGCTTGCACCTTTTGTTCTACCGTTCCCTCCCAAGAATATGCACAATGTCAGTTGTGACTTGAATATGAAATGTAAACCCTTGTGATTATATCAGTAGACTACCTCCATGGGGGACTGGGTGGAAAACGTACAGCACTTTGGTTGATATGGCAACGAAGCTCTTATTTCTGCTTCTTACGTATTGGTTCTTTTCAGTCTCAGCTTTACTGTCATTGATCATTTATCTTATTGCCTTATATCCATCCGTCGAAATCTAACCATTTTTTATTTCTCTTTGACCCTTAATAGATAAGCCATTTGAACCCAAACCTTGATTTTCATACTTGTCAGTCTAGGCTTTGGTGTTGGCTTCTTTCTAATCTAACAGGTTGTCTACCTCCACTTAATAATAACCTCCTGCTGGTCATCTGTCTCCATGCAGACTTTGACTTCAGCGTGCCTGGCTCCATGAAGCTCCACAACCTCATCTCTAAGCTCAAGAAGTGGATCAAGATCCTGGAGGCCAAGACCAAGCAGCTGCCCAAGTTCTTCCTGATCGAAGAGAAGTGCCGCTTCCTCAGCAACTTCTCAGCCCAGACCGCCGAGGTGGAGATCCCTGGGGAGTTCCTCATGCCCAAACCCACACACTATTACATCAAGATCGCACGGTGAGGAGGGTGCACGTTTATATAAAGAGAGCCCGCACACACAAGTGTTACACATTCATTACCTACAGGTACTAACTGTGTGTCTGTGCGTTTCCTTCAGGTTCATGCCCAGAGTGGAGATAGTCCAGAAACACAACACGGCAGCACGACGTCTCTACATCAGAGGTCACAATGGGAAGATCTACCCCTACCTGGTGATGAACGATGCCTGTCTGACTGAGTCCCGCAGGGAGGAGAGGGTCCTGCAGCTACTGAGGCTGCTCAACCCCTGTCTGGAGAAGAGGAAGGAGACCACCAAGAGACACCTCTTCTTTACTGGTATGACACACACTGGGCTAGCTCTCTCCACCGTCTCTAGTCTCTCTCAGACCACCAAGAGACACCTCTTCTTTACAGGTATGACACACACTGGCCTAGCTCTCTCCACCGTCTCTAGTCTCAGACCGCCAAGAGACACACATTATTCCTGGGACAACTCTCTGGACTATTGTTTTACGTCTGTCTGGTCTCTCTTTCCCTTTCCTCTCTGACTCTGCTCTTTCATATATCACTCTACAGGTCTGTCTGGTCTCTCCTTCCCTTTCCTGTTTGACTCTCCTCTTTCATATATCATTCTACAGGTCTGTCTGGGCTATCTGTTTCTCTCATTTTCTTCTTGTCAGGTCAGTTTTTTTGACAGGCAGTCTAAAATCTCTTCTCTCTGTATCTTGGGCTCTTAACCCAGGAATAGAGAATTCAAGAAGCGAGTAGAAATGTCAAGTGTAGCTCAGTCTAAACTGTTTTTCCAAGGGCATGTCTATACAGTCCGATAAGGCAGGCGGGTGATGTTTAAATCCTAGCAACCTCTTTAGCTGTACTGTACATGCGGTTTTCTTTAAAGAAAAATATGGCAGAGGAGAGAGGAATGGGAGAAATGAAATTGAGGTGAATTGTCGACATGTGTCAGGGCAGAGAATCTGTGAGTGAGTGAATGAAATAAGATGCAAGGTTATTCCCACGGGAGGCTGGCTGGGAGATTGAATCTAAATTGCCTTTCTGTGATTGATTTATCAGTATTGTGGTGAACCACTTCCAGGTCAGGGATCAAGAGCATCTTCATGGGGGTGCTACATTCTTCTGGTCTGATGACCTAAAGAAGTGCATTTCAAAATAGAATAAGAGGGCTCATGTCTTTCCTTTCATCTGCTCTGATCTGAAGAGATGGGATAGACATTAGAGAGACATTGGAGAGACTGAGTGTACAAAACTTTAGGAACACCTTCCCAATATTGAGTTGCACAACCCCTTTTTGCCCTCAGAACAGCCTCAATTTGTCAGGGCATGGACTCTACAAGGTGTCAAGTATTCCACAGGGATACTGGCCCATGTTGACTCCAATGCTTCCCACAGTTGTGTCAAGTTGGCTGGATGTCCTTTGGGTGGTGGACCATTCTTGTTAAACAAGGGAAACTGTTGCGTGTGAAAAACCCAGCAGCGTTGCAGTTCTTGATACAAACCGGTGCGCCTGGCACCTACTACCATACCCCATTCAAAGGCACTTAAAACTTGTCTTGCCCATTCACCCTCTGAACGGCACACATACACAATCCCTGGCTCAAGCCTTAAAAATTAAGGGATCATAGCTTTTACCTGGTCAGTCTGTCATGGAAAGAGCAGGTGTTCTTAATGTTTTGTACACTCAGTGTAGATTAAATAGATGGGTTATACATTAGAGGGGGATGGGAGAGACTCTCACAATCCCATTGTATACACAATTTCCTTTCCTGTCCTCCCCCAGAGTTTTCCTTCCATCCAGATGTTTGCCCACTCTCCCTCTCAGCGACTGATTGGGTTGTTTAAGAGGGAATATGGACTTCTGTGGTCCCTCTACTCATTCCCTCTAAGTGAAATGGTAGTGTTCAGTTGGTGGTTTCCCATGTTATGTGAATGTTTCCGTGGGTGTGATTATATTCCATGTTCTGTCCTCTGAACCTCTAGTAACCCTAGTGTTACATTATGACCCACAGGAGCCCTAAACCTCTTGTGTTGACACATCTTAGGTTAGATATGTAGACCTGCTGTGCAGTGTTGGGTGTACTAGTTTACTTTACACAGTGTATTGAAATGAAGATGGCTTGTTTTCCCTTGGAAAATGTAGATGTTTAGTATTGCAATGTTGTATCGAGGTGGCTTTCTCCCTCGTCCTCCAAGGTTAGGTTGTATACAGTGTATTGATGTGTGTAATCAGTTTACCATGTTATTAAATTGTGCTTACTCTCCCCCTTCCTATCTCTCCAGTCCCCAGGGTGGTAGCTGTGTCTCCTCAGATGCGTCTGGTAGAGGACAACCCATCATCTCTGTCTCTGGTGGAGATCTATAAGCAACGCTGTGCCAAGAAAGGCATTGAGCACGACAACCCCATCTCACGCTACTACGACCGCCTGGCTACTGTACAGGCTAGAGGCACACAGGCCAGCCACCAGGTACTGTCTGGAACATACGCATGGAGACACACATACAACGACCACCTGGCTACTGTACAGGCTAGTGGCACACTGGCCAGCCACCAGGTACTGTCTGGAACACACAGACACACTCCCTCTGACTCTAACCTCCCCTGTCCCCACCAGGTGCTGCGTGACATTCTGAAGGAGGTGCAGGGGAACATGGTACCTCGCAGCATGCTGAGGGAGTGGGCGTTACACACCTTCCCCAACGCTACAGACTACTGGACCTTCAGAAAGATGTTCACCATCCAGCTGTCTCTCATCGGCCTGGCTGAATTCATGTTACACCTCAACCGCCTCAACCCTGAGATGCTGCAGATAGCACAGGTAGGGGGAGAGAGATGAGCACACACACACACACACCTGGACATACACACACACACTAGGGCTGGGTGACATTGCCAAAATATCATATCACGATTTTTCAAATCTTGATGGTATTTTATGTTTTTTAATAATAAGAGTTCTGAATATGCTTTATGGGTAGTTCATGACCCCAGGGTGGCAACACATACATCCTAAATTATTTCAATGGGTCTTTCTCCATTCTGATTGTTTTGTACTGTTCAATCCAACTTCAAACAACAATTTTCATACATTTCTGCATTTCTTGCATGTTTGTGTTCATTTCCACACTGCCACGCAGGGCTATGTGATATTGACAAAAAAAACTAGGCCTAGTTAATTGGTGAACTGTTGGAGTCATAGAAATATAATGATAAACTATAGTTTATATATAGTGGGCAGCACCTTAAAACATTGTTTTGACATGACACCGAATGAATAAGCCAGGGAGGAATTATTGAGAGGGTAGGAAGCAAAGTGTCGGTCAGTGTTTCCAGGGGACCCTAATTCGATGTTACATTACATGTTTTCTTACCTTATGTAGCTATCAAACATTCATGCTTCGCCTAGTCCTCTCTGATTTAGAAGATACCGTGATTGAGCAACTGCTCTCTTTGAGTGACAGGGGCAGGGCATGCAGCAGGAGAGAGAGAAAGACGACTCGAGTAGCAAACAGCGTTAACTATAAAAACTAACATTACATTCGCCGAAGTTGCGTATCACATTTTTACAAACCAAACATTGAAATACCGTTATGGAAGGTAAAGTGAAAAAAATGTAGCTGGTCCGTGCATTTCTCCCGGTATATAGTAAAATATGGTTTACCGCCCAACCCTAACACACACACACACACACACACACACACACACACAGATAAACGCATACTCACACTCATAAAAGCGTGCACACACACACACACCTAACCCAGCCAAGGACACATGCTGAAGGGAATTTGAAGCAGTCTGTCAAAGGAGGATTCATGTCAAGGAGACTAATTCAGTATGGAGATGTTCCTCCTAGACCCTTAGATTCATTAGAGATGAGCATCGCTCTGACTGGTAATATGCATGACTTCCTCTCTATGACATCAATGCAGCCCTGTCAGTCAGTGAGCCTCTATGGGACGATGCTGTTTTGACAGTCAGTCTTATTCCGACTCTTTGCTCTGCTATCAGAGACCATTCAATATAAAGAGCCAGTGTGTGTGTGTCGCACCAGAGCAGTGGTACACACGCAGTCCGTTCGGAGGGCAGAGAGTACATCTCTGAAAGTCATTATTAAAGATGATTGTGTGGAACAGACGGACAGCCTTCTCTCCTTTCCCCTCTCCTCTTCTATGATCTGCTGACAGGCGTTTCACTGGGCAGCTAAGCGGACGCATTAAGCCCCCTCTCTGCCTGTTCCACGCCATAGATCCCATTAGACACAGGCAGGATTACACGCACGCACGCGCACGCACGCACACTGACACCAGCATATCAAGGACATTACTGACATGTGTAACCACTAGCCTAGCCCTAATAAACACCCCAATAACCCCATATTTTACCCCTAGAATAGTCAACTTTTCTAACATAGTGCATTGAGATGGTTTGGCCTCTGCATGCCCCCATCCTCAGAGTATGGATTGTATGTCACCTCCCTCGTATTGTGTTGACTCAGTCTATTGATACAGCGTCAAAGTGGATTAGCAGTCACCTGTTAATGTGTTATTATTCAGGACCCTGCCTCAGTCCGGAGCCAAAGGAGTTTCTCTCTGAGCTTCTCTGATCCTCCTGGGGTCTAGCATCTAACCCTGTTGGCTCAAGGCCATAGCTTTGAGAGACTGAATTTTTTTTTTTTTTAAATGCTTTTGCTATAAAGCTGTCATAAGCACACTCACTTTCTCCCATAAACAGCTTATCTTCCCAGAATGCTCTTTGCTCTTCATACATCATACGGGTCCCTCTTTACACAAACGCAGGCTTAAAGACAAAGTCCTGCTGTATATACTTAACTCGACAGAGAAAGAGGGATGGCGGGATTATGGATGTGCTTGGGGTGATATGTTGTTTTATGGTGCTCTGTCTATGGCAGATCAATAAAAGCAGCCATTTTGTAGTTAAACACACACTTTACTGGAAGGCAGCTGTATCCTGTCCATGGGTTCTATACAGGAGTAACATGTCCATAGAGAATACCTCAGGAGAATGTTTATAGATGACTTGTCTTAGTGATCGTACACGGTGGAATCCAGACTGGAATCTACAGTGCATTCGGGGAGTTTTCAGACCCCTTGACTTTTTCCACGTTTTGTTAGGTTATAGCCTTATTCTAAAATGGATGAAATTGTGTGTGTCCCCCCCCCCCCCCTCATCAATCTACACACAATACCCCATAATGAGAAAGAAAAAACAGGTTTTTAGACATTTGCAAATGTATTACATTTTTGTTGTTGTTGAAATATCACATTTTACATCAGTATTCAGACCCTTTACTCAGTCCTTTGTTGAAGCACCTTTGGCATCGATTACAGCCTAGGCCCTAGAGTCTTCTTGGTATGACGCTACAAGCTTGGCTAACCTGTATTTGGCGAGTTTCTCTGCAGATCCGCTCAAGCTCTGTCAGGTTGGATGGGGAGTGTCGCTGCACAGCTATTTTTAGGTCTCTCTAGAGATGTTCAAGTCTGGGATCTGGCTGGGCCACTCAAGGACATTCAGAGATATGTCCCGAAGCCACTTTTGCGTTGTCTTGCCTGTGTGCTTAGGGTTGTTGTCCTGTTAGACTGGGGCGAAGGTACACCTGAGGTCCTGAGCGCTCTGGAGCAGGTTTTCATCAAAGACTGAAAGGGATATGAAAAACATCCCCACAGCATGATGCTAAATCTGTTTCTTACTTTCATTATGGAGTATTGTGGGTAAATTGATTAGGAAAGTGTTTAATTTAATCCATTTTAGAATAAGGCTGTAACAAAACGTGGAAAAAGTCAAGGGGTTTGAATACTTTACAAATGCACTGTATTAGGCCATATCAGGAAGTGCAGACGCACGCACACACACATCCTAACTGTCATACTTATCTCCTCCAACAGGACACGGGGAAGCTGAATGTGTCTTACTTCCGCTTTGACATCAACGATGCCACTGGTGACCTGGATGCCAACCGGCCCGTGCCCTTCCGTCTGACGCCCAACATCTCAGAGTTCCTGACCACCATCGGCGTCTCTGGCCCCCTCACCGCCTCCATGATTGCTGTGGCACGCTGCTTTGCTCAACCCAACTTCAAGGTAGGCCCGACAACAAGCACACACCTGTTGCACAACAGCAAATTACTTTCATGGTTTGTTAGCTATGTTTATTGGACAAAAATAATGAATCGGCATATCACAGTTTAAATTGAAGCCATGGTTGGTGAGAATTCTCCTTTACAGCGGTAGACCACTGCTGTGCACCGTGTAGAACTCACTGGTAGAACCATACACTTGAATTAAGTTAGTGTGAGTGGACGCGTTTCTCAATTCTTGTCTTAATTTAGACACTATAATTCTTGATGGATGTTATTCTGTGTGGGTGTTTTACATCCCACAAATGTAAACTTGGAGGGAAATTCACTGAAGCGTATCAAAACAAAAACAACAGCCTCCGCCTCAGTCCCAGCTGTGGCAGGAGGAGGGCTGTATATCTATGTTGGTCCTGTAATGATAGGGCATCAGGCAGGCAGCTATATGTCTATGTATAGCTTCATCCTGTAGCTACAGCCGGAGAGGAGAGGGGCTGCTTCCTTCTGGAGGTGAACAAACTGGGATGTTGAAGACAGGGACTTTTGGATGGAGGGCGTGCAGAGATGCGCACACAGAGAGCTAGAGTTACACACACACACACACACACACACACACACACACACACACACACACACACACAGAGCTAGAGACGTATCCCAGAGGCCACTGCTTTCTTTGGTGAGGGGGGCGGTTACACATACAGTGGGGCAAAAAAGTATTTAGTCAGCCACCAATTGTGCAAGTTCTCCCACTTAAAAAGATGAGAGAGGCCTGTAATATTCATCATAGGTACACTTCAGCTATGACAGACAAAATGAGAGAAAAAAATCCAGAAAATCACATTGTAGGATTTTTAATGAATTTATTTGCAAATTATGGTGGAAAATAAGTATTTGGTCAATAACAAAAGTTTATCTCAATACTTTGTTATATACCCTTTGTTGGCAATGACAGAGGCCAAACGTTTTCTGTAAGTCTTCACAAGGTTTTCACACACTGTTGCTGGTATTTTGGCCCATTCCTCCATGCAGATCTCCTCTAGAGCAGTGATGTTTTGGGGCTGTTGCTGGGCAACACGGACTTTCAACTCCCTCCAAAGATTTTCTATGGGGTTGAGATCTGGAGACTGGCTAGGCCACTCCAGGACCTTGAAATGCTTCTTACGAAGCCACTCCTTCGTTGCCCGGGCGGTGTGTTTGGGATCATTGTCATGCTGAAAGACCCAGCCACGTTTTATCTTCAATGCCCTTGCTGATGGAAGGAGGTTTTCACTCAAAATCTCACGATACATGGCCCTATTCATTCTTTCCTTTACACGGATCACTCGTCCTGGTCCCTTTGCAGAAAAACAGCCCCAAAGCATGATGTTTCCACCCCCATGCTTCACAGTAGGTATGGTGTTCTTTGGATGCAACTCAGCATTCTATGTCCTCCAAACACGACGAGTTGAGTTTTTACCAAAAAGTTATATTTTGGTTTCATCTGACCCTATGACATTCTCCCAATCTTCTTCTGGATCATCCAAATGCTCTCTAGCAAACTTCAGACGGGCCTGAACATGTACTGGCTTAAGCAGGGGGACACGTCTGGCACTGCAGGATTTGAGTCCCTGGCGGCGTAGTGTGTTACTGATGGTAGGCTTTGTTACTTTGGTCCCAGCTCTCTGCAGGTCATTCACTAGGTCCCCCCGTGTGGTTCTGGGATTATTGCTCACCGTTCTTGTGATAATTTTGACCCCACGGGGTGAGATCTTGCGTGGAGCCCCAGATCGAGGGAGATTATCAGTGGTCTTGTATGTCTTCCATTTCCTAATAATTGCTCCCACAGTTGATTTCTTCAAACCAAGCTGCTTACCTATTGCAGATTCAGTCTTCCCAGCCTGGTGCAGGTCTACAATTTTGTTTCTGGTGTCCTTTGACAGCTCTTTGGTCTTGGCCATAGTGGAGTTTGGAGTGTGACTGTTTGAGGTTGTGGACAGGTGTCTTTTCTACTGATAACAAGTTCAAACAGGTGCTATTAATACATGTAACGAGTGGAGGACAGAGGAGCCTCTTAAAGAAGAAGTTACAGGTCTGTGAGAGCCAGAAATCTTGCTTGTTTGTAGGTGACCAAATACTTATTTTACACCATAATTTGCAAATAAATTCATTAAAAATCCTACAATGTGAATTTCTGGATTTTTTTTCTTCTAATTTTGTCTGTCATAGTTGAAGTGTACCTATGATGAAAATTACAGGCCTCTCATCTTTTTAGGTGGGAGAACTTGCACAATTGGTGGCTGACTAAATACTTTTTTGCCCCACTGTACTTACTGGGAGAGGAGACAGTTGTTCTGACAATCAGGCCCTCAACACACCATAAAGTGGGCACAATGAGTGGAGAAGGCCGAGTACCCAGCTAGGTGGTTAGCTAGTATTGTGGCCTCTGTATAGTTTATATGGCTGCTGTGTATAGCCCTACCCAACATAGTGAGTTAACAATACGCAGTGGTTTCAGTATGGCATGTTCTCACAGTATCTCCTGGTTCCTGAATTAGTGTGAATTCATAGTTAGGTTCCCATAAATAGTATTGCTAGAGCGCACGATGCATTTTGCTGCTCCCCGTCATTCTCTGTTCTCTCCTTCTCCCCCACTAGGTGGACGGCATCCTGAAGGCGGTGCTCCGTGACGAGATCATTGCGTGGCACAAGAAGACCCAGGAGGACACGTCCATGCCCCTGTCCCCAGCAGGCCAGCCTGAGAACATGGACTCCCAGCAGCTAGTGTCCCTGGTGCAGAAGGCTGTGACGGCCATAATGACCAGGCTCCACAACCTGGCCCAGTTCGAGGGAGGGGAGTCAAAGGTCAACACCCTCGTGGCTGCTGCCAACAGCCTGGACAACCTCTGTCGCATGGACCCTGCCTGGCACCCCTGGCTATAAGGGGGGAGAGGAGATGCCTGGCAGCCCTGGTTGTGAGGGGGAGAAGAGCGGGGGGAAAGATGAAGAAGACAATGGACATGATAAAACCTATGAAATGAGGGGGTACTAATGCACATTATAAACAGGGTGGTTCGATCCCTGGATGCTGATTGACAGACAGCCGTGGTATATCAGACCTTATACCTCGGGTATGACAAAATATTTATATTTACTGCCCTAATTATGTTGGTGACCAGTTTATAATAGCAATAAGGCACCTCGGGGGTTGGTGGCATATGTCCAATATACTGAACCGTGGCTAAGGGCTGTATCCAAGCACGCCCCCTTGCGTCGTGCATAAGAACTGCCCTAGCCGTGGTATTTTGGCCATATACCACACCCCCTCGGGCCTTATTGCTTATGCTGATCACACAACCATAAGATGTCATCATTGGCCACTGAATAGCGTGACAGGCTCCTTTCACTATTGAGCCACAGAAAAGAGGAAATCATAAGATGTAAACTGGAAGTGAAGAAAATGCTTTTGTCATGTAGAAATGGTTCTGTCAGGTATTATTTCTGAAGAGGGCTTCCTGGTCTCAAGTTGAAAGGATGCAGCGATTTTACTGTAGCAAGCAAGGGAACGATGTAGCGGAGTTGAGTACTGCAGAACCAGTCAGGTACCCATGTTATCAGGAAATAGCCTGGTAAAACCAGTCTGGACGCGTTCAGTCTTGTTTAACCAGGCTAATCAGGAAACTCACTATGATGGAGAAACTAATTAAGGCACTCGAACCAAACGTAGTCTGACACATGTTTATTCTGCATCGCCTCTCTGTACTTGACTTACTGTGTGTTGTGTATCATCCCTCCATGAAAATGAAACAGTCCAGGGAGTATTGGAGAATGTACAGTACTGATTTATAATGCTCATTTTGTGTAGAGGTCATATGATTTTCAGTTGACGTTGTGATAGTCTCAACGAGTCTTTACTAAGTTTACAGGTTGACTCCAGTGAATCAACAACGCAATGTTAAAGTCCTTCTTTTTGAGTTTGTATCCTTATTTAAATACCAAATTATGTGTTTGACATTTTTATATATATCCCTAAAAAATGTAGAATATAATGCTCTTGTGAATAATTATGCCGTGACATTCCTTTTCACTGCCTGGAGTGTGTGTACTGTACAATGTCCGAGCTACTCAAAAGCCATTTTTACTTTAGGTTTTGGTTCTATTGCAACTGTCTTGCACTCAAGCGTTCAGGTTCAAGACTCACACTGTACTCCGTAAGCAGTATCTATACATACAGCATGTCTGTAGTAGCCTATATGGCCTACACTGACATATTTTTGTATGCGTTATCCCCCATTTTGTAAAGGTACAGTGCTTTTCGACCAACTGAAGGATTGTTACCTCCTGCCTTGTAAATATGCATTTTGTTTTAATAAAATGCTCTTTTAAATAATTTCCATTTTCTGGAGACCCTCATTTGTGTGTTGCCATTCAATTTCACGGTAAAGAGAAACACTTCCTGGATTTGAATTACATATCAACCCAGACATACAGACAGTGCATCTCATGCCCATTCAGTTACAATAGAGTTGATGAAATTACACTTCTTTCAGAAAAAAAAGACCTCGTCTTACATTGCAGTTGCTACCTCTCACATTGCACACATTATGCTTGGCACAAAGGGAGATAAATCAATCGTGCCACACTTGGACAATGTTTTTTTTCTATTCTAAATAACTGAAAATGAAAAGCACTACATTTAGGTGGTCTCCAGTTTCAAGTAAATCCCTGTTAACATTTTCGCTGAGGGTTATGTGGAGGCAGAATAACCTTGTTTGCCTTTTTTATTTTGTTTTTCCTCAGTGCCTGGCCACCCCTCCCTGCCATGGAAGTCCAGGGGAAGACTACTGAGGTGGGGTCAGCCTCAGCCTCTCCCCTGGCGACTGATTTATCCATGTCCGTATATCTCAGTATGGTCTGGCCTACGTTGAGTTATACTGTCAGCCTGCTCTCCACACTCATACACCATGTCTTTAATACTGCAAATGTCTCTTTCTCTCGCTTAATCTCACTCTCTGTCATCCAACTTCTCTCTGTTGCAGCTCTCTCCCATCTCTCTCTCGCAGCTCACGGTCCCCATTTATTGTTTGTCAGACTACCAACCTGCATTTAACAATGATACTTTATGGCAATCTGTTTGGCAGGTTAAAAACAATTGGGGCTGAAGCAAGAAAAGACTGCCACCCAGGCTACCATCACATCACATGGGGCCTCGCCAGAAAATGTCAAATATGACATCTGAAAGAAAGTATACCACCATGTACTGTATGTTCATATGTAATAGTTTAACTTTAGTCCGTCCCCTCGACCCGGGCGCGAACCAGGGACCCTCTGCACACATCAACAACAGTCACCCACAAAGCATCGTTACCCATCGCTCCACAAAGGCCGCGGCCCTTGCAGAGCAAGCGGAACCACTAATTCAAGGTCTCAGAGCAGAGCAAGTGACGTCACCGATTGAAAGTCTACTAGCGCTCACCACCGCTAACTAGATAGCCATTTCACATCGGTTACACATATATCATGTTTGATATCCCTTTCCAATGGCACGTAACACTTAACAAACATCTAGGACACCCACGATCCATTTCTCTCTAAACAATAGCATTTGAACTTGTGGGTGTTCTTATTGGCCTTTGTAGTTAAGGCATCCATTTCACGCCTCAGGTGTCTCTTCTGATATGAGGCTGGCAGTGAGATATGAAATTCAACAGCACACACACACATCACAACAGAGAGATGTGTTGTATCCTGTGTGCTGTGTCCTGGCATGTGTCCCGGCCGGCCTAGGCGTCTGCTGATGTCTAGACTGATATCTGGGAAGAGGATGTGATTGATGCAGACCGGTGGGATTGAAGTGGGGAAGGAGGAAGAGGGCGGGAACGTGGTTGCTGGCACTGCCTGGGACTCTAAGGACACACTCAGTGGAATAGAACCTGTCAGGAAGAGGGATCAGAATTCCCTCTGCTGATATATCCGCAATCTGACAATGGATGGTTGGATAAAGCAAGAAAATAAAACATGTTTTGTGCATTGTTAGATTATCTATTAAAGAATTTTAACGTATATTTCATGAATATACACAAAAATAAGTTATAATATTGCAAGTCAACATGTATTATAATAGTACAGCATTCTTACCCTTTATAGTTCACAGCATACTTACATTGTAGTAATTTAGCAGACATTCTTATCCAGAGCGACTTGTTAGCATGCCAGCAGATACCCATAGACTTATTCATTGTGCAAACACGAGTTAGCATTGGCTCAGGAAACTACCTCAAACTTCCTTCAAACTGGACACAGAGACAGTATGGTATCCACGAGTTCATCTGACTCTGGGTAAGTAGATAACGGACCTGTCTCTGTGTCCAGTAGAGTAGGCCAGTCAAGTTCTTCCACACTGATCTCGGTAAACCATTTCTACATGGACCTCGCTTTGTGCACGGGGGCATGTCATGCTGAAACAGGAAAGGGCCTTCCCAAAACTCTTGCCACTAAGTTGGAAACACAGAATCATCTAGAATGTCATTGTATGCTGTAGGGTTAAGATGTCCCTTCACTGGATCTAAGGGGGCCTAGCCCAAACCATGAAAAACAGCCCCAGACCATTATTCCTCCACCAAACTTTACAGTTGGCACTATGCACTGGGGCAGGTAGCGTTCTCCTGGCATCCTCCAAACCCAGATTCGCCAGTCAGACTGCCAGATAGTGAAGCGTGAATCATCACTCCAGCGAACGCATTACCAGTGCTCCAAAGTCCAATGTCGGCGAGCTTTACACCACTCCAGCTAACGCTTGGCATTGTGCATGGTGGTCTTAGGCTTGATTACTTTTACGCGCTTCAGCACTCGGCAGTCCCGTTCTGTGAGCTTGTGTGGCCTACCATGTCGCAGCTGAGTCTTTGTTGCTCCTAGACATTTCCACTTCACAATAACAGAATTTACAGTTGACCGGGGAACTCCAGCAGGGCAGAAATTTGATGAACTGACTTGTTGGAAAGGTGGCATCCTATGCAGTGCCACGTTGAAAGTCACTGAGCTCTTCAGTAAACCATTTTACTACCAATGTTTGTCTATGGAGATTGCATGGCGGTGTGCTCGATTTGATACACCTGTCAGCAACAGGTGTTGCTGAAATAGCTGCAATTTTGATTGGGTGTCCACGTACTTTTGTGTATATGGCTACAGTAAATCTGTCTAGTGACAAGGAAAACATAATCCTAATCTGTTTGGATTACTCTACTGTAATGCATCATTCAAGATCAGGATGTTATCGCCTGTCATACAGCAGGCCCATGGCTTGATATAGATCTGAGGGATTTATTACATCAGTGTCCCAAAAGTGCCCTATTCCTTATTTAGTGCACTACTTTTGACCAGAGCCCTATGGGCCCTGCTCAAAAGTAGTACACTAAATTACTGATCCCCTCCCCACTATATAGGGGATAGGTTCCCATTTGGGAGGCATCCTGCATGTTTTATTTTTATGTTAACAAACAACATTAATCCAGACGTCAGATTATATATCATAGTAGTATTTTTTTCTTTAAATGCCTGTTTTCATCTGAGGAAGATTTGATTCCTGTTCTATGACAGAACACCATTAACACAGCTAATGGAATTCATTAAACATGTTTCCCATGATCCTTCAGGCTATTAGAATTTCACTGTGTCAAACGTCATCTCATCGCATGGTTGTTGAAACCAAGGTTGAAGAATGAATTACATTGTCTGTGTAAAAAATGGGTCAGTGCTGATGATGATTTAAATGTCCATTTCCATTTCATTTAATTCAGTTTGTGAGCAGATTTTTTCAGTCTTCTGTGAATTAAAATCACATCAACTGTAGTCATTATTTTGGTCATTCACTGACTTCTTCTCTACAGGATCCATTCAGTACATTGCTGTAATGCTTATGCTTACTGACTGTTTCAGCATCCAATCCCTTGTTCCAAAGTCTGCACACTGTTAGGAACAGTTCCTTGATATTCTTAGGAGTTGGGCAAGAGAATTAGTGGTATTTTACACAGCTAGTGCTATAGTCAAAATCATGGATGATATAAAAAATATAGATATTTGGATGAAACCAGATTGAAGTATGATGACCAAAGTATGAACAATGACTTTTGCGTCGATAAAGTTAGTGATCCCCTTCCCGTTGTCAAACGCTTGGATTCAGGAGGCGGGATCATTAAGGGGATAGGGTGACATCACTCTAATTTGAATACGCTAATGGGAACATGATATTATCTTACCTAATTTTAAATAAGGTACTGCCTTGTAACCAACATCGGAGAAGTTGTGTTTGTGGATTTATGTAGCTACAGTGTCTTCAGAAAGTATTCACACCCCTTGACTTTATCCACATTTTGTTGTTCCAGCCTGAATTTAAAATGGGTTAAATTGAGATTTTGTGTCACTGGCCTACACACAATACCGAATTATGTTTTTAGAAACATTTGACAAATTAATTAAAAATTAAAAGCTGAAATGTCTTGGAGTCTAAGTATTCAACGCCTTTGTTATGGCAAGCCTAAACAAGTTCAGGATTAAACATTTGCTTAACAAGTCACATAATAAATTGCATGGATTCATTCTGTGCCATACTGTTTAACATGATTTTTTTAGACTAACTCATCTCTCTACCCCACACATACAATTATCTGTAAGGTCCCTCAGTCAAGCAGTGAATTTCAAACACAGATTCAACCACAAAGACCAGGGAGGTTTTTGCGGTTTACTTTTGCCTTGCGAAGAAGGGCACCTATTGGTAGATGGGTAAAAAATAAAAAATCTGACATTTAAATATCCCTTTGAGTATGGTTAAGTTATTAATTACACTTTGGGTGGTGTATCAATACACCCAGTCACTACAAGATACAGGCGTCCTTCCTAACTCAGTTGCCAGAGAGGAAGAAAACCGCTCAGGGATTTCACCATGAGGCCAATGATGACTTTAAAACAGTTGGATGGCATTGACAGTTTTCTCCTGATGATGTTGCTCCACAATAATAACCTAAATGACAGAGTGAAAAGAAGGAAGCCTTTACAGAAAAAATATTCCAAAACATGCATCCTGTTTGCAATAAGAAACTAAAATAAAACTGCAAATGTGGCAAAGAAATGAACTTGATGTCATGAGTACAAAGCGTTATGTTTGGAGCAAATCCAACAGAACACATCGCTGAGTACCACTCATATTTTCACTGTAAGGTGTCATCAAATATAATTAAAAGTTTACACTTCATCTATGGCAAAGATACTTATGTCGCCCCTTTCATCTGTGTCAGGTGTTAGCTAGTTACTGGCTAGCTAGGTCTTCAGCTAGCATGGAACAAAAGAGGGGGGAAGGGTAGTTCAAAACTGATACAGTTGTCATGTCAACACATCCGTCAGTGCTGCTGTGAACCGCATCACAAATAGACATGCCAAACGGGAGATATACACTGAGTATACTAAACATTAGGAACACCTTCCTACTCAATAGAGTTGCACAACCCATTTTGCCCTCAGAACAGACTAAATTTGTTGGGGCATGGACTCTACAAGGTGTCGAAAGCGTTCCACAGGGATGCTGGCCCATGTGGACGCCAATGCTTCCCACAGTTGTGTCAAGTTGTCTGGATGTCCTTTGGGTGGTGGATCATTCTTGATATACACAGGAAACTGTTGAGCGTGGAAAACCCAACAGCGTTGCAGTTCTTGATACAAACCGGTGCGCCTGGCACCTACGACCATACCCCGTTCAAAGGCACTTAAATCTTTTGTCTTGCCCATTCATCCTCTGAATAGCAGACATACACATTCCATGTCTCAATGCTTAAAATCCTTCTTAAACTCATCTCCTCCACTTCATTTACACTGATTGAAGTGGATTTAACAAGTGACATCAATAAGGGATCATAGCATTGACCTGGTCAGTCTATGTCATGGAAAGAGCAGGTGTTCTTAATGTTTTGTATACTCAGTGTATAATATATATTTTTTAAATTGTTGATGCAATTTCTATGTTATCTGAGTTACTTTGTGTATCACCAACTTTGCTTGAGATGACTTCACTGCTCACTGCATCCACATTTCTTGAAATAGGCATTTCAAAGAGCTGTCAGTCAAGCCGAGCTCATGAACATAAGCTCCCCGCCCACTTTTCGGACTTCCTGGTAGTTAGACATCAGAGAGAAAGTAATTGTCACGATCGTGTGGAGGATTGACGGACCAAAACGCAGCAGTAGGAAAATAAGCCATCTCTTTTATTGATGACGACGGCAAAACGAAAACAAAACACTTACAAAACTAACAAAACAAACAAACGACCGTGAAGCTAATAACGTAGTGCACATACAGGCTACAAACGTATAACATAGACAATTACCCACATCAAATGAAAGCCTATGGCTACCCTAAATATGGCTCCCAATCAGAGACAACAGAAATCAGCTGTCTCTAATTGGGAACTCATTCAGGCAACCATAGACTCTCCTAGAAAACTAAACCAACATAGACACAGCTAGACACATGCACTCAACACAAACCCATACACTACACCCAACACCCCCTTTACCATATAATCACCCAAAACCGACAAAACACAAACATTCCCCATGTCACACCCTGACCTAACTAAAATAATAAAGAAAACAAAGAATACTAAGGCCAGGGCGTGACATAACCCCCCCCTTAAGGTGCGAACTCCGGGCGCACCATTACACAGTCTAGGGGAGGGTCTGGGTGGGCTTCCTTCCACGGTGGCGGCTCCGGCACTGGTCGTGGTCCCCACCCCACCACAGTCACTAACCGCCTCCTTAGCTTCCTCCAAATGACCCCCCTCCACATTAACCCCACTGAATTAAGGGGCAGTTCCGGACCTAGGGACAGCTCCGGACTAAGGGGCAGCTCCGGACTAAGGGGCAGCTCCGGACTAAGGGGCAGCTCCGGACTAAGGGGCAGTACCAGGGTAAGGGGCAGCACCAGGATAAGGGGCAGCACCAGGATAAGGGAGAGCACCAGGATAAGGGGCAGCACCAGGATAAGGGGCAGCTCCGGACTGAGGAACGGCAGCTCCGGACTGAGGGACGGCCCATGGCTGGCTGACAGATCTGGCTGCTCATGGCTGGCTGACGGATCTGGCTGCTCATGGCTGGCTGACGGATCTGGCTGCTCATGGCTGGCTGACGGATCTGGCTGCTCATGGCTGGCTGACGGATCTGGCTGCTCATGGCTGGTTGGCGGCTCTGGCAGATCCTGTCTGGTTGGCGGCTCTGGCAGATCCTGTCTGGTTGGCGGCTCTGGCAGATCCTGTCTGGTTGGCGGCTCTGGCAGATCCTGTCTGACGAATGGCTCTAGCGGCTCCTGACTGACGAACGGCTCTGACGGCTCGGGACAGACGGGCGGCTCTAATGGCTCGGGGCAGACGGATGGCTCAGATGGCGCTGGGTAGACGGATGGCTCAGATGGCGCTGGGTAGACGGATGGCTCAGATGGCGCTGGGTAGACGGATGGCTCAGATGGCGCTTGGCAGACGGGCAGTTCAGGCATCGCTGTGCAGACGACAGACTCTTGCCGGCTGAGGCGCACTGTAGGCCTGGTGCGTGGTGCCGGAACTGGTGGTACCGGGCTGGGGACACGCATCTCAGGGCTAGTGCGGGGAGCAGGAACAGGGCATACTGGACCCTGGGAGCGCACATTAGGCCTAGTGCGTGGTGCCGGAACTGGTGGTACCGGACTGGGGACACGCATCTCAGGGCTAGTGCGGGGAGCAGCATCAGGACGCACAGGACTCTGGGGACACACAGGAGGCTTGGTGCGTGGTTTATGCACTGGTGGTAAAGGGCTGGAGACACGCACCATAGGGCTAGTGCGTGGAGGAGGCACTGGTGGTACTGGGTAGGGGCGGGGAGGTGGCGCCGGAAATACCGGACCGTGCATGCGTACTGGCTCCCTTGAGCGCCGAGCCTGCCCAACCTTACCTGGTTGTATGCTCCCCGTCGCCTGACCAGTGCGGGGAAGTGGAATAACCCGCACCGGCCTATGTAGGCGAACCGGGGACACCATGCGTAAGGCTGGTGCCATGTACGCCGGCCCGAGGAGACGCACTGGTGACCAGATGCGTTGGGCCGGCTTCATGACATACGGCTCAACGCTCAGTCTAGCCCGGCCGATACGTGGAGCTGAAATGTACCGAACCGGGCTATGCAGCGTACAGGAGACACCGTGCGCTCTACTGCGTAACACGGTGTCTGCCCGTACTCTCGCTCTCCACGGTAAGTACAGGGAGTAGGCGCAGGTTTCCTACCTGACTTCGCCACACTCCCTTTAAGGCCCCCCCCAAGAAATTTTTGGGTTGTACTCACGGGCTTCCAGCCTTGTCTCCGTGCTGCCTCCTCATATCGCCTCCTCTCGGCTTTAGCTGCCTCCAGCTCTTCACGAGGAAGGCGATATTCTCCCGGTTGTGCCCACGGCCCCTTACCATCCAGGATCTCCTCCCATGTCCAAGAATCCTGTGTAGGTGGGTCCTGTTGCCGCTTTACATGCCGCTTGGTCCTGTATTGGTGGGTAATTCTGTCACGATCGTGTGGAGGATTGACGGACCAAAACGCAGCAGTAGGAAAATAAGCCATCTCTTTTATTGATGACGACGGCAAAACGAAAACAAAACACTTACAAAACTAACAAAACAAACAAACGACCGTGAAGCTAATAACGTAGTGCACATACAGGCTACAAACGTATAACATAGACAATTACCCACATCAAATGAAAGCCTATGGCTACCCTAAATATGGCTCCCAATCAGAGACAACAGAAATCAGCTGTCTCTAATTGGGAACTCATTCAGGCAACCATAGACTCTCCTAGAAAACTAAACCAACATAGACACAGCTAGACACATGCACTCAACACAAACCCATACACTACACCCAACACCCCCTTTACCATATAATCACCCAAAACCGACAAAACACAAACATTCCCCATGTCACACCCTGACCTAACTAAAATAATAGAGAAAACAAAGAATACTAAGGCCAGGGCGTGACAGTAATTTTTCTAAAGTTTTGAGCATTTCTATCCCCCAAAAATATGAGTGATTTTTGTCACTCAAAAGGCTATTTTACATGGGAGTCAGAATGACTGTTCTGGACCTTCTAACCATTTTGAAGGCTTTCCCATCAAGCATATAATGATACTGTAACAAGACCAACACTCAGTCACTGTGAGAGAATTCAGTTGTATTCTAGCTAGTTCTGTGTTAATGTCCAGGCATCATGGCTCTCTCCACCTCTTTTCTCCTCCCTCAGCAGCACTGCCTTGCTCCAAAAAGCTCAACATCCTCAACCAATTATTGACTCTCTTAACAATGTCCCGATCCTCTGGCAGACGAGGCGGGAAGGAGACTAGCTCAGCCCTGTTTGACAGCCTCCCCCCCCCCCCCCTCTTCCACTCATCATCCCTCCACCCTACTCTTCTCTCCTCATCCCGCTTTCTCCCAGACGTGTGATTTAATTTGTTTGGTAATATCAGGATTGGCATGTTCAGCCCAGCCTCACTCCAAAGTGAAATTGGACAGGGGCATTGGAGCCTCACTATGTAAAACTGTCTCACCTTGACAGCTGCTTGAGTGGGCAGAGGATTGCTGCTGTGGAGAGGAGCACCTGAACAGGGAGGCCGACACCAATTTACTTCCGTTCTTTACTCAGGGGTGTGCTCTGTCAAGACGCGCGGCACTATGAAGACGGAGGTAAATGGGGACAAAGAGCCAGGTGCAATGTTCCATTCTGTATCCCTGTAACTTCTGCAGCTAATCCATCCATTCTGTATCCCTGTAACTTCTGCAGCTAATCCATCCATTCTGTATCCCTGTAACTTCTGCAGCTAATCCATCCATTCTGTATCCCTGTAACTTCTGCAGCTAATCCATCCATTCTGTATCCCTGTAACTTCTGCAGCTAATCCATCCATTCTGTATCCCTGTAACTTCTGCAACTAATCCATCCATTCTGTATCCCTGTAACTTCTGCAGCTAATCCATCCATTCTGTATCCCTGTAACTACTGCAGCTAATCCATCCATTCTGTATCCCTGTAACTTCTGCAGCTAATCCATCCATTCTGTATCCCTGTAACTTCTGCAGCTAATCCAATACATCCATTCTACCTCTCCTATGAGAGTATGTCAGGTCATATTATCTCCTGATGAGATTTGTTGTACGTTGTCAAACTTATTTGAGGGATTTCCTCCCTAATAATGCAATGCCTGTTTCCAGATCTTGTTCATACATATTCTCGATGTACATGTAATATGTGTGTGCTTTCACATTGACAGCATTACCTCAATGTCTCCCAACATGTTTTGTTCAACAGAGCATGACAAATATTTCCGCAACTTTTGAGTACTCTACAGTGAAACGTTTCCATGACGACCTGCTTATTGACTCATATCAACCTGCCATGGTGATGCTGAGCTAGATGCACAGGCGATGCTTTCTAGGTGTTCTCAGAGTAACACCTTGACGACCGACAATCCGGCTCACATTCACAACCAGCATATACCTGCTACTAGAGCAGGTACATGTCAGGTGTGTCAGCTCAGCCTAGCAGAGTAGACGGAAAGCCAAACCAGTGAACCATACCGTACTGGAGTTGAACTTTCACACCTTTTCCCACTTTCTAAAAGTGGAGAGCTCTTCGACTAAAGAAGTGCTGAGACGGCAACGAGAGATGATAATCAACTTATTGTAGTTTGCCCTGAACTTTCCAAAGCCCAGAGGCAAATGAAAATTAGGGATGTTGATTCACTTTGTCAGTGTCAAGCATGGTGTCAAGCTCTCTGTCGGCTCTGATCAGTCACACTGCTTAGACTGACAGTGATCTATTCCCTGTGAAATGAAGAGAATGGAAGTGTTGAGCTGACTCGACTGTTTCAGTGGACACCGAGGAATTAAAGATAATGAAATCAAACAGTAGAATGAAATATTACTCAATATCCAGTACAATTACTCATCCAAACGATTTGTCATCAAATAGGCCTAACTGTAAAATGTGAAAAAGAGGATTCTTCCAAACTTCTGAAATACCATCAAATAGTAATTCCATTACAACACAGTTTGGTGAAAATACCCTTGACAAAGGTGTCATTTTGACAAACGAAAATAGGGCATAACAAATGCACACACACAACCACCACACAGAAAATACAGTTCACTCTGTGTTTTACATTCACTGTATGTAGCAAGTGTAGCCTATTCACCAGGCAACTCTCCTCTGTAACAGGTTCTCTCCTCTTTCTCCTCCTGATAATGATAGTCGGGAACACAGAGACAAACAGGCAGGGAGAGAGTGGAGAGAAGAGACTGAAGAGGGGAGAAGACGAGGAAAGCAGGCAGGTAGACTGGCAGGCCGGCAGGGAGGGAGACATAGGGAGAATCTCAATTGCACACTCCTCGCTTCCTCTCTCCTCAACGCCTTCTCATAACTCATTGGAAGAGAAAGACAGAGGTCCCTCCACTCTGACCTCCAATAGGTTTTGAGAAGGAGGTGAGGAGAGAGGACGCGAGGACTATGCAATAGAGATTCTCTCATAGACAGCGTAGCAGGAGGAGGGGAGATGGAAGTAGAAAGGGGAGGAGAAGAGTAATGCAGGCAGTTAGGCGAGGGAAGCAGGAATACAGGGATGCAAAGAGACTGAAGAAGAGGGGAGGAGAAGAACGAGGCAGGCAGGGCGAGAGAGAGATGACAGACAGGAGGAAAGTGGATCTCAGTCCAGACTCATTTCCACCTCCAGTGGAGGGAGACCACCTACTTAGCCTGTCTGTGAGGAGGCCAGACCTCAGGCACGATAACAGATCACAGCCCATCAGGCAGAGGAGTGAGCTCAGATCAAACTGATTGGCAAGGAGTGAGGTTGGAGGTTTGAGACACATCTCCCTATTTCCATCTCCATATAATTATCTATGTCGGCACCCCCAAAGTAGTTCCTCCACTACCTAGTTTTTTCTCCTATAATCGCATTGTACCTACAGGGTGATACTGTATCTCAGTTAAGGTGAAATGCTGTGAAGCATATCCCAACATCTACCTTCTCACAATCTACCACACTTGAATAATATAGCCGGGAGGGATCCTCATTTAACTCCACTTAAATCACTATCAACATAACTTTATCTGGCAGGACGAGAGGGAGAGGGGTGAGGAGAAAGAGAGAATAAAAAGAGAGCGAGAGGAGAATGTGATGTAGTAGCCTCCTGAGTGCAGTTGGGTTCTCTGGGACACGTGGGGTGCGCGTGTGTATTCCATGGGAGTCATGGAGTAAACCACGTTCAATGTGGCAAAGAAATGAACTTGATGTCATGAATACAAAGCGTTATGTTTGGGGCAAATCCAACACACATCACCGAGTGCCACTCTTCATATGGTGGTGACTGCATCTTGTTATGGGTATGCTTGTCATCGGCAAGGACTAGGGAGTTTTTTAGGATAAAAAAAACACGGAATAGAGCTAAGCACAGGTCAAATACTAGACGAAACCCTGGTTTAGTCTGCTTTCCAACAGACACTGGGAGACAAATTCACCTTTCAGCAGGACAATAACCTAAAACACAAGGCCAAATATACATTGGACTTGCTTACCAAACAACATTGAATGTTCCTGAGTGGCATAGTTACAGTTTTGATGTAAATCGGTTTGAAAATCTATGGCAAGACTTGAAAATGGCTATCTAGCAATGATCAATAACCAACTTGACAGAGCTTGAAGAATTTGAAAAAGAATAATGTGCAAATATTGTACAATCCAGGTGTTACTTACCCAGAAAGACACACAGCTGTAGTAAATTCACTTTGTCAATATTATGAGGCATTGTGTGTACATGGGCGGGGGAAAAACGACAATTTAATCAGAGCGAGAGAGACCTACCTATCTACATGAGTTATATGCTCACCCTGGTTAGTACTTTGTTTGATTATCATAAAATAAGCATCATTCTAAATCATAAAAGCCCTTGCCCCCGTATGGAAAACCTATTAGGTACCGTCACTAATGTACATAAACTAATGACTATAATATCCCTCTCTACACCACATGAAATCATTTAAACCTAGTTTACAAAATGAGGAAATTCTCTAGCCTCTATTCCATTATTACAGTTTACTCTGTGTGTTATGTATATCTGCTGCTGCAAAATGGATTCACAAACACAACATGTAGGCTAATGGGTTGAGGAATCACCATGGGAGTTTTCATCAGTACGTTGTCGAGAAATCAGATGTATTGAATTTACATCTCTATTTTAAAGGTTAGAAAGAGTTAATATTGCAGATAATCCTGATTGTAGACTATAGATGTTGAGGATGTTTTCTAGGCCTAGTAATATCTAGTAATATTTGTTCTGGATTAGACCTAGGCTACTTTGTTTCTCTAAATTGGTAAATTACAGTGTATTTATTCCAGCCAAACAGTCCGAGCACAAACTTGCAGTTCAGTATTCTAAAAAATTTGAGGAAAATAAACTAGGCTTTAGCTTAATCACCGATTCACACTACACTTCTTTCTCTTCACCCAATAATCTAAAACCGAAATGTATTGCTTCTCCTATTTTCCCCTCTACAGGCTAATGTAATGTCACAGCTAATATAATCTCAGTTGACGTGACAGACACAATTTATTTCCCAACACGCTCAAAGAGAGCGAGAGAGAAAAAGAGAGACTCACTCCTGCTGCCTCAGCTAGTCGTATCCCACCTGGGTGAAAGCCACCAGCGGAAGGAGATCTTGTTCCAACTAGCACACGGTGCTCTGCGCTGAGCTCATTTAGACACCGCTATACAGCTCGTCTCTCTGTGGTACCGGTAATGGAGGAACAGGATGAGACCAGATTAGACACATCGCTACTGTTGTGACTATTATGGCACTTTGGTTTAGGCCGGCACCAGAATTTTATCTACCCATGTATTCAATATGGTCATTTATCATCTATAATTACTACAGTAGTATTACCTAGTTATAGATTACATCTACCACATCAGTTATCTATTAGATATATCTATTTATTGTAATTAGATTAGGTTTGTCTGAGACTTTAGCTTCGTTGGCTTAGTTTTCCCCAGGTATATCATTTTTGGCAAAAGATGAACTCTGTAGGTGCTTTTGAAGTCAACAGTTGAAGTTCAGAGGGTGAGAAAGTTCAGTGGGTTCACAGATATAAATAAGAAAAAACACCCAGAACCTTCTCATTAGTGTTGACCTGCTGTATAATTATGACTGCACACTATCTCAGTGGAGCGGTAGGAAATAGTGTAAAGAGCATTATGGCAGCTGAATGCCCTCCCTGTTGGCAGATGAAAAGAATCACAGAGACAGTGGAAGAGACCCAGGGATAAGCAGGCATGAGAGAAAATGATAAGAAAATGCCACTAATACAGTATGACTCAAATTAAATATACTAAAGGCCATCACATCACCTCAGATCCTTTACGCTCTGGTGGGTTTGGACCTCCTCAAAGCCTGTCTAGCCCTGCAGATGTCAGGTTATCTCTGCTCTGGAACAACAGGAGGCTCTTTGACAACTGGCTGGACCAATGGTTGAAAATAGCAATAGTTGTGGGTATTGAATTAGAAAGAGGGAGAGGACAGGATGCGACAGGAAGCGAGAGGCAGTCTAGTTGAAGCAAGTGTTAAGAGGCGACAGACAGCCTGCGGGGAGAAGTCGATAGGGGATACATATCTCAGAGGCCTCAATTACATCTGCAAACATCTGCTTTCAATCTCATCAGAGCTGGGGCCAGACCAAGAACAGCAGCACCAGATGGCTGCTAACATGTTATACATGGGCAGACACAGTGCACTACTTTTGACCCTGTAACACCCTATTTCCAACAAAGTGCACTACTTTTGACTAGAGCGACACACTCTTAGAAAGGGTTTCAAAATGAGGTTTCATTGGAGAACCCTTTTTGGTTCCAGGTAGAACCCTTTTATGTTCCAGGTAGAACTCTTTTAGGTTCCATGTAGAACCCTCTGGAGAAGTAGTCCTACATGGAAACCAATAGGGTTCTACCTGGAAGCAAAAGTTTTTTTCCAAAGGGTTCTCCTATGGGGACAGCCAGAGAACCTTTTCAGGTTCTAGATATCACCTTTCTCCCTAAGAGTGCATAGGGCCACATTGCCACCTTGTTTTTCAGTTGGAAAAACAGTTAGTGGATTAGGATGAAACTACTACATGTTTAGTTCTCGAAAGACTGCGTATACCCTTCTGAAACGACTATAACATTTGAATATCTGTAATATATTGGTTAAGGAATATTCTCCAAGCATGTGTGTCGTTCCACCTCAAAAAGCACAAGAAAGAGGATTTTGACACTCACTATCTCAGGGTGTTTTCACATATAATCCTCTTTAAAAGAACCAATCCCAGTCCTCTCTTTAAAGTGAACTCTGAGGTAAAAACAAGCGAAATAACTCAGTTGTCTTTTTATTCACACTGCCCTTGCCTTGGAATGAGGACTTAACTATTTTGCCAGTTCACTTCACCTATTTCGTGGTCCGAGTCCTCTTTGCATTTGCATTGCTATGTTTATAAAGGAACCTAAATATTTTTTCAACATTCACTAAATGCACTTTTTTACAAAGTGCAGGACAAGCCATTCCATCAGAATGTGTTATTGGACAGCTAGATATACCTACTTACATTTTAATAGCTAATATATTGCATTTAGTTTAAAGATTAGACAATAATTGTAATCAGAAGATACTATTAACATATACATATTATTGGTAACAGAATAAATATCAGAAGAATAACTGCAGATTAAATAATGCTGTCATTGAAAATTGTACACCCAATGTACTGTAGGCTACTGACCCTTTAAGAGCTAGAATAGATTTTGTACTATGTTGTGATTCTCATCAAATATGCTTTTGTCTTCTCACATTATTCAAGCCCCACAATCGAGTAAACAGATTATGAAGCTATCACAGCCTATAGATCACAGTTTGCAACAACAAAAAATCGGAACAAACAATTTAATAAATGTTTTCCTTTCTGTGCATCTGTCACGTTCCTGACCTGTTTTCCTTTGTTTTGTATTCATTTTAGTTGGTCAGGGCGTGAGTTGGGTGGGTTTGTCTATGTTTTGTATTTCTATGTGGGGTTTTGTGTTCGGCCTGGTATGATTCTCAATTAGAGACAGGTGTGTATTGTTTGTCTCTAATTGAGAGTCATACAAAGGCAGCCAGGGTTTCACTGGTGTTTTGTGGGTGTTTGTTTCCTGTGTCAGTGGTTGGACCACACAGGACTGTTTTGAGGTATGTCACGTTTGTTGTTTTGTAGTTTGTAGTGTTTTCCTGTTATTTTCATTAAATCATGAACACTTACCTCTCCGCATCTTGGTCTGATCCATGCTCCTCCTCGTCTGAGGAGGAGAACAACAATGACTGCCTTTACAGAAACACCCACCACAACAGGACCAAGCGGATTGAGGAGAGAGAACAAGAACTAAAGCAATGGAGAGAAGAGGAATGGAGTTGGGAGCAAATTTTCAATGGAGAAGGACCCTGGGCTAAGGTGGGAGAGAATCGCCGCTCTCGGGAGGAGAAGAAGGCAGCCACAGCCCAGGAGCGCAGGTATGAGGGTACGCGGCTAGCACGGAAACCCGAGAGGCTCACCCAAAAATTTCTTGGGGGGGGGCTAAAGGGGAGTGTGGCGAAGCCGGGTTGGATACCTGAGCCAACTCCCCGGGCTTGCCGTGGAGTAAGAGGGCGTCGTACTGGTCAGACACCGTGTTATGCGGTGAAGCGCACGGTGTCCCCAGTACGCGTGCTTAGCCCAGTGCGGGCTATTCCACCTTGCCGCACTGGGAGGGCTAGGTTGGGCATCGAGCCGGATGCCATGAAGCCGGCCCAACGTATCTGGCCTCCAGTACGTCTCCTCGGGCCGGCGTACATGGCACCAGCCTTACAGGTGGTGTCCCCAGTTCGCCTGCATAGCCCAGTGCGGGCTATTCCACCTCGCCGCACTGGCAGGGCTACGGGGATCATTCAACCTGGTAGGTTTGGGGAGGCTCGGTGCTCAAGAGCACGTGTCCTCCTTCACGGTCCGGTATATCCGGCGCCACCTTCCCACCCCAGCTCAGTACCACCAGTGCCTACACCACGCACCAGGCTTCCAGTGCATCTCCAGAGCCCTGTTCCTCCTCCACGTACTCTCCCTATGGTGCGTGTCTCCAGCCCAGTGCCTCCAGTTCTGGCACCACGCACCAAGCCTCCTGTGCGTCTCCAGAGCCCTGGACGCACTGTTCCTTCTCCCCGCACTCGCCCTGAGGTGCGTGCCCTCAGCCCGGTACCTCCAGTTCCGGTACCACGCACCAGGCCTAGAGTGCGCCACGAGAGTCCAGTGTGCCCTGTTCCTGTTCCCCGCACTCGCCCTGAGGTGCGTGCCCTCAGCCCGGTACCTCCAGTTCCGGTACCACGCACCAGGCCTATAGTGCGTCTCAGCCGGCCAGAGTCTGCCGTCTGCCCAGCGGTGCCTGAACGGCCCGTCTGCCCAGCTCCGTCTGAGCCATCGGTCTGCCCAGCGTCGTCTGAGCCATCTGTCTGCCCAGCGCCGTCTGAGCCATCTGTCTGCCCAGCGCCGTCTGAGCCATCTGTCTGCCCAGCGCCGTCTGAGCCATCTGTCTGCCCAGCGCCGTCTGAGCCATCCGTCTGCCCAGCGCCGTCTGAGCCATCCGTCTGCCCAGCGCCATCTGAGCCATCCGTCTGCCACGAGCCATTAGAGCCGCCCGTCTGTCCCGAGCCAGTAGAGCCGTCCGTCAGTCAGGAGCCGCTAGAGCCGTCCGTCAGTCAGGAGCTGCCAGAGACGCCCGCCAGTCAGGAGCTGCCAGAGACGCCCGCCAGTCAGGAGCTGCCAGAGACGCCCGCCAGTCAGGAGCTGCCAGAGACGCCCGCCAGTCAGGAGCTGCCAGAGACGCCCGCCAGTCAGGAGCTGCCAGAGACGCCCGCCAGTCAGGAGCTGCCAGAGACGCCCGCCAGTCAGGAGCTGCCAGAGACGCCCGCCAGTCAGGAGCTGCCAGAGACGCCCGCCAGTCAGGAGCTGCCAGAGACGCCCGCCAGTCAGGAGCTGCCAGAGACGTCCGACAGTCCGGAGCTGCCCTACAGTCCGGAGCTGCCCTACAGTCCGGAGCTGCCCTACAGTCCGGAGCTGCCCTACAGTCCGGAGCTGCCACTCAGCCCGGACCTGCCGGAGTCCCTCAGCCAGGACCTGCCGGAGTCCCTCAGCCAGGACCTGCCGCCCCTTGTCCCGGTGCTGCTCCTTGTCCCGGTGCTGCCCCTTATCCCGGTGTTGCCCCTTGTCCCGGTGCTGCCCCTTGTCCCGGTGCTGCCCCTTATCCCGGTGCTGCCCCTTGTCCCGGTGCTGCCCCTTGTCCCGGTGCTGCCCCTTGTCCCGGTGCTGCCCCTTGTCCCGGTGCTGCCCCTTAGCCCGGTGCTGCCCCTTGTCCCGGTGCTGCCCCTTGTCCCGGTGCTGCCCCTTATCCCGGTGCTGCCCCTTATCCCGGTGCTGCCCCTTCATTTAGGTGGGGTTAGTGGGAGGGTGGTCATTGGGAGGGGGATAAAGAAGCGGGGATTGATTATGGTGGGGTGGGGACCTCGTCCACCGCCAGAGCCGCCACCGTGGACAGACGCCCACCCAGACCCTCCCCTAGACTTTGTGCTGGTGCGCCCGGAGTTCGCACCTTAAGGGGGGGGTTCTGTCACGTTCCTGACCTGTTTTCCTTTGTTTTGTATTCATTTTAGTTGGTCAGGGCGTGAGTTGGGTGGGTTTGTCTATGTTTTGTATTTCTATGTGGGGTTTTGTGTTCGGCCTGGTATGATTCTCAATTAGAGACAGGTGTGTATTGTTTGTCTCTAATTGAGAGTCATACAAAGGCAGCCAGGGTTTCACTGGTGTTTTGTGGGTGTTTGTTTCCTGTGTCAGTGGTTGGACCACACAGGACTGTTTTGAGGTATGTCACGTTTGTTGTTTTGTAGTTTGTAGTGTTTTCCTGTTATTTTCATTAAATCATGAACACTTACCTCTCCGCATCTTGGTCTGATCCATGCTCCTCCTCGTCTGAGGAGGAGAACGACATTGACAGCCTTAACAGCATCCTTGACAATCCCTAATCAATATCCAAAACCAATACACGTTTTTTTTCTGCGAACCTGGGGTGTAGCCAAACAGTCAACTAAAACTAGAGTTTCTATTGAACAAATTCAGTTAGGTTCCTCCCTGTTTCGTTCCATCTGCTTCTGTTAAAAAGAAATGTTTAGCAACAAAATTGGTATAATGAATACGCCCCTGCATATCATATCTTCTCTTTTTTTGTGGCATCAATGTGAGGGGTTATGTTAGGGGAAACAGTGTTACAGTAGTCTAGTGTGAGGGATTATGACAGTAGTCTAGTGTGAGGGGTTATGGCAGGGGAGACAGTGTTGCAGTAGTCTAGTGTGAGGGGTTATGGCAGGGGAGACAGTGTTGCAGTAGTCTAGTGTGAGGGGTTATGACAGGGTAAACAGTGTTGCAGTAGTCTAGTGTGAGGGGTTATGACAGGGTAAACAGTGTTACAGTAGTCTAGTGTGAGGGGTTATGTCAGGGGAAACGGTGTTACAGTAGTCTAGTGTGAGGGGTTATGGCAGGGGAGACAGTGTTGCAGTAGTCTAGTGTGAGGGGTTATGACAGGGTAAACAGTGTTGCAGTAGTCTAGTGTGAGGGGTTATGACAGGGTAAACAGTGTTACAGTAGTCTAGTGTGAGGGGTTATGACAGGGTAAACAGTGTTACAGTAGTCTGGTGTGAGGGGTTATGTCAGGGGAAACAGTGTTACAGTAGTCTAGTGTGAGGGGGTATGACAGGGTAAATAGTGTTACAGTAGTCTAGTGTGAGGGGTTATGACAGGGGAAACTGTTGCAGTAGTCTAGTGTGAGGGGTTATGGCAGGGGAAACAGTGTTGCAGTAGTCTAGTGTGAGGGGTTATGTTAGGGGAAACAGTGTTGCAGTAGTCTAGTGTGAGGGGTTATGACAGAGGAAACGGTGTTGCAGTAGTCTAGTGTGAGGGGTTATGTTAGGGGAAACAGTGTTGCAGTAGTCTAGTGTGAAGGGTTATGACAGGGGAAACGGTGTTGCAGTAGTCTAGTGTGAGGGGTTATGACAGGGGAAACGGTGTTGCAGTAGTCTGGTGTGAGGGGTTATGACAGGGTAAACAGTGTTACAGTAGTCTAGTGTGAGGTGTTATGACAGGGAAACAGTGTTACAGTAGTCTAGTGTGAGGGGTTATGTTAGGGGAAACGGTGTTGCAGTAGTCTAGTGTGAGGGGTTATGTTATTGTAAACAGTGTTACAGTAGTCTAGTATGAGGGGTTATGACAGGGGAAACGGTGTTGCAGTAGTCTAGTGTGAGGGGTTATGGCAGGGTAAACAGTGTTACAGTAGTCTGGTGTGAGGGGTTATGGCAGGGGAAACAGTGTTACAGTAGTCTAGTGTGAGGGGTTATGGCAGGGGAAACGGTGTTGCAGTAGTCTGGTGTGAGGGGTTATGGCAGGGGAAACGGTGTTGCAGTAGTCTGGTGTGAGGGGTTATGACAGGGGAAACAGTGTTACAGTAGTCTAGTGTGAGGGGTTATGACAGGGGAAACAGTGTTACAGTAGTCTAGTGTGAGGTGTTATGACAGAGGTAACGGTGTTGCAGTAGTCTAGTGTGAGGGGTTATGACAGGGGAAACAGTGTTACAGTAGTCTAGTGTGAGGGGTTATGTTAGGGGAAACAGTGTTACAGTAGTCTGGTGTGAGGGGTTATGTTAGGGGAAACAGTGTTACAGTAGTCTAGTGTGAGGGGTTATGGCAGGGGAGACAGTGTTGCAGTAGTCTAGTGTGAGGGGTTACGACAGGGGAAACCGTGTTGCGGTAGTCTAGTGTGAGGGGTTATGGCAGGGGAAACAGTGTTGCAGTAGTCTAGTGTGAGGGGTTATGACAGGGTAAACAGTGTTGCAGTAGTCTAGTGTGAGGGGTTATGTTAGGGTAAACAGTTTTACAGTAGTCTAGTGTGAGGGGTTATGACAGGGGAAACAGTGTTGCAGTAGTCTAGTGTGAGGGGTTATGACAGGGTAAACAGTGTTGCAGTAGTCTAGTGTGAGGGGTTATGTTAGGGTAAACAGTTTTACAGTAGTCTAGTGTGAGGGGTTATGACAGGGGAAACGGTGTTGCAGTAGTCTAGTGTGAGGGGTTATGTTAGGGTAAACAGTGTTACAGTAGTCTAGTGTGAGTGGTTATGGCAGGGGAAACAGTGTTACAGTAGTCTAGTGTGAGGGGTTATGGCAGGGGAAACAGTGTTACAGTAGTCTGGTGTGAGGGGTTATGGCAGGGGAAACGGTGTTGCAGTAGTCTGGTGTGAGGGGTTATGGCAGGGGAAACGGTGTTGCAGTAGTCTGGTGTGAGGGGTTATGACAGGGGAAACAGTGTTACAGTAGTCTAGTGTGAGGGGTTATGACAGGGGAAACAGTGTTGCAGTAGTCTAGTGTGAGGGGTTATGACAGGGTAAACAGTGTTACAGTAGTCTAGTGTGAGGGGTTATGACAGGGGAAACAGTGTTACAGTAGTCTGGTGTGAGGGGTTATGACAGGGTAAACAGTGTTGCAGTAGTCTAGTGTGAGGGGTTATGACAGGGTAAACAGTGTTGCAGTAGTCTAGTGTGAGGGGTTATGGCAGGGGAAACAGTGTTACAGTAGTCTAGTGTGAGGGGTTATGGCAGGGGAAACAGTGTTACAGTAGTCTAGTGTGAAGGGTTATGTTAGGGGAAACAGTGTGACAGTAGTCTAGTGTGAGGGGTTATGTTAGGGGAAACGGTGTTGCAGTAGTCTAGTGTGAGGGGTTATGTTATTGTAAACAGTGTTACAGTAGTCTAGTATGAGGGGTTATGACAGGGGAAACGGTGTTGCAGTAGTCTAGTGTGAGGGGTTATGGCAGGGGAAACAGTGTTACAGTAGTCTGGTGTGAGGGGTTATGGCAGGGGAAACAGTGTTACAGTAGTCTGGTGTGAGGGGTTATGGCAGGGGAAACAGTGTTACAGTAGTCTAGTGTGAGGGGTTATGGCAGGGGAAACGGTGTTGCAGTAGTCTGGTGTGAGGGGTTATGGCAGGGGAAACGGTGTTGCAGTAGTCTGGTGTGAGGGGTTATGACAGGGGAAACAGTGTTACAGTAGTCTAGTGTGAGGGGTTATGACAGGGGAAACAGTGTTACAGTAGTCTAGTGTGAGGTGTTATGACAGAGGTAACGGTGTTGCAGTAGTCTAGTGTGAGGGGTTATGACAGGGGAAACAGTGTTACAGTAGTCTAGTGTGAGGGGTTATGTTAGGGGAAACAGTGTTACAGTAGTCTGGTGTGAGGGGTTATGTTAGGGGAAACAGTGTTACAGTAGTCTAGTGTGAGGGGTTATGGCAGGGGAGACAGTGTTGCAGTAGTCTAGTGTGAGGGGTTATGTTAGGGTAAACAGTTTTACAGTAGTCTAGTGTGAGGGGTTATGACAGGGGAAACGGTGTTGCAGTAGTCTAGTGTGAGGGGTTATGTTAGGGTAAACAGTGTTACAGTAGTCTAGTGTGAGTGGTTATGGCAGGGGAAACAGTGTTACAGTAGTCTAGTGTGAGGGGTTATGGCAGGGGAAACAGTGTTACAGTAGTCTGGTGTGAGGGGTTATGGCAGGGGAAACGGTGTTGCAGTAGTCTGGTGTGAGGGGTTATGGCAGGGGAAACGGTGTTGCAGTAGTCTGGTGTGAGGGGTTATGACAGGGGAAACAGTGTTACAGTAGTCTAGTGTGAGGGGTTATGACAGGGGAAACAGTGTTACAGTAGTCTAGTGTGAGGTGTTATGACAGAGGTAACGGTGTTGCAGTAGTCTAGTGTGAGGGGTTATGACAGGGGAAACAGTGTTACAGTAGTCTAGTGTGAGGGGTTATGTTAGGGGAAACAGTGTTACAGTAGTCTGGTGTGAGGGGTTATGTTAGGGGAAACAGTGTTACAGTAGTCTAGTGTGAGGGGTTATGGCAGGGGAGACAGTGTTGCAGTAGTCTAGTGTGAGGGGTTACGACAGGGGAAACAGTGTTGCGGTAGTCTAGTGTGAGGGGTTATGGCAGGGGAAACAGTGTTGCAGTAGTCTAGTATGAGGGGTTATGACAGGGTAAACAGTGTTGCAGTAGTCTAGTGTGATTGGTTATGGCAGGGGAAACAGTGTTGCAGTAGTCTAGTGTGAGGGGTTATGTTAGGGTAAACAGTGTTACAGTAGTCTGGTGTGAGGGGTTATGACAGGGGAAACAGTGTTGCAGTAGTCTAGTGTGAGGGGTTATGACAGGGGAAACTGTTGCAGTAGTCTAGTGTGAGGGGTTATGGCAGGGGAAACAGTGTTACAGTAGTCTAGTGTGAGGGGTTATGGCAAGGGAAACAGTGTTACAGTAGTCTGGTGTGAGGGGTTATGGCAGGGGAAACGGTGTTGCAGTAGTCTGGTGTGAGGGGTTATGGCAGGGGAAACGGTGTTGCAGTAGTCTGGTGTGAGGGGTTATGGCAGGGGAAACGGTGTTGCAGTAGTCTGGTGTGAGGGGTTATTGCAGGGGAAACGGTGTTGCAGTAGTCTGGTGTGAGGGGTTATGACAGGGGAAACAGTGTTACAGTAGTCTGGTGTGAGGGGTTATGGCAGGGGAAACAGTGTTACAGTAGTCTGGTGTGAGGGGTTATGACAGGGTAAACAGTGTTACAGTAGTCTAGTGTGAGGGGTTATGGCATGGGAAACAGTGTTACAGTAGTCTGGTGTGAGGTGTTATGGCAGAGGTAACGGTGTTGCAGTAGTCTAGTGTGAGGGGTTATGGCAGGGGAGACAGTGTTACAGTAGTCTAGTGTGAGGGGTTATGACAGGGGAAACAGTGTTACAGTAGTCTAGTGTGAGGTGTTATGACAGAGGTAACGGTGTTGCAGTAGTCTAGTGTGAGGGGTTATGACAGGGGAAACAGTGTTACAGTAGTCTAGTGTGAGGGGTTATGTTAGGGGAAACAGTGTTACAGTAGTCTGGTGTGAGGGGTTATGTTAGGGGAAACAGTGTTACAGTAGTCTAGTGTGAGGGGTTATGGCAGGGGAGACAGTGTTGCAGTAGTCTAGTGTGAGGGGTTACGACAGGGGAAACCGTGTTGCGGTAGTCTAGTGTGAGGGGTTATGGCAGGGGAAACAGTGTTGCAGTAGTCTAGTATGAGGGGTTATGACAGGGTAAACAGTGTTGCAGTAGTCTAGTGTGAGGGGTTATGTTAGGGTAAACAGTTTTACAGTAGTCTAGTGTGAGGGGTTATGACAGGGGAAACGGTGTTGCAGTAGTCTAGTGTGAGGGGTTATGTTAGGGTAAACAGTGTTACAGTAGTCTAGTGTGAGTGGTTATGGCAGGGGAAACAGTGTTACAGTAGTCTAGTGTGAGGGGTTATGGCAGGGGAAACAGTGTTACAGTAGTCTGGTGTGAGGGGTTATGGCAGGGGAAACGGTGTTGCAGTAGTCTGGTGTGAGGGGTTATGGCAGGGGAAACGGTGTTGCAGTAGTCTGGTGTGAGGGGTTATGACAGGGGAAACAGTGTTACAGTAGTCTAGTGTGAGGGGTTATGACAGGGGAAACAGTGTTACAGTAGTCTAGTGTGAGGTGTTATGACAGAGGTAACGGTGTTGCAGTAGTCTAGTGTGAGGGGTTATGACAGGGGAAACAGTGTTACAGTAGTCTAGTGTGAGGGGTTATGTTAGGGGAAACAGTGTTACAGTAGTCTGGTGTGAGGGGTTATGTTAGGGGAAACAGTGTTACAGTAGTCTAGTGTGAGGGGTTATGGCAGGGGAGACAGTGTTGCAGTAGTCTAGTGTGAGGGGTTACGACAGGGGAAACTGTGTTGCGGTAGTCTAGTGTGAGGGGTTATGTTAGGGGAAACAGTGTTGCAGTAGTCTAGTGTGAGGGGTTATGACAGGGTAAACAGTGTTGCAGTAGTCTAGTGTGAGGGGTTATGACAGGGGAAACTGTTGCAGTAGTCTAGTGTGAGGGGTTATGGCAGGGGAAACAGTGTTACAGTAGTCTAGTGTGAGGGGTTATGGCAAGGGAAACAGTGTTACAGTAGTCTGGTGTGAGGGGTTATGGCAGGGGAAACGGTGTTGCAGTAGTCTGGTGTGAGGGGTTATGGCAGGGGAAACGGTGTTGCAGTAGTCTGGTGTGAGGGGTTATGGCAGGGGAAACGGTGTTGCAGTAGTCTAGTGTGAGGGGTTATTGCAGGGGAAACGGTGTTGCAGTAGTCTGGTGTGAGGGGTTATGACAGGGGAAACAGTGTTACAGTAGTCTGGTGTGAGGGGTTATGGCAGGGGAAACAGTGTTGCAGTAGTCTAGTGTGAGGGGTTATGACAGGGGAAACAGTGTTACAGTTGTCTGGTGTGAGGGGTTATGGCAGGGGAAACGGTGTTGCAGTAGTCTAGTGAGAGGGGTTATGGCAGGGTAAACAATGTTGCAGTAGTCTAGTGTGAGGGGTTATTGCAGGGGAAACGGTGTTGCAGTAGTCTAGTGTGAGGTGTTATGACAGGGGAAACGGTGTTGCAGTAGTCTAGTGTGAGGGGTTATGGCAGGGGAAACGGTGTTGCAGTAGTCTAGTGAGAGGGGTTATGGCAGGGTAAACAATGTTGCAGTAGTCTAGTGTGAGGGGTTATTGCAGGGGAAACGGTGTTGCAGTAGTCTAGTATGAGGGGTTATGACAGGGTAAACAGTGTTACAGTAGTCTAGTGTGAGGGGTTATGACAGGGGAAACAGTGTTACAGTAGTCTGGTGTGAGGGGTTATGACAGGGGAGACAGTGTTGCAGTAGTCTAGTGTGAGGGGTTATGACAGGGGAAACAGTGTTACAGTAGTCTAGTGTGAGGGGTTATGACAGGGGAAACAGTGTTACAGTAGTCTAGTGTGAGGGGTTATGACAGGGTAAACAGTGTTGCAGTAGTCTAGTGTGAGGGGTTATGTTAGGGTAAACAGTTTTACAGTAGTCTGGTGTGAGGGGTTATGACAGGGTAAACAGTTTTACAGTAGTCTGGTGTGAGGGGTTATGTTAGGGTAAACAGTGTTACAGTAGTCTAGTGTGAGGGGTTATGGCAGGGGAGACAGTGTTGCAGTAGTCTAGTGTGAGGGGTTACGACAGGGGAAACCGTGTTGCGGTAGTCTAGTGTGAGGGGTTATGGCAGGGGAAACAGTGTTGCAGTAGTCTAGTATGAGGGGTTATGACAGGGTAAACAGTGTTGCAGTAGTCTAGTGTGAGGGGTTATGTTAGGGTAAACAGTTTTACAGTAGTCTAGTGTGAGGGGTTATGACAGGGGAAACGGTGTTGCAGTAGTCTAGTGTGAGGGGTTATGGCAGGGGAAACAGTGTTACAGTAGTCTAGTGTGAGGGGTTATGTTAGGGTAAACAGTGTTACAGTAGTCTGGTGTGAGGGGTTATGTTAGGGTAAACAGTTTTACAGTAGTCTAGTGTGAGGGGTTATGACAGGGGAAACAGTGTTGCAGTAGTCTAGTGTGAGGGGTTATGACAGGGGAAACTGTGTTGCAGTAGTCTAGTGTGAGGGGTTATGGCAGGGGAAACAGTGTTACAGTAGTCTAGTGTGAGTGGTTATGGCAGGGGAAACGGTGTTACAGTAGTCTAGTGTGAGGGGTTATGGCAGGGGAAACAGTGTTACAGTAGTCTGGTGTGAGGGGTTATGGCAGGGGAAACGGTGTTGCAGTAGTCTGGTGTGAGGGGTTATGGCAGGGGAAACGGTGTTGCAGTAGTCTGGTGTGAGGGGTTATGACAGGGTAAACAGTGTTGCAGTAGTCTAGTGTGAGGGGTTATGACAGGGTAAACGGTGTTGCAGTAGTCTAGTGTGATTGGTTATGGCAGGGGAAACAGTGTTACAGTAGTCTAGTGTGAGGGGTTATGTTAGGGTAAACAGTGTTACAGTAGTCTAGTGTGAGGGGTTATGACAGGGGAAACAGTGTTACAG
This sequence comes from Salvelinus fontinalis, assembly GCF_029448725.1. Lineage (NCBI taxonomy): Eukaryota > Metazoa > Chordata > Actinopteri > Salmoniformes > Salmonidae > Salvelinus > Salvelinus fontinalis. Next base: position 27,498,947 of record NC_074694.1, read on the forward strand.
TAGTCTAGTGTGAGGGGTTATGGCAAGGGAAACAGTGTTACAGTAGTCTGGTGTGAGGGGTTATGGCAGGGGAAACGGTGTTGCAGTAGTCTGGTGTGAGGGGTTATGGCAGGGGAAACGGTGTTACAGTAGTCTGGTGTGAGGGGTTATGTTAGGGTAAACAGTGTTACAGTAGTCTAGTGTGAGTGGTTATGGCAGGGGAAACAGTGTTACAGTAGTCTAGTGTGAGGGGTTATGGCAGGGGAAACAGTGTTACAGTAGTCTGGTGTGAGGGGTTATGGCAGGGGAAACGGTGTTGCAGTAGTCTGGTGTGAGGGGTTATGGCAGGGGAAACGGTGTTGCAGTAGTCTGGTGTGAGGGGTTATGACAGGGGAAACAGTGTTACAGTAGTCTAGTGTGAGGGGTTATGACAGGGGAAACAGTGTTACAGTAGTCTAGTGTGAGGTGTTATGACAGAGGTAACGGTGTTGCAGTAGTCTAGTGTGAGGGGTTATGACAGGGGAAACAGTGTTACAGTAGTCTAGTGTGAGGGGTTATGTTAGGGGAAACAGTGTTACAGTAGTCTGGTGTGAGGGGTTATGTTAGGGGAAACAGTGTTACAGTAGTCTAGTGTGAGGGGTTATGGCAGGGGAGACAGTGTTGCAGTAGTCTAGTGTGAGGGGTTACGACAGGGGAAACTGTGTTGCGGTAGTCTAGTGTGAGGGGTTATGGCAGGGGAAACAGTGTTGCAGTAGTCTAGTATGAGGGGTTATGACAGGGTAAACAGTGTTACAGTAGTCTGGTGTGAGGGGTTATGACAGGGGAAACAGTGTTGCAGTAGTCTAGTGTGAGGGGTTATGACAGGGGAAACTGTTGCAGTAGTCTAGTGTGAGGGGTTATGGCAGGGGAAACAGTGTTACAGTAGTCTAGTGTGAGGGGTTATGGCAAGGGAAACAGTGTTACAGTAGTCTGGTGTGAGGGGTTATGGCAGGGGAAACGGTGTTGCAGTAGTCTGGTGTGAGGGGTTATGGCAGGGGAAACGGTGTTGCAGTAGTCTGGTGTGAGGGGTTATGACAGGGGAAACAGTGTTACAGTAGTCTAGTGTGAGGGGTTATGACAGGGGAAACAGTGTTGCAGTAGTCTGGTGTGAGGGGTTATGACAGGGTAAACAGTGTTACAGTAGTCTAGTGTGAGGGGTTATGGCATGGGAAACAGTGTTACAGTAGTCTAGTGTGAGGTGTTATGGCAGAGGTAACGGTGTTGCAGTAGTCTAGTGTGAGGGGTTATGACAGGGGAAACAGTGTTACAGTAGTCTAGTGTGAGGGGTTATGTTAGGGGAAACAGTGTTACAGTAGTCTGGTGTGAGGGGTTATGTTAGGGGAAACAGTGTTACAGTAGTCTAGTGTGAGGGGTTATGGCAGGGGAGACAGTGTTGCAGTAGTCTAGTGTGAGGGGTTACGACAGGGGAAACCGTGTTGCGGTAGTCTAGTGTGAGGGGTTATGGCAGGGGAAACAGTGTTGCAGTAGTCTAGTATGAGGGGTTATGTTAGGGTAAACAGTTTTACAGTAGTCTAGTGTGAGGGGTTATGACAGGGGAAACGGTGTTGCAGTAGTCTAGTGTGAGGGGTTATGACAGGGGAAACAGTGTTGCAGTAGTCTAGTGTGAGGGGTTATGACAGGGGAAACTGTGTTGCAGTAGTCTAGTGTGAGGGGTTATGGCAGGGGAAACAGTGTTACAGTAGTCTAGTGTGAGGGGTTATGGCAAGGGAAACAGTGTTACAGTAGTCTGGTGTGAGGGGTTATGGCAGGGGAAACGGTGTTGCAGTAGTCTAGTATGAGGGGTTATGGCAGGGTAAACAGTGTTGCAGTAGTCTAGTGTGAGGGGTTATGACAGGGTAAACAGTGTTGCAGTAGTCTAGTGTGAGGGGTTATGACAGGGTAAACAGTGTTGCAGTAGTCTAGTGTGAGGGGTTATGTTAGGGTAAACAGTGTTACAGTAGTCTAGTGTGAGGGGTTATGACAGGGTAAACAGTGTTGCAGTAGTCTAGTGTGAGGGGTTATGTCAGGGTAAACAGTGTTGCAGTAGTCTAGTGTGAGGGGTTATGGCAGGGGAAACGGTGTTGCAGTAGTCTAGTATGAGGGGTTATGACAGGGTAAACAGTGTTGCAGTAGTCTAGTGTGAGGGGTTATGTCAGGGTAAACAGTGTTGCAGTAGTCTAGTGTGAGGGGTTATGGCAGGGGAAACGGTGTTGCAGTAGTCTAGTGAGAGGGGTTATTGCAGGGGAAACGGTGTTGCAGTAGTCTGGTGTGAGGGGTTATGGCAGGGGAAACGGTGTTGCAGTAGTCTAGTGTGAGGGGTTATTGCAGGGGAAACGGTGTTGCAGTAGTCTGGTGTGAGGGGTTATGGCAGGGGAAACGGTGTTGCAGTAGTCTAGTGAGAGGGGTTATGGCAGGGTAAACAATGTTACAGTAGTCTAGTGTGAGGGGTTATGACAGGGTAAACAATGTTGCAGTAGTCTAGTGTGAGGGGTTATGACAGAGGTAACGGTGTTGCAGTAGTCTAGTGTGAGGGGTTATGGCAGGGGAGACAGTGTTACAGTAGTCTAGTGTGAGGGGTTATGGCAGAGGTAACGGTGTTGCAGTAGTCTAGTATGAGGGGTTATGACAGGGGAAACGGTGTTGCAGTAGTCTAGTGTGAGGGGTTATGGCAGGGGAGACAGTGTTACAGTAGTCTAGTGTGAGGGGTTATGGCAGGGTAAACAGTGTTACAGTAGTCTAGTGTGAGGGGTTATGGCATGGGAAACAGTGTTACAGTAATCTGGTGTGAGGTGTTATGGCAGAGGTAACGGTGTTGCAGTAGTCTAGTGTGAGGGGTTATGGCAGGGGAGACAGTGTTACAGTAGTCTAGTGTGAGGGGTTATGACAGGGTAAACAGTGTTACAGTAGTCTAGTGTGAGGGGTTATGGCATGGGAAACAGTGTTACAGTAGTCTGGTGTGAGGTGTTATGGCAGAGGTAACGGTGTTGCAGTAGTCTAGTGTGAGGGGTTATGGCAGGGGAGACAGTGTTACAGTAGTCTAGTGTGAGGGGTTATGGCAGGGGAAACAGTGTTACAGTAGTCTAGTGTGAGGGGTTATGTTAGGGGAAACAGTGTTACAGTAGTCTAGTATGAAGGGTTATGACAGGGGAAACGGTGTTGCAGTAGTCTAGTGTGAGGGGTTATGTTAGGGGAAACAGTGTTACAGTAGTCTGGTGTGAGGGGTTATGTTAGGGGAAACGGTGTTGCAGTAGTCTAGTGTGAGGGGTTATGGCAGGGGAGACAGTGTTGCAGTAGTCTAGTGTGAGGGGTTATGACAGGGGAAACTGTGTTGCAGTAGTCTAGTGTGAGGGGTTATGGCAGGGGAAACAGTGTTGCAGTAGTCTAGTGTGAGGGGTTATGTTAGGGTAAACAGTGTTACAATAGTCTAGTATGAGGGGTTATGACAGGGGAAACGGTGTTGCAGTAGTCTAGTGTGAGGGGTTATGACAGGGGAAACTGTGTTGCAGTAGTCTAGTGTGAGGGGTTATGGCAGGGGAAACAGTGTTACAGTTGTCTAGTGTGAGGGGTTATGGCAGGGGAAACAGTGTTACAGTAGTCTGGTGTGAGGGGTTATGGCAGGGGAAACGGTGTTGCAGTAGTCTGGTGTGAGGGGTTATGGCAGGGGAAACGGTGTTACAGTAGTCTAGTGTGAGGGGTTATGACAGGGGAAACAGTGTTACAGTAGTCTGGTGTGAAGGGTTATGGCAGGGGAAGCAGTGTTACAGTAGTCTGGTGTGAGGGGTTATGGCAGGGGAAACGGTGTTGCAGTAGTCTGGTGTGAGGGGTTATGGCAGGGGAAACGGTGTTGCAGTAGTCTAGTGTGAGGGGTTATTGCAGGGGAAACGGTGTTGCAGTAGTCTGGTGTGAGGGGTTATGACAGGGGAAACAGTGTTACAGTAGTCTGGTGTGAGGGGTTATGTTAGGGGAAACAGTGTTACAGTAGTCTAGTGTGAGGGGTTATGGCAGGGGAAACGGTGTTGCAGTAGTCTAGTGTGAGGGGTTATGACAGGGTAAACGGCGTTGCAGTAGTCTAGTGTGAGGGGTTATGACAGGGGAAACATTGTTACAGTAGTCTAGTGTGAGGGGTTATGACAGGGGAAACAGTGTTGCAGTAGTCTAGTATGAGGGGTTATGACAGGGGAAACAGTGTTACAGTAGTCTAGTGTGAGGGGTTATGTTAGGGGAAACAGTGTTACAGTAGTCTAGTGTGAGGGGTTATGACAGGGGAAACAGTGTTGCAGTAGTCTAGTATGAGGGGTTATGACAGGGGAAACAGTGTTACAGTAGTCTAGTGTGAGGGGTTATGACAGGGGAAACGGTGTAAGTCTAGTGTGAGGGGTTATGACAGGGGAAACAGTGTTACAGTAGTCTAGTGTGAGGGGTTATGACAGGGGAAACGGTGTAAGTCTAGTGTGAGGGGTTATGACAGGGGAAACAGTGTTACAGTAGTCTGGTGTGAGGGGTTATGACAGGGGAAACAGTGTAAGTCTAGTGTGAGGGGTTATGACAGGGGAAACAGTGTTACAGTAGTCTAGTGTGAGGGGTTATGACAGAGGAAACGGTGTTGCAGTAGTCTAGTGTGAGGGGTTATGTCAGGGTAAACAGTGTTGCAGTAGTCTAGTGTGAGGGGTTATGGCAGGGGAAACGGTGTTGCAGTAGTCTAGTATGAGGGGTTATGACAGGGTAAACAGTGTTGCAGTAGTCTAGTGTGAGGGGTTATGTCAGGGTAAACAGTGTTGCAGTAGTCTAGTGTGAGGGGTTATGGCAGGGGAAACGGTGTTGCAGTAGTCTAGTGAGAGGGGTTATTGCAGGGGAAACGGTGTTGCAGTAGTCTGGTGTGAGGGGTTATGGCAGGGGAAACGGTGTTGCAGTAGTCTAGTGTGAGGGGTTATTGCAGGGGAAACGGTGTTGCAGTAGTCTGGTGTGAGGGGTTATGGCAGGGGAAACGGTGTTGCAGTAGTCTAGTGAGAGGGGTTATGGCAGGGTAAACAATGTTACAGTAGTCTAGTGTGAGGGGTTATGACAGGGTAAACAATGTTGCAGTAGTCTAGTGTGAGGGGTTATGACAGAGGTAACGGTGTTGCAGTAGTCTAGTGTGAGGGGTTATGGCAGGGGAGACAGTGTTACAGTAGTCTAGTGTGAGGGGTTATGGCAGAGGTAACGGTGTTGCAGTAGTCTAGTATGAGGGGTTATGACAGGGGAAACGGTGTTGCAGTAGTCTAGTGTGAGGGGTTATGGCAGGGGAGACAGTGTTACAGTAGTCTAGTGTGAGGGGTTATGGCAGGGTAAACAGTGTTACAGTAGTCTAGTGTGAGGGGTTATGGCATGGGAAACAGTGTTACAGTAATCTGGTGTGAGGTGTTATGGCAGAGGTAACGGTGTTGCAGTAGTCTAGTGTGAGGGGTTATGGCAGGGGAGACAGTGTTACAGTAGTCTAGTGTGAGGGGTTATGACAGGGTAAACAGTGTTACAGTAGTCTAGTGTGAGGGGTTATGGCATGGGAAACAGTGTTACAGTAGTCTGGTGTGAGGTGTTATGGCAGAGGTAACGGTGTTGCAGTAGTCTAGTGTGAGGGGTTATGGCAGGGGAGACAGTGTTACAGTAGTCTAGTGTGAGGGGTTATGGCAGGGGAAACAGTGTTACAGTAGTCTAGTGTGAGGGGTTATGTTAGGGGAAACAGTGTTACAGTAGTCTAGTATGAGGGGTTATGACAGGGGAAACGGTGTTGCAGTAGTCTAGTGTGAGGGGTTATGTTAGGGGAAACAGTGTTACAGTAGTCTGGTGTGAGGGGTTATGTTAGGGGAAACGGTGTTGCAGTAGTCTAGTGTGAGGGGTTATGGCAGGGGAGACAGTGTTGCAGTAGTCTAGTGTGAGGGGTTATGACAGGGGAAACTGTGTTGCAGTAGTCTAGTGTGAGGGGTTATGGCAGGGGAAACAGTGTTGCAGTAGTCTAGTGTGAGGGGTTATGTTAGGGTAAACAGTGTTACAATAGTCTAGTATGAGGGGTTATGACAGGGGAAACGGTGTTGCAGTAGTCTAGTGTGAGGGGTTATGACAGGGGAAACTGTGTTGCAGTAGTCTAGTGTGAGGGGTTATGGCAGGGGAAACAGTGTTACAGTAGTCTAGTGTGAGGGGTTATGGCAGGGGAAACAGTGTTACAGTAGTCTGGTGTGAGGGGTTATGGCAGGGGAAACGGTGTTGCAGTAGTCTGGTGTGAGGGGTTATGGCAGGGGAAACGGTGTTACAGTAGTCTAGTGTGAGGGGTTATGACAGGGGAAACAGTGTTACAGTAGTCTGGTGTGAAGGGTTATGGCAGGGGAAGCAGTGTTACAGTAGTCTGGTGTGAGGGGTTATGGCAGGGGAAACGGTGTTGCAGTAGTCTGGTGTGAGGGGTTATGGCAGGGGAAACGGTGTTGCAGTAGTCTAGTGTGAGGGGTTATTGCAGGGGAAACGGTGTTGCAGTAGTCTGGTGTGAGGGGTTATGACAGGGGAAACAGTGTTACAGTAGTCTGGTGTGAGGGGTTATGTTAGGGGAAACAGTGTTACAGTAGTCTAGTGTGAGGGGTTATGGCAGGGGAAACGGTGTTGCAGTAGTCTAGTGTGAGGGGTTATGACAGGGTAAACGGCGTTGCAGTAGTCTAGTGTGAGGGGTTATGACAGGGGAAACATTGTTACAGTAGTCTAGTGTGAGGGGTTATGACAGGGGAAACAGTGTTGCAGTAGTCTAGTATGAGGGGTTATGACAGGGGAAACAGTGTTACAGTAGTCTAGTGTGAGGGGTTATGTTAGGGGAAACAGTGTTACAGTAGTCTAGTGTGAGGGGTTATGACAGGGGAAACAGTGTTGCAGTAGTCTAGTATGAGGGGTTATGACAGGGGAAACAGTGTTACAGTAGTCTAGTGTGAGGGGTTATGACAGGGGAAACGGTGTAAGTCTAGTGTGAGGGGTTATGACAGGGGAAACAGTGTTACAGTAGTCTAGTGTGAGGGGTTATGACAGGGGAAACGGTGTAAGTCTAGTGTGAGGGGTTATGACAGGGGAAACAGTGTTACAGTAGTCTGGTGTGAGGGGTTATGACAGGGGAAACAGTGTAAGTCTAGTGTGAGGGGTTATGACAGGGGAAACAGTGTTACAGTAGTCTAGTGTGAGGGGTTATGACAGAGGAAACGGTGTTGCAGTAGTCTAGTGTGAGGGGTTATGACAGGGGAAACAGTGTTGCAGTAGTCTAGTGTGAGCGGTTATGGCAGGGGAAACGGTGTTGCAGTAGTCTAGTGTGAGGGGTTATGACAGGGGAAACAGTGTTACAGTAGTCTATTGTGAGGGGTTATGGCAGGTGAAACAGTGTTACAGTAGTCTAGTGTGAGGGGTTATGTTAGGGGAAACAGTGTTGCAGTAGTCTGGTGTGAGGGATTATGGCAGGGGAGACAGTGTTGCAGTAGTCTAGTGTGAGGGTTTTTTCAGGGGAAACAGTGTTGCAGTAGTCTAGTGTGAGGGGTTATGGCAGGGGAAACAGTGTTGCAGTAGTCTAGTGTGAGGGGTTATGGCAGGGGAAACAGTGTTACAGTAGTCTAGTGTGAGGGGTTATGTTAGGGGAAACGGTGTTGCAGTAGTCTAGTGTGAGCGGTTATGACAGGGGAAGCAGTGTTGCAGTAGTCTAGTGTGAGGGGTTATGTTAGGGGAAACGGTGTTGCAGTAGTCTAGTGTGAGGGGTTATGGCAGGGGAAACAGTGTTGCAGTAGTCTAGTGTGAGGGGTTATGACAGGGGAAACAGTGTTACAGTAGTCTGGTGTGAGGGGTTAAAGCAGGGGAAACGGTGTTGCAGTAGTCTAGTGAGAGGGGTTATGGCAGGGTAAACAATGTTGCAGTAGTCTAGTGTGAGGGGTTATGACAGGGTAAACAGTGTTGCAGTAGTCTAGTGTGAGGGGTTATGACAGTAGTCTAGTGTGAGGGGTTATGTTAGGGGAAACAGTGTTGCAGTAGTCTAGTATGAGGGGTTATGGCAGGGTAAACAGTGTTGCAGTAGTCTAGTGTGAGGGGTTATGACAGGGTAAACATTGTTACAATAGTCTAGTGTGAGGGGTTATGGCAGGGGAAACGGTGTTGCAGTAGTCTAGTGTGAGGGGTTATGGCAGGGGAAACAGTGTTACAGTAGTCTAGTGTGAGGGGTTATGTTAGGGTAAACAGTGTTACAGTAGTCTAGTATGAGGGGTTATGACAGGGGAAACGGTGTTGCAGTAGTCTAGTGTGAGGGGTTATGGCAGGGGAAACGGTGTTGCAGTAGTCTGGTGTGAGGGGTTATAACAGGGGAAACAGTGTAAGTCTAGTGTGAGGGGTTATGACAGGGGAAACAGTGTTACAGTAGTCTAGTGTGAGGGGTTATGACAGAGGAAACGGTGTTGCAGTAGTCTAGTGTGAGGGGTTATGACAGGGGAAACAGTGTTGCAGTAGTCTAGTGTGAGCGGTTATGGCAGGGGAAACGGTGTTGCAGTAGTCTAGTGTGAGGGGTTATGACAGGGGAAACAGTGTTACAGTAGTCTAGTGTGAGGGGTTATGGCAGGTGAAACAGTGTTACAGTAGTCTAGTGTGAGGGGTTATGTTAGGGGAAACAGTGTTGCAGTAGTCTGGTGTGAGGGATTATGGCAGGGGAGACAGTGTTGCAGTAGTCTAGTGTGAGGGTTTTTTCAGGGGAAACAGTGTTGCAGTAGTCTAGTGTGAGGGGTTATGTTAGGGGAAACGGTGTTGCAGTAGTCTAGTGTGAGCGGTTATGACAGGGGAAGCAGTGTTGCAGTAGTCTAGTGTGAGGGGTTTTGACAGGGTAAACAGTGTTGCAGTAGTCTAGTGTGAGGGGTTATGACAGGGTAACGGTGTTGCAGTAGTCTAGTGTGAGGGGTTATGACAGGGGAAACAGTGTTACAGTAGTCTAGTGTGAGGGGTTATGGCAGGGGAAACAGTGTTACAGTAGTCGGGTGTGAGTGGTTATGGCAGGGGAAACGGTGTTGCAGTAGTCTAGTGTGAGGGGTTATGACAGGGGAAACAGTGTTACAGTAGTCTAGTGTGAGGGGTTATGACAGGGGAAACAGTGTTACAGTAATCTAGTGTGAGGGGTTATGACAGGGGAAACGGTGTTGCAGTAGTCTAGTGTGAGGGGTTATGACAGGGAAACAGTGTTGCAGTAGTCTGGTGTGAGGGGTTATGACAGGGGAAACAGTGTTACAATAGTCTAGTTTGAGGGGTTATGACAGGGAAACAGTGTTACAGTAGTCTAGTGTGAGGGGTTATGAAAGGGGAAACAGTGTTGCAGTAGTCTAGTGTGAGGGGTTATGTAAGGGTAAACAGTTTTACAGTAGTCTAGTGTGAGGGGTTATGTCAGGGTAAACAGTGTTACAGTAGTCTAGTGTGAGGGGTTATGACAGAGGAAACGGTGTTGCAGTAGTCTAGTGTGAGGGGTTATGACAGGGGAAACAGTGTTGCAGTAGTCTAGTGTGAGCGGTTATGGCAGGGGAAACGGTGTTGCAGTAGTCTAGTGTGAGGGGTTATGACAGGGGAAACAGTGTTACAGTAGTCTAGTGTGAGGGGTTATGGCAGGTGAAACAGTGTTACAGTAGTCTAGTGTGAGGGGTTATGTTAGGGGAAACAGTGTTGCAGTAGTCTGGTGTGAGGGATTATGGCAGGGGAGACAGTGTTGCAGTAGTCTAGTGTGAGGGTTTTTTCAGGGGAAACAGTGTTGCAGTAGTCTAGTGTGAGGGGTTATGTTAGGGGAAACGGTGTTGCAGTAGTCTAGTGTGAGCGGTTATGACAGGGGAAGCAGTGTTGCAGTAGTCTAGTGTGAGGGGTTATAACAGGGGAAACAGTGTTACAGTAGTCTAGTGTGAGGGGTTATGGCAGGGGAAACAGTGTTACAGTAGTCGGGTGTGAGTGGTTATGGCAGGGGAAACGGTGTTGCAGTAGTCTAGTGTGAGGGGTTATGACAGGGGAAACAGTGTTACAGTAGTCTAGTGTGAGGGGTTATGACAGGGGAAACAGTGTTACAGTAATCTAGTGTGAGGGGTTATGACAGGGGAAACGGTGTTGCAGTAGTCTAGTGTGAGGGGTTATGACAGGGGAAACAGTGTTGCAGTAGTCTGGTGTGAGGGGTTATGACAGGGGAAACAGTGTTACAATAGTCTAGTTTGAGGGGTTATGACAGGGAAACAGTGTTACAGTAGTCTAGTGTGAGGGGTTATGAAAGGGGAAACAGTGTTGCAGTAGTCTAGTGTGAGGGGTTATGTAAGGGTAAACAGTTTTACAGTAGTCTAGTGTGAGGGGTTATGTCAGGGTAAACAGTGTTACAGTAGTCTAGTGTGAGGGGTTATGACAGGGGAAACAGTGTTACAGTAGTCTAGTGTGAGGGGTTATGGCAGGGGAAACAGTGTGACAGTAGTCTAGTGTGAGGCGCTATGACAGGGGAAACAGTGTTACAGTAGTCTAGTGTGAGGGGTTATGGCAGGGGAGACAGTGTTGCAGTAGTCTAGTGTGAGGGGTTATGACAGGGGAAACTGTGTTGCAGTAGTCTAGTGTGAGGGGTTATGGCAGGGGAAACAGTGTTGCAGTAGTCTAGTATGAGGGGTTATGACAGGGTAAACAGTGTTGCAGTAGTTTAGTGTGAGGGGTTATGTTAGGGGAAACGGTGTTACAGTAGTCTAATGTGAGGGGTTATGACAGGGGAAACTGTGTTGCAGTAGTCTAGTGTGAGGGGTTATGACAGTAGTCTAGTGTGAGGGGTTATGGCAGGGGAAACGGTGTTACAGTAGTCTAGTGTGAGGGGTTATGTCAGGGGAACAGTGTTACAGTAGTCTAGTGTTAGGGGTTATGGCAGGGGAAACGGTGTTACAGTAGTCTAGTGTGAGGGGTTATGACAGGGGAAACAGTGTTGCAGTAGTCTAGTGTGAGGGGTTATGTTAGGGGAAACGGTGTTGCAGTAGTCTAGTGTGAGGGGTTATGACAGGGTAAACAGTGTTGCAGTAGTCTAGTGTGAGGGGTTATGACAGGGTAAACGGTGTTGCAGTAGTCTAGTGTGAGGGGTTATGACAGGGTAAACGGTGTTGAAGTAGTCTAGTGTGAGGGGTTATGACAGGGTAAACAGTGTTGCAGGAGTTTAGTGTGAGGGGTTATGACAGGGGAAACTGTGTTGCAGTAGTCTAGTGTGAGGGGTTATGGCAGGGGAAACAGTGTTACAGTAGTCTAGTGTGAGGGGTTATGTTAGGGGAAACAGTGTTGCAGTAGTCTAGTGTGAGGGGTTATGGCAGTAGTCTAGTGTGAGGGGTTATGTCAGTAGTCTAGTGTGATGGGTTATGGCAGGGGAAACAGTGTTACAGTAGTCTAGTGTGAGGGGTTATGACAGGGGAAACAGTGTTGCAGTAGTCTAGTGTGAGTGGTTATGGCAGGGGAAACAGTGTTGCAGTAGTCTGGTGTGAGAGGTTATGACAGGGGAAACAGTGTTACAGTAGTCTAGTGTGAGGCGCTATGACAGGGGAAACAGTGTTACAGTAGTCTGGTGTGAGGGGTTATGGCAGGGGAAACGGTGTTGCAGTAGTCTAGTGTGAGGGGTTATGACAGGGGAAACAGTGTTACAGTAGTCTAGTGTGAGGGGTTATGACAGGGGAAACAGTGTTACAGTAGTCGGGTGTGAGTGGTTATGGCAGGGGAAACGGTGTTGCAGTAGTCTAGTGTGAGGGGTTATGACAGGGGAAACAGTGTTACAGTAGTCTAGTGTGAGGGGTTATGGCAGGGGAAACAGTGTTACAGTAGTCTAGTGTGAGGGGTTATGTTAGGGGAAACAGTGTTACAGTAGTCTAGTGTGAGGGGTTATGTTAGGGGAAACAGTGTTACAGTAGTCTGGTGTGAGGGGTTATGTTAGGGGAAACAGTGTTACAGTAGTCTAGTGTGAGGGGTTATGGCAGGGGAGACAGTGTTGCAGTAGTCTAGTGTGAGGGGTTATGACAGGGGAAACTGTGTTGCAGTAGTCTAGTGTGAGGGGTTATGGCAGGGGAAACAGTGTTGCAGTAGTCTAGTATGAGGGGTTATGACAGGGTAAACAGTGTTGCAGTAGTTTAGTGTGAGGGGTTATGTTAGGGGAAACGGTGTTACAGTAGTCTAATGTGAGGGGTTATGACAGGGGAAACTGTGTTGCAGTAGTCTAGTGTGAGGGGTTATGACAGTAGTCTAGTGTGAGGGGTTATGGCAGGGGAAACGGTGTTACAGTAGTCTAGTGTGAGGGGTTATGTCAGGGGAACAGTGTTACAGTAGTCTAGTGTGAGGGGTTATGGCAGGGGAAACGGTGTTACAGTAGTCTAGTGTGAGGGGTTATGGCAGGGGAAACGGTGTTACAGTAGTCTAGTGTGAGGGGTTATGACAGTAGTCTAGTGTGAGGGGTTATGGCAGGGGAAACGGTGTTACAGTAGTCTAGTGTGAGGGGTTATGTCAGGGGAACAGTGTTACAGTAGTCTAGTGTGAGGGGTTATGTTAGGGGAAACAGTGTTACAGTAGTCTAGTATGAGGGGTTATGTCAGTAGTCTAGTGTGAGGGGTTATGTCAGTAGTCTAGTGTGAGGGGTTATGGCAGGGGAAACGGTGTTACAGTAGTCTAGTGTGAGGGGTTATGGCAGGGGAAACGGTGTTACAGTAGTCTAGTGTGAGGGGTTATGTTAGGGGAAACAGTGTTACAGTAGTCTAGTGTGAGGGGTTATGACAGGGGAAACAGTGTTACAGTAGTCTAGTGTGAGGGGTTATGGCAGGGGAAACGATGTTACAGTAGTCTAGTGTGAGGGGTTATGGCAGGGGAAACGGTGTTACAGTAGTCTAGTGTGAGGGGTTATGGCAGGGGAAACAGTGATACAGTAGTCTAGTGTGAGGGGTTATGGCAGGGGAAACAGTGTTACAGTAGTCTAGTATGAGGGGTTATGTCAGTAGTCTAGTGTGAGGGGTTATGTCAGTAGTCTAGTGTGAGGGGTTATGGCAGGGGAAACAGTGTTACAGTAGTCTGGTGTGAGGGGTTATGTCAGGGGAAACGGTGTTGCAGTAGTCTAGTGTGAGGGGTTATGACAGTAGTCTAGTGTGAGGGGTTATGACAGGGGAACGGTGTTACAGTAGTCTAGTGTGAGGGGTTATGACAGGGGAAACGGTGTTACAGTAGTCTAGTGTGAGGGGTTATGACAGGGGAAACGGTGTTACAGTAGTCTAGTGTGAGGGGTTATGTTAGGGGAAACAGTGTTACAGTAGTCTAGTGTGAGGGGTTATGGCAGGGGAAACAGTGTTGCAGTAGTCTAGTGTGAGGGGTTATGGCAGGGGAAACGGTGTTGCAGTAGTCTAGTGTGAGGGGTTATGACAGGGGAAACAGTGTTACAGTAGTCTAGTGTGAGGGGTTATGACAGAGGAAACAGTGTTACAGTAGTCTTGTGTGAGGGGTTATGGTAGGGAAAGAGTGTTACAGTAGTCTAGTGTGAGGGGTTATGGCAGGGGAAACGGTGTTGCAGTAGTCTAGTGTGAGGGGTTATGACAGGGGAAAACGTGTTACAGTAGTCTAGTGTGAGGGGTTATGACAGGGGAAACAGTGTTGCAGTAGTCTAGTGTGAGGGGTTATGACAGTAGTCTAGTGTGAGGGGTAATGGCAGGGGAAACGGTGTTGCAGTAGTCTAGTGTGAGGGGTTATGTCAGTAGTCTAGTGTGAGGGGTTATGGCAGGGGAAACGGTGTTGCAGTAGTCTAGTGTGAGGGGTTATGGCAGGGGTAACAGTGTTACAGTAGTGTAGTGTGAGGGGTTATGACAGGGGAAACGGTGTTGCAGTAGTCTAGTGTGAGGGGTTATGACAGTAGTCTAGTGTGAGGGGTTATGGCAGGGGAAACGGTGTTACAGTAGTCTAGTGTGAGGGGTTATGGCAGGGGAAACGGTGTTACAGTAGTCTAGTGTGAGGGGTTATGTTAGGGTAAACAGTGTTACAGTAGTCTAGTGTGAGGGGTTATGACAGGGGAAACAGTGTTACAGTTGTCTAGTGTGAGGGGTTATGGCAGGTGAAACAATGATACAGTAGTCTAGTGTGAGGGGTTATGGCAGGGGAAACGGTGTTACAGTAGTCTAGTGTGAAGGGTTATGGCAATGGAAACGGTGTTACAGTTGTCTAGTGTGAGGGGTTATGGCAGGGGAAACAGTGATACAGTAGTCTAGTGTGAGGGGTTATGGCAGGGGAAACAGTGTTGCAGTAGTCTAGTATGAGGGGTTATGTCAGTCGTCTAGTGTGAGGGATTATGTCAGTAGTCTAGTGTGAGGAGTTATGGCAGGGGAAACAGTGTTGCAGTAGTCTGGTGTGAGGGGTTATGTCAGTAGTCTAGTGTGAGGGGTTATGGCAGGGGAAACAGTGTTACAGTAGTCTAGTGTGAGGGGTTATGGCAGGGGAAACAGTGTTACAGTAGTGTAGTGTGAGGGGTTATGACAGGGGAAACGGTGTTGCAGTAGTCTAGTGTGAGGGGTTATGACAGGGGAAACGGTGTTGCAGTAGTCTAGTGTGAGGGGTTATGACAGTAGTCTAGTGTGAGGGGTTATGGCAGGGGAAACGGTGTTACAGTAGTCTAGTGTGAGGGGTTATGGCAGGGGAAACGGTGTTACAGTAGTCTAGTGTGAGGGGTTATGTTAGGGTAAACAGTGTTACAGTAGTCTAGTGTGAGGGGTTATGACAGTAGTCTAGTGTGAGGGGTTATGGCAGGGGAAACGGTGTTACAGTAGTCTAGTGTGAGGGGTTAGGTCAGGGGAACAGTGTTACAGTAGTCTAGTGTGAGGGGTTATGGCAGGGGAAACGGTGTTACAGTAGTCTAGTGTGAGGGGTTATGGCAGGGGAAACGGTGTTACAGTAGTCTAGTGTGAGGGGTTATGTTAGGGGAAACAGTGTTACAGTAGTCTAGTGTGAGGGGTTATGACAGGGGAAACAGTGATACAGTAGTCTAGTGTGAGGGGTTATGGCAGGGGAAACGGTGTTACAGTAGTCTAGTGTGAGGGGTTATGGCAGGGGAAACGGTGTTACAGTAGTCTAGTGTGAGGGGTTATGGCAGGGGAAACAGTGATACAGTAGTCTAGTGTGAGGGGTTATGGCAGGGGAAACAGTGTTACAGTAGTCTAGTATGAGGGGTTATGTCAGTAGTCTAGTGTGAGGGGTTATGTCAGTAGTCTAGTGTGAGGGGTTATGGCAGGGGAAACAGTGTTACAGTAGTCTGGTGTGAGGGGTTATGTCAGGGGAAACGGTGTTGCAGTAGTCTAGTGTGAGGGGTTATGACAGTAGTCTAGTGTGAGGGGTTATGACAGGGGAAACGGTGTTACAGTAGTCTAGTGTGAGGGGTTATGACAGGGGAAACGGTGTTACAGTAGTCTAGTGTGAGGGGTTATGGCAGGGGAAACGGTGTTACAGTAGTCTAGTGTGAGGGGTTATGTTAGGGGAAACAGTGTTACAGTAGTCTAGTGTGAGGGGTTATGGCAGGGGAAACAGTGTTGCAGTAGTCTAGTGTGAGGGGTTATGGCAGGGGAAACGGTGTTGCAGTAGTCTAGTGTGAGGGGTTATGACAGGGGAAACAGTGTTACAGTAGTCTAGTGTGAGGGGTTATGACAGAGGAAACAGTGTTACAGTAGTCTTGTGTGAGGGGTTATGGCAGGGAAACAGTGTTACAGTAGTCTAGTGTGAGGGGTTATGGCAGGGGAAACGGTGTTGCAGTAGTCTAGTGTGAGGGGTTATGACAGGGGAAAACGTGTTACAGTAGTCTAGTGTGAGGGGTTATGACAGGGGAAACAGTGTTGCAGTAGTCTAGTGTGAGGGGTTATGACAGTAGTCTAGTGTGAGGGGTAATGGCAGGGGAAACGGTGTTGCAGTAGTCTAGTGTGAGGGGTTATGTCAGTAGTCTAGTGTGAGGGGTTATGGCAGGGGAAACGGTGTTGCAGTAGTCTAGTGTGAGGGGTTATGTCAGTAGTCTAGTGTGAGGGGTTATGGCAGGGGAAACAGTTTTACTGTAGTCTAGTGTGAGGGGTTATGGCAGGGGAAACAGTGTTACAGTAGTGTAGTGTGAGGGGTTATGACAGGGGAAACGGTGTTGCAGTAGTCTAGTGTGAGGGATTATGACAGGGGAAACGGTGTTGCAGTAGTCTAGTGTGAGGGGTTAAGACAGTAGTCTAGTGTGAGGGGTTATGGCAGGGGAAACGGTGTTACAGTAGTCTAGTGTGAGGGGTTATGGAAGGGGAAACGGTGTTACAGTAGTCTAGTGTGAGGGGTTATGTTAGGGTAAACAGTGTTACAGTAGTCTAGTGTGAGGGGTTATGACAGGGGAAACAGTGTTACAGTTGTCTAGTGTGAGGGGTTATGGCAGGTGAAACAATGATACAGTAGTCTAGTGTGAGGGGTTATGGCAGGGGAAACGGTGTTACAGTAGTCTAGTGTGAAGGGTTATGGCAATGGAAACGGTGTTACAGTTGTCTAGTGTGAGGGGTTATGGCAGGGGAAACAGTGATACAGTAGTCTAGTGTGAGGGGTTATGGCAGGGGAAACAGTGTTGCAGTAGTCTAGTATGAGGGGTTATGTCAGTCGTCTAGTGTGAGGGGTTATGTCAGTAGTCTAGTGTGAGGAGTTATGGCAGGGGAAACAGTGTTGCAGTAGTCTGGTGTGAGGGGTTATGTCAGTAGTCTAGTGTGAGGGGTTATGGCAGGGGAAACAGTGTTACAGTAGTCTAGTGTGAGGGGTTATGGCAGGGGAAACAGTGTTACAGTAGTGTAGTGTGAGGGGTTATGACAGGGGAAACGGTGTTGCAGTAGTCTAGTGTGAGGGGTTATGACAGGGGAAACGGTGTTGCAGTAGTCTAGTGTGAGGGGTTATGACAGTAGTCTAGTGTGAGGGGTTATGGCAGGGGAAACGGTGTTACAGTAGTCTAGTGTGAGGGGTTATGTTAGGGTAAACAGTGTTACAGTAGTCTAGTGTGAGGGGTTATGACAGGGGAAACAGTGTTACAGTTGTCTAGTGTGAGGGGTTATGGCAGGGGAAACAGTGATACAGTAGTCTAGTGTGAGGGGTTATGGCAGGGGAAATGGTGTTACAGTAGTCTAGTGTGAGGGGTTATGGCAGGGGAAACGGTGTTACAGTTGTCTAGTGTGAGGGGTTATGGCAGGGGAAACAGTGATACAGTAGTCTAGTGTGAGGGGTTATGGCAGGGGTAACAGTGTTGCAGTAGTCTAGTATGAGGGGTTATGTCAGTCGTCTAGTGTGAGGGGTTATGTCAGTAGTCTAGTGTGAGGAGTTATGGCAGGGGAAACAGTGTTGCAGTAGTCTGGTGTGAGGGGTTATGTCAGTAGTCTAGTGTGAGGGGTTATGACAGGGGAAACGCTGTTACAGTAGTCTAGTGTGAGGGGTTATGGCAGGGGAAACGGTGTTACAGTAGTCTAGTGTGAGGGGTTATGTTAGGGTAAACAGTGTTACAGTAGTCTAGTGTGAGGGGTTATGACAGGGGAAACTGTTGCAGTAGTCTAGTGTGAGGGATTATGACAGGGGAAACTGTTGCAGTAGTCTAGTGTGAGGGGTTATGACAGGGGAAATGGTGTTGCAGTAGTCTAGTGTGAGGGGTTATGACAGGGGAAACGGTGTTGCAGTAGTCTAGTGTGAGGGGTTATGACAGGGGGAACAGTGTTACAGTAGTCTAGTGTGAGGGGTTATGTTAGGGGAAACAGTGTTGCAGTAGTCTAGTGTGAGGGATTATGACAGGGGAAACTGTTGCAGTAGTCTAGTGTGAGGGGTTATGACAGGGGAAACGGTGTTGCAGTAGTCTAGTGTGAGGGGTTATGACAGGGGAAACAGTGTTGCAGTAGTCTAGTGTGAGGGGTTATGACAGGGGGAACAGTGTTACAGTAGTCTAGTGTGAGGGGTTATGTTAGGGGAAACAGTGTTGCAGTAGTCTAGTGTGAGGGTTTATGACAGGGGAAACTGTTGCAGTAGTCTAGTGTGAGGGATTATGACAGGGGAAACTGTTGCAGTAGTCTAGTGTGAGGGGTTATGACAGGGGAAACAGTGTTACAGTAGTCTAGTGTGAGGGGTTATGACAGGGGAAACTGTTGCAGTAGTCTAGTGTGAGGGGTTATGACAGGGGAAACGGTGTTGCAGTAGTCTAGTGTGAGGGGTTATGACAGGGGAAACAGTGTTGCAGTAATCTAGTGTGTGGGGTTATGGCAGGGGAAACAGTGATACAGTAGTCTAGTGTGAGGGGTTATGGCAGGGGAAACGGTGTTACAGTAGTCTAGTGTGAGGGGTTATGGCAGGGGAAACGGTGTTACAGTTGTCTAGTGTGAGGGGTTATGGCAGGGGAAACAGTGATACAGTAGTCTAGTGTGAGGGGTTATGGCAGGGGAAACAGTGTTGCAGTAGTCTAGTATGAGGGGTTATCTCAGTAGTCTAGTGTGAGGGGTTATGTCAGTAGTCTAGTGTGAGGAGTTATGGCAGGGGAAACAGTGTTGCAGTAGTCTGGTGTGAGGGGTTATGGCAGGGGAAACGGTGTTACAGTAGTCTAGTGTGAGGGGTTATGGCAGGGGAAACGGTGTTACAGTAGTCTAGTGTGAGGGGTTATGACAGGGGAAACGGTGTTACAGTAGTCTAGTGTGAGGGGTTATGTTAGGGGAAACAGTGTTACAGTAGTCTAGTGTGAGGGGTTATGGCAGGGGAAACGGTGTTGCAGTAGTCTAGTGTGAGGGGTTATGACAGGGGAAACAGTGTTACAGTTGTCTAGTGTGAGGGGTTATGGCAGGGGAAACAGTGATACAGTAGTCTAGTGTGAGGGGTTATGGCAGGGGAAACAGTGTTGCAGTAGTCTAGTATGAGGGGTTATGTCAGTCGTCTAGTGTGAGGGGTTATGTCAGTAGTCTAGTGTGAGGAGTTATGGCAGGGGAAACAGTGTTGCAGTAGTCTGGTGTGAGGGGTTATGTCAGTAGTCTAGTGTGAGGGGTTATGGCAGGGGAAACAGTGTTACAGTAGTCTAGTGTGAGGGGTTATGGCAGGGGAAACAGTGTTACAGTAGTGTAGTGTGAGGGGTTATGACAGGGGAAACGGTGTTGCAGTAGTCTAGTGTGAGGGGTTATGACAGGGGAAACGGTGTTGCAGTAGTCTAGTGTGAGGGGTTATGACAGTAGTCTAGTGTGAGGGGTTATGGCAGGGGAAACGGTGTTACAGTAGTCTAGTGTGAGGGGTTATGTTAGGGTAAACAGTGTTACAGTAGTCTAGTGTGAGGGGTTATGACAGGGGAAACAGTGTTACAGTTGTCTAGTGTGAGGGGTTATGGCAGGGGAAACAGTGATACAGTAGTCTAGTGTGAGGGGTTATGGCAGGGGAAATGGTGTTACAGTAGTCTAGTGTGAGGGGTTATGGCAGGGGAAACGGTGTTACAGTTGTCTAGTGTGAGGGGTTATGGCAGGGGAAACAGTGATACAGTAGTCTAGTGTGAGGGGTTATGGCAGGGGTAACAGTGTTGCAGTAGTCTAGTATGAGGGGTTATGTCAGTCGTCTAGTGTGAGGGGTTATGTCAGTAGTCTAGTGTGAGGAGTTATGGCAGGGGAAACAGTGTTGCAGTAGTCTGGTGTGAGGGGTTATGTCAGTAGTCTAGTGTGAGGGGTTATGACAGGGGAAACGCTGTTACAGTAGTCTAGTGTGAGGGGTTATGGCAGGGGAAACGGTGTTACAGTAGTCTAGTGTGAGGGGTTATGTTAGGGTAAACAGTGTTACAGTAGTCTAGTGTGAGGGGTTATGACAGGGGAAACTGTTGCAGTAGTCTAGTGTGAGGGATTATGACAGGGGAAACTGTTGCAGTAGTCTAGTGTGAGGGGTTATGACAGGGGAAATGGTGTTGCAGTAGTCTAGTGTGAGGGGTTATGACAGGGGAAACGGTGTTGCAGTAGTCTAGTGTGAGGGGTTATGACAGGGGGAACAGTGTTACAGTAGTCTAGTGTGAGGGGTTATGTTAGGGGAAACAGTGTTGCAGTAGTCTAGTGTGAGGGATTATGACAGGGGAAACTGTTGCAGTAGTCTAGTGTGAGGGGTTATGACAGGGGAAACGGTGTTGCAGTAGTCTAGTGTGAGGGGTTATGACAGGGGAAACAGTGTTGCAGTAGTCTAGTGTGAGGGGTTATGACAGGGGGAACAGTGTTACAGTAGTCTAGTGTGAGGGGTTATGTTAGGGGAAACAGTGTTGCAGTAGTCTAGTGTGAGGGTTTATGACAGGGGAAACTGTTGCAGTAGTCTAGTGTGAGGGATTATGACAGGGGAAACTGTTGCAGTAGTCTAGTGTGAGGGGTTATGACAGGGGAAACAGTGTTACAGTAGTCTAGTGTGAGGGGTTATGACAGGGGAAACTGTTGCAGTAGTCTAGTGTGAGGGGTTATGACAGGGGAAACGGTGTTGCAGTAGTCTAGTGTGAGGGGTTATGACAGGGGAAACAGTGTTGCAGTAATCTAGTGTGTGGGGTTATGGCAGGGGAAACAGTGATACAGTAGTCTAGTGTGAGGGGTTATGGCAGGGGAAACGGTGTTACAGTAGTCTAGTGTGAGGGGTTATGGCAGGGGAAACGGTGTTACAGTTGTCTAGTGTGAGGGGTTATGGCAGGGGAAACAGTGATACAGTAGTCTAGTGTGAGGGGTTATGGCAGGGGAAACAGTGTTGCAGTAGTCTAGTATGAGGGGTTATCTCAGTAGTCTAGTGTGAGGGGTTATGTCAGTAGTCTAGTGTGAGGAGTTATGGCAGGGGAAACAGTGTTGCAGTAGTCTGGTGTGAGGGGTTATGGCAGGGGAAACGGTGTTACAGTAGTCTAGTGTGAGGGGTTATGGCAGGGGAAACGGTGTTACAGTAGTCTAGTGTGAGGGGTTATGACAGGGGAAACGGTGTTACAGTAGTCTAGTGTGAGGGGTTATGTTAGGGGAAACAGTGTTACAGTAGTCTAGTGTGAGGGGTTATGGCAGGGGAAACGGTGTTGCAGTAGTCTAGTGTGAGGGGTTATGACAGGGGAAACGGTGTTGCAGTAGTCTAGTGTGAGGGGTTATGACAGGGGAAACTGTTGCAGTAGTCTAGTGTGAGGGATTATGACAGGGGAAACTGTTGCAGTAGTCTAGTGTGAGGGGTTATGTTAGGGGAAACTGTTGCAGTAGTCTAGTGTGAGGGGTTATGGCAGGGGAAACAGTGTTACAGTTGTCTAGTGTGAGGGGTTATGGCAGGGGAAACAGTGATACAGTAGTCTAGTGTGAGGGGTTATGGCAGGGGAAACAGTGTTGCAGTAGTCTAGTATGAGGGGTTATGTCAGTCGTCTAGTGTGAGGGGTTATGTCAGTAGTCTAGTGTGAGGAGTTATGGCAGGGGAAACAGTGTTGCAGTAGTCTGGTGTGAGGGGTTATGTCAGTAGTCTAGTGTGAGGGGTTATGGCAGGGGAAACAGTGTTACAGTAGTCTAGTGTGAGGGGTTATGGCAGGGGAAACAGTGTTACAGTAGTGTAGTGTGAGGGGTTATGACAGGGGAAACGGTGTTGCAGTAGTCTAGTGTGAGGGG
The DNA here is from genome assembly GCF_029448725.1 of Salvelinus fontinalis. NCBI lineage: Eukaryota > Metazoa > Chordata > Actinopteri > Salmoniformes > Salmonidae > Salvelinus > Salvelinus fontinalis. The sequence continues at coordinate 27,520,573 of NC_074694.1, forward strand.
TTATGACAGGGGAAACGGTGTTGCAGTAGTCTAGTGTGAGGGGTTATGACAGTAGTCTAGTGTGAGGGGTTATGGCAGGGGAAACGGTGTTACAGTAGTCTAGTGTGAGGGGTTATGTTAGGGTAAACAGTGTTACAGTAGTCTAGTGTGAGGGGTTATGACAGGGGAAACAGTGTTACAGTTGTCTAGTGTGAGGGGTTATGGCAGGGGAAACAGTGATACAGTAGTCTAGTGTGAGGGGTTATGGCAGGGGAAATGGTGTTACAGTAGTCTAGTGTGAGGGGTTATGGCAGGGGAAACGGTGTTACAGTTGTCTAGTGTGAGGGGTTATGGCAGGGGAAACAGTGATACAGTAGTCTAGTGTGAGGGGTTATGGCAGGGGTAACAGTGTTGCAGTAGTCTAGTATGAGGGGTTATGTCAGTCGTCTAGTGTGAGGGGTTATGTCAGTAGTCTAGTGTGAGGAGTTATGGCAGGGGAAACAGTGTTGCAGTAGTCTGGTGTGAGGGGTTATGTCAGTAGTCTAGTGTGAGGGGTTATGACAGGGGAAACGCTGTTACAGTAGTCTAGTGTGAGGGGTTATGGCAGGGGAAACGGTGTTACAGTAGTCTAGTGTGAGGGGTTATGTTAGGGTAAACAGTGTTACAGTAGTCTAGTGTGAGGGGTTATGACAGGGGAAACTGTTGCAGTAGTCTAGTGTGAGGGATTATGACAGGGGAAACTGTTGCAGTAGTCTAGTGTGAGGGGTTATGACAGGGGAAATGGTGTTGCAGTAGTCTAGTGTGAGGGGTTATGACAGGGGAAACGGTGTTGCAGTAGTCTAGTGTGAGGGGTTATGACAGGGGGAACAGTGTTACAGTAGTCTAGTGTGAGGGGTTATGTTAGGGGAAACAGTGTTGCAGTAGTCTAGTGTGAGGGATTATGACAGGGGAAACTGTTGCAGTAGTCTAGTGTGAGGGGTTATGACAGGGGAAACGGTGTTGCAGTAGTCTAGTGTGAGGGGTTATGACAGGGGAAACAGTGTTGCAGTAGTCTAGTGTGAGGGGTTATGACAGGGGGAACAGTGTTACAGTAGTCTAGTGTGAGGGGTTATGTTAGGGGAAACAGTGTTGCAGTAGTCTAGTGTGAGGGTTTATGACAGGGGAAACTGTTGCAGTAGTCTAGTGTGAGGGATTATGACAGGGGAAACTGTTGCAGTAGTCTAGTGTGAGGGGTTATGACAGGGGAAACAGTGTTACAGTAGTCTAGTGTGAGGGGTTATGACAGGGGAAACTGTTGCAGTAGTCTAGTGTGAGGGGTTATGACAGGGGAAACGGTGTTGCAGTAGTCTAGTGTGAGGGGTTATGACAGGGGAAACAGTGTTGCAGTAATCTAGTGTGTGGGGTTATGGCAGGGGAAACAGTGATACAGTAGTCTAGTGTGAGGGGTTATGGCAGGGGAAACGGTGTTACAGTAGTCTAGTGTGAGGGGTTATGGCAGGGGAAACGGTGTTACAGTTGTCTAGTGTGAGGGGTTATGGCAGGGGAAACAGTGATACAGTAGTCTAGTGTGAGGGGTTATGGCAGGGGAAACAGTGTTGCAGTAGTCTAGTATGAGGGGTTATCTCAGTAGTCTAGTGTGAGGGGTTATGTCAGTAGTCTAGTGTGAGGAGTTATGGCAGGGGAAACAGTGTTGCAGTAGTCTGGTGTGAGGGGTTATGGCAGGGGAAACGGTGTTACAGTAGTCTAGTGTGAGGGGTTATGGCAGGGGAAACGGTGTTACAGTAGTCTAGTGTGAGGGGTTATGACAGGGGAAACGGTGTTACAGTAGTCTAGTGTGAGGGGTTATGTTAGGGGAAACAGTGTTACAGTAGTCTAGTGTGAGGGGTTATGGCAGGGGAAACGGTGTTGCAGTAGTCTAGTGTGAGGGGTTATGACAGGGGAAACAGTGTTACAGTTGTCTAGTGTGAGGGGTTATGGCAGGGGAAACAGTGATACAGTAGTCTAGTGTGAGGGGTTATGGCAGGGGAAACAGTGTTGCAGTAGTCTAGTATGAGGGGTTATGTCAGTCGTCTAGTGTGAGGGGTTATGTCAGTAGTCTAGTGTGAGGAGTTATGGCAGGGGAAACAGTGTTGCAGTAGTCTGGTGTGAGGGGTTATGGCAGTAGTCTAGTGTGAGGGGTTATGGCAGGGGAAACAGTGTTACAGTAGTCTAGTGTGAGGGGTTATGGCAGGGGAAACAGTGTTACAGTAGTGTAGTGTGAGGGGTTATGACAGGGGAAACGGTGTTGCAGTAGTCTAGTGTGAGGGGTTATGACAGGGGAAACGGTGTTGCAGTAGTCTAGTGTGAGGGGTTATGACAGTAGTCTAGTGTGAGGGGTTATGGCAGGGGAAACGGTGTTACAGTAGTCTAGTGTGAGGGGTTATGTTAGGGTAAACAGTGTTACAGTAGTCTAGTGTGAGGGGTTATGACAGGGGAAACAGTGTTACAGTTGTCTAGTGTGAGGGGTTATGGCAGGGGAAACAGTGATACAGTAGTCTAGTGTGAGGGGTTATGGCAGGGGAAATGGTGTTACAGTAGTCTAGTGTGAGGGGTTATGGCAGGGGAAACGGTGTTACAGTTGTCTAGTGTGAGGGGTTATGGCAGGGGAAACAGTGATACAGTAGTCTAGTGTGAGGGGTTATGGCAGGGGTAACAGTGTTGCAGTAGTCTAGTATGAGGGGTTATGTCAGTCGTCTAGTGTGAGGGGTTATGTCAGTAGTCTAGTGTGAGGAGTTATGGCAGGGGAAACAGTGTTGCAGTAGTCTGGTGTGAGGGGTTATGTCAGTAGTCTAGTGTGAGGGGTTATGACAGGGGAAACGCTGTTACAGTAGTCTAGTGTGAGGGGTTATGGCAGGGGAAACGGTGTTACAGTAGTCTAGTGTGAGGGGTTATGTTAGGGTAAACAGTGTTACAGTAGTCTAGTGTGAGGGGTTATGACAGGGGAAACTGTTGCAGTAGTCTAGTGTGAGGGATTATGACAGGGGAAACTGTTGCAGTAGTCTAGTGTGAGGGGTTATGACAGGGGAAATGGTGTTGCAGTAGTCTAGTGTGAGGGGTTATGACAGGGGAAACGGTGTTGCAGTAGTCTAGTGTGAGGGGTTATGACAGGGGGAACAGTGTTACAGTAGTCTAGTGTGAGGGGTTATGTTAGGGGAAACAGTGTTGCAGTAGTCTAGTGTGAGGGATTATGACAGGGGAAACTGTTGCAGTAGTCTAGTGTGAGGGGTTATGACAAGGGAAACGGTGTTGCAGTAGTCTAGTGTGAGGGGTTATGACAGGGGAAACAGTGTTGCAGTAGTCTAGTGTGAGGGGTTATGACAGGGGGAACAGTGTTACAGTAGTCTAGTGTGAGGGGTTATGTTAGGGGAAACAGTGTTGCAGTAGTCTAGTGTGAGGGTTTATGACAGGGGAAACTGTTGCAGTAGTCTAGTGTGAGGGATTATGACAGGGGAAACTGTTGCAGTAGTCTAGTGTGAGGGGTTATGACAGGGGAAACAGTGTTACAGTAGTCTAGTGTGAGGGGTTATGACAGGGGAAACTGTTGCAGTAGTCTAGTGTGAGGGGTTATGACAGGGGAAACGGTGTTGCAGTAGTCTAGTGTGAGGGGTTATGACAGGGGAAACAGTGTTGCAGTAATCTAGTGTGTGGGGTTATGGCAGGGGAAACAGTGATACAGTAGTCTAGTGTGAGGGGTTATGGCAGGGGAAACGGTGTTACAGTAGTCTAGTGTGAGGGGTTATGGCAGGGGAAACGGTGTTACAGTTGTCTAGTGTGAGGGGTTATGGCAGGGGAAACAGTGATACAGTAGTCTAGTGTGAGGGGTTATGGCAGGGGAAACAGTGTTGCAGTAGTCTAGTATGAGGGGTTATCTCAGTAGTCTAGTGTGAGGGGTTATGTCAGTAGTCTAGTGTGAGGAGTTATGGCAGGGGAAACAGTGTTGCAGTAGTCTGGTGTGAGGGGTTATGGCAGGGGAAACGGTGTTACAGTAGTCTAGTGTGAGGGGTTATGGCAGGGGAAACGGTGTTACAGTAGTCTAGTGTGAGGGGTTATGACAGGGGAAACGGTGTTACAGTAGTCTAGTGTGAGGGGTTATGTTAGGGGAAACAGTGTTACAGTAGTCTAGTGTGAGGGGTTATGGCAGGGGAAACGGTGTTGCAGTAGTCTAGTGTGAGGGGTTATGACAGGGGAAACGGTGTTGCAGTAGTCTAGTGTGAGGGGTTATGACAGGGGAAACTGTTGCAGTAGTCTAGTGTGAGGGATTATGACAGGGGAAACTGTTGCAGTAGTCTAGTGTGAGGGGTTATGTTAGGGGAAACTGTTGCAGTAGTCTAGTGTGAGGGGTTATGACAGGGGAAATGGTGTTGCAGTAGTCTAGTGTGAGGGGTTATGACAGGGGAAACAGTGTTGCAGTAGTCTAGTGTGAGGGTTTATGACAGGGGGAACAGTGTTACAGTAGTCTAGTGTGAGGGGTTATGTTAGGGGAAACAGTGTTGCAGTAGTCTAGTGTGAGGGATTATGACAGGGGAAACTGTTGCAGTAGTCTAGTGTGAGGGGTTATGACAGGGGAAACGGTGTTACAGTAGTCTAGTGTGAGGGATTATGACAGGGGAAACTGTTGCAGTAGTCTAGTGTGAGGGGTTATGACAGGGGAAACGGTGTTGCAGTAGTCTAGTGTGAGGGGTTATGACAGGGGAAACAGTGTTGCAGTAGTCTAGTGTGAGGGGTTATGACAGGGGAAACAGTGTTGCAGTAGTCTAGTGTGAGGGGTTATGACAGGGGAAACGGTGTTACAGTAGTCTAGTATGAGGGGTTATCTCAGTAGTCTAGTGTGAGGAGTTATGGCAGGGGAAACAGTGTTGCAGTAGTCTGGTGTGAGGGGTTATGTCAGTAGTCTAGTGTGAGGGTTTATGACAGGGGAAACGGTGTTACAGTAGTCTAGTGTGAGGGGTTATGGCAGGGGAAACGGTGTTACAGTAGTCTAGTGTGAGGGGTTATGACAGGGGAAACGGTGTTACAGTAGTCTAGTGTGAGGGGTTATGTTAGGGGAAACAGTGTTACAGTAGTCTAGTGTTAGGGGTTATGGCAGGGGAAACGGTGTTGCAGTAGTCTAGTGTGAGGGGTTATGACAGGGAAACGGTGTTGCAGTAGTCTAGTGTGAGGGGTTATGACAGGGGAAACGGTGTTGCAGTAGTCTAGTGTGAGGGGTTATGACAGGGGAAACAGTGTTGCAGTAGTCTAGTGTGAGGGATTATGACCCGGGAAACTGTTGCAGTAGTCTAGTGTGAGGGATTATGACAGGGGAAACTGTTGCAGTAGTCTAGTGTGAGGGATTATGACAGGGGAAACTGTTGCAGTAGTCTAGTGTGAGGGATTATGACGGGAAACTGTTGCAGTAGTCTAGTGTGAGGGGTTATGACAGGGGAAACGCTGTTACAGTAGTCTAGTGTGAGGGGTTATGACAGGGGAAACAGTGTTGCAGTAGTCTAGTGTGAGGGGTTATGTTAGGGGAAACGGTGTTGCAGTAGTCTAGTGTGAGGGGTTATGACAGGGGAAACAGTGTTGCAGTAGTCTAGTGTGAGGGATTATGACAGGGGAAACTGTTGCAGTAGTCTAGTGTGAGGGATTATGACAGGGGAAACAGTATTACAGTAGTCTAGTGTGAGGGGTTATGGCAGGGGAAACAGTGATACAGTAGTCTAGTGTGAGGGGTTATGGCAGGGGAAACAGTGTTGCAGTAGTCTAGTATGAGGGGTTATCTCAGTAGTCTAGTGTGAGGGGTTATGTCAGTAGTCTAGTGTGAGGGGTTATGTCAGTAGTCTAGTGTGAGGGGTTATGGCAGGGGAAACAGTGTTACAGTAGTCTAGTGTGAGGGGTTATGGCAGGGGAAACAGTGTTGCAGTAGTCTGGTGTGAGGGGTTATGTCAGTAGTCTACTGTGAGGGGTTATGACAGGGGAAACGGTGTTACAGTAGTCTAGTGTGAGGGGTTATGGCAGGGGAAACGGTGTTACAGTAGTCTAGTGTGAGGGGTTATGACAGGGGAAACGGTGTTACAGTAGTCTAGTGTGAGGGGTTATGTTAGGGGAAACAGTGTTACAGTAGTCTAGTGTGAGGGGTTATGGCAGGGGAAACGGTGTTGCAGTAGTCTAGTGTGAGGGGTTATGACAGGGGAAACGGTGTTGCAGTAGTCTAGTGTGAGGGATTATGACAGGGGAAACTGTTGCAGTAGTCTAGTGTGAGGGATTATGACAGGGGAAACTGTTGCAGTAGTCTAGTGTGAGGGGTTATGACAGGGGAAACGGTGTTGCAGTAGTCTAGTGTGAGGGGTTATGACAGGGGAAACAGTGTTGCAGTAGTCTAGTGTGAGGGGTTATGACAGGGGGAACAGTGTTACAGTAGTCTAGTGTGAGGGGTTATGTTAGGGGAAACAGTGTTGCAGTAGTCTAGTGTGAGGGATTATGACAGGGGAAACTGTTGCAGTAGTCTAGTGTGAGGGGTTATGTTAGGGGAAATAGTGTTGCAGTAGTCTAGTGTGAGGGATTATGACAGGGGAAACTGTTGCAGTAGTCTAGTGTGAGGGATTATGACAGGGGAAACTGTTGCAGTAGTCTAGTGTGAGGGGTTATGACAGGGGAAACGGTGTTGCAGTAGTCTAGTGTGAGGGGGTATGACAGGGGAAACAGTGTTGCAGTAGTCCAGTGTGAGGGGTTATGACAGGGGGAACAGTGTTACAGTAGTCTAGTGTGAGGGGTTATGTTAGGGGAAACAGTGTTGCAGTAGTCTAGTGTGAGGGATTATGACAGGGGAAACTGTTGCAGTAGTCTAGTGTGAGGGATTATGACAGGGGAAACTGTTGCAGTAGTCTAGTGTGAGGGGTTATGACAGGGGAAACAGTGATACAGTAGTCTAGTGTGAGGGGTTATGGCAGGGGAAACGGTGTTACAGTAGTCTAGTGTGAGGGGTTATGGCAGGGGAAACGGTGTTACAGTTGTCTAGTGTGAGGGGTTATGGCAGGGGAAACAGTGATACAGTAGTCTAGTGTGAGGGGTTATGGCAGGGGAAACAGTGATACAGTAGTCTAGTGTGAGGGGTTATGGCAGGGGAAACAGTGTTGCAGTAGTCTAGTATGAGGGGTTATCTCAGTAGTCTAGTGTGAGGGGTTATGTCAGTAGTCTAGTGTGAGGAGTTATGGCAGGGGAAACAGTGTTGCAGTAGTCTAGTGTGAGGGGTTATGGCAGGGGAAACGGTGTTACAGTAGTCTAGTGTGAGGGGTTATGACAGGGGAAACGGTGTTACAGTAGTCTAGTGTGAGGGGTTATGTTAGGGGAAACAGTGTTACAGTAGTCTAGTGTGAGGGGTTATGGCAGGGGAAACGGTGTTGCAGTAGTCTAGTGTGAGGGGTTATGACAGGGGAAACGGTGTTGCAGTAGTCTAGTGTGAGGGGTTATGACAGGGGAAACGGTGTTGCAGTAGTCTAGTGTGAGGGGTTATGACAGGGGAAACAGTGTTGCAGTAGTCTAGTGTGAGGGATTATGACAGGGGAAACTGTTGCAGTAGTCTAGTGTGAGGGATTATGACAGGGGAAACTGTTGCAGTAGTCTAGTGTGAGGGGTTATGTTAGGGGAAACAGTGTTGCAGTAGTCTAGTGTGAGGGGTTATGACAGAGGAAACGGTGTTGCAGTAGTCTAGTGTGAGGGGTTATGACAGGGGAAACAGTGTTGCAGTAGTCTAGTGTGAGGGGTTATGACAGGGGGAACAGTGTTGCAGTAGTCTAGTGTGAGGGGTTATGTTAGGGGAAACAGTGTTGCAGTAGTCTAGTGTGAGGGATTATGACAGGGGAAACTGTTGCAGTAGTCTAGTGTGAGGGATTATGACAGGGGAAACTGTTGCAGTAGTCTAGTGTGAGGGGTTATGACAGGGGAAACGCTGTTACAGTAGTCTAGTGTGAGGGGTTATGACAGGGGAACCAGTGTTGCAGTAGTCTAGTGTGAGGGGTTATGGCAGGGGAAACGGTGTTGCAGTAGTCTAGTGTGAGGGGTTATGACAGGGGAAACAGTGTTGCAGTAGTCTAGTGTGAGGGATTATGATAGTGGAAACTGTTGCAGTAGTCTAGTGTGAGGGATTATGACAGGGGAAACAGTATTACAGTAGTCTAGTGTGAGGGTTTATGACAGGGGAAACAGTATTACAGTAGTCTAGTGTGAGGGGTTATGACAGGGGAAACTGTTGCAGTAGTCTAGTGTGAGGGGTTATGACAGGGGAAACAGTATTACAGTAGTCTAGTGTGAGGGGTTATGACAGGGGAAACTGTTACAGTAGTCTAGTGTGAGGGGTTATGTTAGGGGAAACAGTGTTACAGTAGTCTAGTGTGAGGGGTTATGGCAGGGGAAACGGTGTTGCAGTAGTCTAGTGTGAGGGGTTATGACAGGGGAAACGGTGTTGCAGTAGTCTAGTGTGAGGGGTTATGACAGGGGAAACGGTGTTGCAGTAGTCTAGTGTGAGGGGTTATGACAGGGGAAACAGTGTTGCAGTAGTCTAGTGTGAGGGGTTATGACAGGGGGAACAGTGTTACAGTAGTCTAGTGTGAGGGGTTATGACAGGGGAAACGGTGTTGCAGTAGTCTAGTGTGAGGGGTTATGACAGGGGAAACAGTGTTGCAGTAGTCTAGTGTGAGGGGTTATGACAGGGGGAACAGTGTTACAGTAGTCTAGTGTGAGGGGTTATGTTAGGGGAAACAGTGTTGCAGTAGTCTAGTGTGAGGGATTATGACAGGGGAAACTGTTGCAGTAGTCTAGTGTGAGGGATTATGACAGGGGAAACTGTTGCAGTAGTCTAGTGTGAGGGATTATGACAGGGGAAACAGTATTACAGTAGTCTAGTGTGAGGGATTATGACAGGGGAAACAGTATTACAGTAGTCTAGTGTGAGGGGTTATGACAGGGGAAACAGTGTTGCAGTAGTCTAGTGTGAGGGGTTATGACAGGGGGAACAGTGTTACAGTAGTCTAGTGTGAGGGGTTATGACAGGGGAAACTGTTGCAGTAGTCTAGTGTGAGGGGTTATGACAGGGGAAACGGTGTTGCAGTAGTCTAGTGTGAGGGGTTATGACAGGGGAAACTGTTGCAGTAGTCTAGTGTGAGGGGTTATGACAGGGGAAACGGTGTTGCAGTAGTCTAGTGTGAGGGGTTATGTTAGGGGAAACAGTGTTGCAGTAGTCTAGTGTGAGGGGTTATGACAGGGGAAACTGTTGCAGTAGTCTAGTGTGAGGGGTTATGACAGGGGAAACTGTTGCAGTAGTCTAGTGTGAGGGGTTATGACAGGGGAAACAGTGTTACAGTAGTCTAGTGTGTGTTTGGGAATAATGACAAGTGAACCTGGGGAGCTTTGTGATCACATTGCCCTAAATGGAACCGGACCGCGGAATTCAAGCGAAATTCAAACTTAGACCACCTCTAGAAATGGTCTCAGTTCAGTTCGGGGACTCTTTTGAGGGATCTGAGTACCTTCGGAGTGTTCACACTGCAAACCTCACTGAGTTCACAAAAATTTACTGAAAGGGACCAAGTGTGACAACACCCTCAGATTGTTCTGAAATTGTTTCTGTTAGAAACAGATAAGATTAGCATTCCTGCAAATAATTTTCTTGAAATATAATTTGGTATCTCAGAAATGAAGCTAATTGATTGCATCCAAATTGGCCATTTTAATTCATAGGATTCATATAATATTCAAACGTCGTTCTCACAATAAGTTAGACATGAGGAATCCGAAGGAATGGTGAAAAGCCATCGACTGACCACCCCACACCCCACGCCACTCCCACCCCACGCCAATCCCACCCCACACCCCACGCCAATCCCACCCCACACCCCACGCCACTCCCACCCCACGCCAATCCCACCCCACACCCCACGCCAAACCCACCCCACACCCCATGCCAATCCTACCCCACACCCCACGCCAATCCCACCCCACACCCCACGCCAATCCCACCCCACACCCCATGCCACTCCCACCCCACACCCCACGCCAATCCCACCCCACACCCCACGCCACTCCCACCCCACACCCCATGCCAATCCCACCCCACGCCACTCCCACCCCACACCCCACGCCACTCCCACCCCACACCCCACGCCAATCCCACCCCACACCCCACGCCACTCCCACCCCACACCCCACGCAAATCCCACCCCACACCCCACGCCACTCCCACCCCACGCCAATCCCACCCCACACCCCACGCCACTCCCACCCCACGCCACTCCCACCCCACACCCCACGCCACTCCCACCCCACACCCCACGCCAATCCCACCCCACTCCCCAAGCCACTCCCACCCCACACCCCACGCTAATCCCACCCCACACCCCACGCCACTCCCACCCCACACCCCACGCAAATCCCACCCCACACCCCACGCCACTCCCACCCCACTCCCCAAGCCACTCCCACCCCACACCCCACGCCAATCCCACCCCACACCCCACGCCAATGTAAGTTACTATATTTATTGAATATTATATGATTCCTTTAAATTAAAATGGCCAATTTGGGTGCAATAAATTAGATTAATTTCTCAGAAATTATATTTCAACCAAATAATGTTTCAGGAATGCTAATCTTATATGTTTCTAACTACATAAACTATTTCAGAACAATCTGAGATGGTGGGTGTCATGGCTTGTTGAAATGACATGGAATGACCCATGTGTGAGATACACACCCAGACAGTGGGTAGATGATGATGAGGAAAACCCTTCATAGGCTTACACTCTAATTTCAGGGTTAGAGGGTTTCGCAAATGGAAAAAAAAACACCCTTCTCCTATTTTATACAATATAAATGCAATATAAATATAGCAGTATGATTAATATTCTATACGCCGTTACTGTATCCTCTCTGCAGCTACTGTAACCTTGCAGCCTCCCCTTACCAGATTCCCCATACAGACAACACTCTGAATAATTTAGCTGTTGATTGGAAAATATATTGGCGAGGCTGGAGCAGGATGATAGGGGTTGTAATTTGGGGAGCTGATGCACATTGAGGAGCAAGCTAATGCAGATGTCATTGTGAACGGACAGAGGTAAACATGGGTAGTGTTCAGTAGAGAGAAAATGGTTTAATAAAAAATGAAATGGGGACGCAATACCTGAATAGTCTTATAAAAAAAAACTTTTGATTGTGTGCCCTTCTGAACATGACACAGTTTCTGCTTTTTCATGTTTAATATATTAGCAATTCAACCCTTTATACTCTTATTCATTACACTTTGATAGTATGCTGATCAGTCTTTGATTTTGCATGTGCACTACTACCCCTCATAAATAGCATAGTGTACTATCAGAGTGTGCCAGTTCAGATGACTTGCAGTATTCTGCCTTGTCCTTGTCTGGTTCACCTCAGTGTGCCCTGCTCGACTAACCCCTACTGCTGCTTGGAATGCATTTTCATTCTTATTACATCAATTTCCCCTGGACTCCTTGAGAGCTTCCAGAAGTGGTACTGTTGTGTACTGTTGTAAACTGTACTGTGCTAGATGAAATGGGTTTGTGTGCAAGCTTTTGTCTGTGTGTGTTTGTGTGTGTCTGTGTGTGTCTGTGTGTGTGTGTGTCCTCGCAGAACAGGCCAATGTCACCGGATCATTAGAAATAACATTCTTTATCTACCAGGTTTTGTAGCTACACTTGACAAGGGGGACTATTGTCAAATGAATCAAGGTGTACGGTGCATGTTGGAACAAATAAGCCCATTACTTCCCAGAGTGATTGAGAGATTGCGCTGTGAGACTCTACTGTATTAATAATTAAAAACAGTGATGCTGTTGTCAAAGTTCATAAATCAAATCTCACAGCCAGGAGAAGGACAGAGACGGAAGGAGCTCTCTCGTGAATTGTATACCCTTCACACCAGTACCTTGTTGTGTGAATTACAGAGAAGTTACATTGTGACCTTTCAGTTTGTGATGTTAACTACGACTTCTTCTACTTCTCTTGTAACAAATACAGTACGTCCTTTCCTATAATTTTGCCCAAAATATATTACTTAAAAGATAATTTACTAAATTAGACATAGTTATGCTAATGTTCCATACAATTTAGACATGGGAGTTTCTGTTTTTCCTAAGGAACTGTATAATAACAAACATTATATTTTTAGAAACCAAATGAACTTGCCCCACCTCAACCCAACTAGTAAATACATGTGCATCTTGTAAGTGGGTGTGGAGAGAGAAAAAGTGTGTGTGTGTGTGTGTGTGTGTGTGTGTGTGTGTGTGTGTGTGTGTGTGTGTGTGTGTGTGTGTGTGTGTGTGTGTGTGTGAACCTTTCGTGAGTGTATATAGCCACTGTACTCAGGACACTATGGCACCTAAGTGATAAATTGTTGACAACCTGCAGTAATTACTGATCTAGGATCAGATAGCTACAGAGAGCATGTTCAGCAGAGATAGATGAAACCCAAGATTGTTTTCAATCTACTGGCTCATCACTAATAATACAGTGTCCCTGTTGATCAGTGCACAACTCTGTTCAAACCCAGGATAGATAATTGGGCTCAATCTTCTCTGGGTGCGACGCTTATTTGAAAAGAGAGATTCACCATAAGAAACCTGCTGCTGGTGACTTTCAAGTCCTGTTATCGCTGTGCCAAGAGTCACATATTTTATATATGACAGCAATGAGCAATGGTATCTTTGTGAATAAATGTAAATAATTGATTGGGTGTTTGTGTATCGCTGTGGGTGACTGTTGTCTGTATTTTAAAATGGAAACAAATCATTCCCTTTCATATGATTGAATGACTCATGTATATGATGTGAATGGGGGTATTTTGTTTTTGTATTCATTAGTGATTTAATTGACATAGGAAATCAAAACGATAATTTATGAGCAATTAGCAGCTTTTATTTCTGCAGCTGCTTGTCCTCTTAGACCGTGTCATGTGTTTGCTAGAGCAGTGTTTCCCAATCCTAGTCCTGGGGACCCCAAAGGGTGCAATGTTTGTTTTTTCCCTTGCACTAAACACCTAATTCAAATACTGTAATCAAAGGTGGTTGATGGTTTGTTAATTATTTGAATCAGGTGTCTAGTGCTAGGGTAAAAACAAAAATGTACACCCTTTGAGGTCCCCAGGACTAGGATTGGGAAACGCCGCACTAGAGCTGTCCAACTGAGCTGTTAGCCAACCTGAACATGACTTCCTCCAAAGGTCTCACATGTCCTTTGGCTATTTGCCCCTCACATTGTCATCTTTGGTTAGCTCAAAGCAAGACAGATAATATTCTGTCTATTCTATTCTATTCCATCAATCATTGAATTGGATCAAACCTAGCTAAACTTGCTAAAAAATACTGTAGTTTAAATCAGAAGTGCACCTTTGAACTTAATAATTATAATAACGTAAGTGCTTCACATTCAAGGCCTAAATATAATTGCACTTTAGATAGCTATTAACGGTGATTACTTTCTACCACAGCGTCTTATTATACCTCATTGCCCGTCATAGCCCTGCATGAGAACAGTGCTTCAGATGTATTTTAAACATGTCTGAAGCCCTGATAGTTATTTCTGTTGCAGTGCGTCAGTCAGTCACCTCCTCAGAGGCTGCAGTCTATCCCAGTTTCATAACAAACCTCCAATCAGCCATTCATTACCGGCAGAGGAACCCAGGTGAGTCCACTCCCATCCAATCAATGACTCTAATTAATCAATTTAGAACCCAGGGCTTGTGGGTAATCAGCTGAGTGCTGCAGCCCCTCAACTGATGTTGTTCTCTACATCTGTCTCTGTTCTAGGGGAAAGCTGCTGTGCATTGCTGATAGGGTAGGCTGAAATAGCTACGGAATTGGGATTGAAGTGGAATTAGACTGTTTGAACTTTTTGAATTGGAATTGCATAACATGCTGACCACACCGCTCGTGTCGCATGCCCGAGCGTTCCAAAATAAATGTACACATACTTGTTATTCAATCATTGCACCCCCACTGCTCGCGCGCGCCAACGAGCATCTGCATTGCCAAGCGCTTAAAAAAGAAGTCAGTTCTATTTGTGATGCTGAATCCGGTGCAACAGCAAGCTAGCTAAATAGGACAAATTAGCTAGCAAGTGCAAGCTAGCTAGCTAAATTGCCATAAATGTTTAATGATTTTCGACCTGACCCCAAATTAATATAATTGGTTCAGAGTTTGTTTTGATATTTCAACCTGTGTGTCATGATCGGGCTTGGTGCAGGGGACAAAATCAATTTGTGCACAATGGCGCACGCACGCGCGCGCGTCCGGTTTGGGCATGGTGTAAGAATTGTAAAAACATTTAATCATTGAATTCAATTGGAATTCAGTATTTTTACATTTCCAAGATAATAGAATTAATGCACATAGTTTCAAAAATGTACTGTATGATTTGTTTTTAATCATTTCTACCAGTGTCCCTATATTTCCAGTATAGCTAGGTTGTCTGAACAGTGAGATGATCAGCCTGAAAGCCTGACGGAATTCAATTCTAATTGGAATTTGTGAAATTGTTGCGTATAATATTGAATTGGGAATTTAATTATTGGAATTTGCCTAACATTGGAATTCAGAGGAATTGAATTATCACTGATTTCGAAGACTGACCTGGAATTGGAATTTAATTAAATGGAAATTACAGAAAGAGAGAATTTAATTTTTGTGGAATTGACCCCAACCATGATGGGGAGAGTTTAGTTTTGTGAGAGACATTATTGTTTTGTCTCTGCAGACGCTCAGTGACAACTTGTGAATTTCACCGTTTTAGCATTATGTTTAGAAAGCCCCAGATTAGAATCACTCGGCTGGCTCATTAGCTGCAGCATCAGTTGTACAGTATAGTTATTTACGTGTTACTTTTACAGTACCTCTAGAATAAGCATCTCCACCTGTACAAATGATAACAAAAGAAGACTAGCTAGAGTAAATGGTATATACTGTCGGCATTATACGAACATATAGCACACAAATGAATCACTTTTTTCCAAACGCGTCTCTCTCTGAAGGACATCCTGAGACATCTGTGTTTCATATTCAAATCATATTCTAGTTGTATCTATATGCTGAGGAAGATCTATCATTAGAGGGGGGAAGAGTGGCTCACTACTATATGCTCATGGATTCACTACAACACTCAACCAATTTCCATTGTTAACTTCACACAGGCCAGAACAGGCCATGATGTAAGAAAGGACACAAAGTCACCTTCATGTACTATTATTTTATATCCGCTTCAAATTAGAGACATTTGCGATTTTATGTCACGCATGTACGGTAGAGAGAATCGCTGATAATGAGTATAGCTATATGATATATGGCTATACCTAGTAAGCCAAGTGTTGGTCATATCAATACCAAAATCATAATGACATCTAAAATGTCACAAAGGAGGAATGCAAAGAAAACTGTTATATAATTAAACCAATCAACAGGCTAATCAGTGGACCCCATTACCCTGTAGTAATTACCAACTGCTCTAATGGTCATACTGACCTTGGTCATATGCACACATACACAAAGGCACAGGTGTACATAATACACTGAGACAGATAGAGATACTTTGACATTCATTCGTGTGGGCTTTATTAACCTTGTATAGAAAGAGAGCAACATGATTCATTAATCAGAGCCCTTCAGCAGTCATTAAAATGTGTAGACTGAAAAAAGAAAGAGGAAGGAGAGAGTTTGTGGATGAAGCCAATCAAACATATACGGTAAGACTGATCGACTCTGACTTCTGTCCATATTACAAAAATCTAAGTACAATATTAACCTCACTTGAATTAATTCCATTCAAGTCACACAGAGCAATGATAACCTATTCACCGTACCATTTGAGCCTATGAATGTCAAGTATGTAATATGCATCAGAAACATGTTAGACATTATGACATGGCTAAAGAGTGGATGTCTCTCTCTCCCCCTTTACAGTTGATGTATTTGATGAAACGTGAGCAGCTCAATTCTCTTACTGACATAGAGACCTCTGCTTCTCTCTGCAGCTCAGTGCTTAATAGATGAATCAAAGAGATTGATTGAAACCCACTCACCTGGCCCCTGAAGGCCCCCTGGGCTCAAATCACTGACTGAAAGGTAACAACCCTGACAAGCAGCAGTTGTTCAAGTTACCATGCGCCTGATTGAATGGTGGTCTCAATCTCTCAGAGGAGAGCCAGGCCAAGTTGAAAATACATGGTAGAGAAAAAGAGGGAGATGTAGGAGAGAGTGGGAGGGAGGGCGAGAGGAAGAGGAAGAGAGAAGGAGGGTGAGGGAGGGAGGGATGAAAAGAAAAAGAGAGGGTGATGCAGGAGCGAGGGGGAGGGAGGGCGTGAGGACAGAGAAGGTGAATGGCAAATAGGAAAGCACTGGAGGGTCATTGGATCAAGGCCAATAACAATCCTTAGGCTCTGAACATTGATTCAAAACAGCGTCTTCCTTACAACTCACATTGAATTCTAACCCATAGGCCTAAATATGTATTAAGAGACATGTTGAGAGAGGTGCGTTGCTACTCATTATCCCAGTCAGAAATGAACTTATATTCACACTCTCACTGAAAAATGCTTCCCAATGCGTTTTTCCCCTGCGGAAATAATGCACCTATATGCATTTATTTCCCGGTGAGAAATCTATTCTTATGTAGAAGACACAGAGTGGCCACTCTTTCTCTGTTTGTCTCAGTGGCTGTGTGTGTGCTTGGTTTTCACTTCAAAAGACTGTCTCTAGATGGACTTTTAGTATCAGTCCTTCTTGGAATATGTCGGAAATGCCACCCTGTTCTGTATATATACTACCGTTCAAGAGTTTGGGGTCACTTAGAAATGTCCTTGTTTTTTAAAGAAAAGCTCATTTTTTGTCCATTAAAATAGCATCAAATTGATCAGAAATACAGTGTAGACATTGCTAATGTTGTAAAGGACTATTGTAGCTGGAAACGGCAGATTCTTTATGGAATATCTACATAGGCGTACAGAGGCCCATTATCATCAACCATCACTGTTGTGTTCCAATTTCAATTAGCTAAGCCAAGTTTATCATTTTAAAAGGCTAATTGATCATTAGAAAACCCTTTTGCAATTATGTTAGCACAGCTGAAAACTGTTGTGCTGATTAAAGAAGCAATAAACTGTCCTTCTTTAGACTAGTTGAGTATCTGGAGCATCGGCATTTGCTGGTTTGATTACAGGCTCAAAATGTCCAGAAACAAAGAACTTTAATCTGAAACTCGTCTGTCTATTCTTGTTCTGAGAAATGAAATTGCCAAGAAACTGAAGATTTTGTAGAACGCTTTGTACTACTCCCTTCACAGAACAGCGCAAACTAACCAGAATAGAAAGAGGAGTGGGAGGCCCCGGTGCACAACTGAGCAAGAGAACAAGTACATTAGAGTGTCTAGTTTGAGAAACAGACGTCTCACAAGTCCTCAACTGGCAGCTTCATTAAATAGTACCTGCAAAACACCAGTCTCAACAGTGAAGAGGCAACTCCGGGATGCTGCCTTCGAGGCAGAGTTCCTTTGTCCAGTGTCTGTGTTCTTTTGCCTATCTTAATCTTTAATTTTTATTGGCCAGTCTGAGATATGTCTTTTTCCAGTTGAGGACTTGTGCAAAAGGGTTTTCTAATGATCAATTAGCCTTTTAAAATTATCAACTTGGATTAGCTAACACAACGTGCCATTGGAACACAGGAGTGATGGTTGCTGATAATGGGCCTCTGTACGCCTATTTGAATATTCCATAAAAAATCTGCCGTTTCCAGCTCAATAGTCCAACATTAACAATGTCTACACTGTATTTCTGATCAATTTGTTGTTATTTTAATTGACAAAAAACATGCTTTTCTTTCCAAAACAAGGACATTTCTCAGTGACCCCAAACTTTTGAACGGCAGTTTATGTCGTGCACTCCTTTTTGCCTGAGCCCTTTGTGGTGCACTATAAAGGGAATAGGATGCCATTTCAGATTAGCCTCTGGTCTCAGTGTGGACGTGTCATTTTTCAGCTCATCTTCCTGATTCTCCATGCTGGTAAATCCAAAGAGGAGGCAGAGTGAATGACAATCAGGCTCCATCCTCTCCTCCAGTTCTCACACTGGCAGCACATACTTGATCAATGCAGTCGAGGTGATTTATTTCATATTTCTCATCGGAACATGATCAAAGTGTTACTCAAGTGTTTTGGCTTGCACCTGCCTCTGCATGCACTTATTTTGGTTTTATTCTACAATAGCCTGGAATAACTTGGCTTATAGCGAGCCCCCCTTATATCAAGGGTTTCTTGAAGAAAATAGACTTCATCCTGTTCCATTCCATCCATGTAGCTAACAGAGACAGACAGCATGGCCGGTTACACCATGTCCACTGGCCAGCCAGCACAGACAAACAGAGACAGTCAATGGCTTTTCCCAAATGGCACCACATTCCCTATAAATTGCATTACTTTTGACCAGAGTTCTATGGGCCCTGGTTTAAAAGTAGTGCACTAACTAGGAAATAGGGTGCTGTTTGGGATGAAGCCACAGAGAAACAGCCATAAAGAATGGGTCATTTAAAAATAGGCACATCTTCCTGGAACAATGAGATGATAAGCCAAATATGCCATCAGTTGGTTAGACTACAGGGACAGCTGGGAGGGAGAGGGATGGAGGGATGGAGTATCAACCTACTACAGTTGGGTCTTATTGAGGAACAAACATTTTATGAATTAAACATTTAATTAATTTATGAAATTATAGGTTTTGGGCTTTGTAAATATCTATTTTAACCTGGATATAATGAAGCTACTACAGTACAGTAAATCTAAGAAATTTAGTCTTAGTTGTGTTCCCAGGTTGCGTGTATCTAAGTTTCAACTTCATTTAACCAATCACAACCAAAGGTTCTACATGAGGATCAGTGAGTGCACTGATGCAGGAACTTTGTTGGCCTCCACGCAAGGCCACATCTTAGACCAGGTGCCACCTCCACGCAAGGCCACATCTTAGACCAGGTGCCACCTCCACGCAAGGCCACATCTTAGACCAGGTGCCACCTCCACGCAAGGCCACATCTTAGACCAGGTGCCACCTCCACGCAAGGCCACATCTTAGACCAGGTGCCACCTCTCATTGACCTGTCACACCTGAAAATGGGTATACATATGGTTTAGAGTCGCAAAATCCTCTGAGAGAGTTACCCATTCCCCTCACGTAAATCTGCTTTACAGGGTTGTTTGTTATTGTGATTTTATGTATTTACCACTAAATAGTGGAGAGACATTTATCCAAACTCCTGTTTGGGTCAAAAGGCTTATTTGCTTCCGGATACAAGTTAATCAAATTCATAACAAGGACTGACAGATAATTCATATTAATCATACAAGATTAAAGAGGGCCTCGGCACTTGTCTTAATTAATAGTGAAGTGACAATGTCATTTTCGTGTGTACCGTTGGCGAGAGAGGGTTCTACAATGACCCCTGTAGCTAGAGCTTTGTCAACGGGTGAGTTATCTAAATGTGTTTTATGGACACAATTTGCTGTCAGGCAGGCACACGGGCGGGCGTGCTGGGAAGTGGGGAATAGAAATACTTTAGCTGAATATCAGCTTCCACCGGCTGCATATGTGGTCTCAGAGTTTCATATTTAGTATTAAGTTTTATTAGTCAGTTGAGTGGTATCTGTTTCAGAGAAAAGGGATAGCCTCAGCGTTTGCCTTTCATGTTCCCTCCCTGCGGTTTTCCCATTACCATTATTCATGTAGATGCTCCATTGTTTATTGATTACGGCCTCATCAATTGTGAAAGAGTATAGCGGCGGAGCAGGCCTAAAAGCCGCCTCAAATAGATTAAGGCTGGCAAGCCGAGAGCAGTGCGTGCACTGGCTACCACAGAAGACCCCCCACCCTTCTCCCCCTCCGGATGGGTTATTTGGAACACTCTGCAGAGACCATGCATCTTCACAAAATGAAATTAACAAAACACAGGCGCTGAGAAAATGAGAGAAAGACACACAAAGATGCACACACACAAGCATGAAAGCGTCCAGTCACACAACACACAGTCACGTCACAGCTGTTGCCCCTCATTCCCTGTTCCGTGGTTTTCAATTCAAATGTAATATGGTTATTATGATGATGTCTTTTGATCATGCTTGGTAGCGCCTACAGATAATTGAGTTGTTTAGATTACAGAAAACATCTCTCTCCATTCTATTATCAACCAGACTGCTGCCTGCCAGTGGTGCTCATGTAGTCAAACAGACCCCAGTTTCTTATACGTGTGTGTGTGTGCGCGTTGTGCCTGATTGCGTCCGTACATGCGTGTGTGTGTTGTCGTCACACTGATGAGAATAAGGTAGGAATGGTAATGCGGCAGCAGGAAGAGGGGAGTCCAGGTCATTTGTCTTTGTTGGGCGTGGTGATGCCTTGTTATATATCACAGAAAAGATGAATGCAGTTAATAGACTGTGACACAACCATTAACTACAGCTGTTATAGAAGTGTAATGGAATCAAACACAGCCATTTCTCCCCACGGCGCAGCACAGCATGACACACACACACACACACACACACACACACACACACACACACAGAAACACACACACACACACACACACACACACACACACACACACACACACACACACACACACACACACACACACACACACACACACACACACACACACACACACACACACACACACACACACACACACACACACACACACACAGAGAGAGAGAGAGAGAGACACACACACAGAGAGAGAGACACACACACACACACACACAGAGAGAGAGACACACACACACACACACAGAGAGAGAGAGAGACACACACACACACACACACACACACACACACAGAGAGACACACACACAGAGAGAGAGAGAGACACACACACACACAGAGAGAGACACACAGATAAATGTTTGTTAAGGATCATCCACCCGGCCCAGCATTGTGGGCACCCGTCTTCTCTCTCTCTCTCTCTCTCTCTCTCTCTCTCTCTCTCTCTCTCTCTCTCTCTCTCTCTCTCTCTCTCTCTCTCTCTCTCTCTCTCTCTCTCTCTCTCTCTCTCTCTCTCTCATGATGATCCTTGAACTCAGGGCCTGCATTATGGGCGGGCCTTAGGGGGCCTGGGCCGTCCTACCGTACCTCCTTTCCCGACCCCCCCCCCCCCCCCCCCCCCCCCCAAAAAAAGAAAGACGCATCAATCTCAGATAAAGCATGTGAGCGAGATAAACAGCGCCCCTCTGTCTCAGTATGTGTAGCCCATGTATCTGAAGCTGTATGGACAAAAAGTGTATGGCATTTCATACAGTTTATTAGGCACACTGATCTAGTACTGGGTCGGACCCCCTTTTGCCTCCAGAACAATTCATTCAATTAAATTGGTATCAAGGGACTTAACGTGTGCCAGGAAAACACTCCCCACGCCATTACCATTGACATCAGGCAGGATGGGGCCATGGACTCATTCTGCTTACGCCATATCATGATGTAACAGGAACCAGGATTTGTTGGACCAGGCAATGTTTTTCCACTCCTTAATTGTCCAGTGTTGGTGATCGTGTGCCCACTGGAGCCGCTTCTTGTTTTTAGCTTATAGGAGTGAAACCCGGTGTGGTCGTCTGCTGCAATAGCCCATCCGTGACGAGGACTGACGAGTTGTGCTTTCCCAGATGCCGTTCTGCACACCACTGTTGTACTGCGCTGTTATTTGCCTGTTTGTGGCCCGCATGTTAGCTTGCACGATTCTCCTTCGACCTCTCATCAACAAGATGTTTTCGCCCACAGGACTGCCACTGACTGGAGGTTTTTTGTTTGTCGCACCATTCTCAGTAAACCCTAGACACTGTCGTGCGTGAAACTGTAACCAGCGCACCTAGCACCGACGATCATACCACGTTCAAAGTTGCTTAGGTCACTTGTTTGCCAAATTTAATGTTGAAACGAACAGAAACTGAATGCCTGTCTGCCTGTTTTATATAGCAAGTCATGGCCACCATTTTCGTGAACGGGGTGGAGTACCTAATAAA